>NC_134537.1:122341710-122659053 GCF_050624435.1 Tenrec ecaudatus | reverse complement strand
TGGTCAGAAGCGACTTCAGTCTTCAGGTGAGTCTTTGTCGAAGGGCATTGCCATGGACAGACTCACACAGGTTCTGGTGCATGCCTTGCAAAGTATTGTCCCAACATATAAGTCTTGGGAACGTTTTGTCTAATAGCCAAAATTTTAAATCATAAGTAACTCAAATGATTGCACTGGACGGAGTGGAAAAGTGAAGCTCTATAAGAGCAGGAGTATAAAGATAAGCAGCTTAAATTGTAGTCATATATTGACATCTTGATTTTTTCCCTTCCTCTGCTTGTCTTTTCTTTGATCTTCCATTTATTCTCCAGCAATCCTGTCCCTTGTCAGTGCTGACTCACGGTGACTCTATAGGACAGGGTCGAACTGCTCCTGTGGGTGTCTGAGACTCTAACTCTTTATGGGAGTAGAAAGCCCCATTTTTCTCCCACAGAGCAGCTGGTGGTTTCAAACATCAGGCCTTGCAGTAAATGGCCCAGCATGTAACCACTCCCATGAGGACTCTGGAAGAACTACAGCCACATTTGTCTGGAAAAAAATACAACCATAATTCTCTTTAGAGACAAAGATGGTGACTTTGTCTCCCGTCCTTTGGACATGTTGTCACGAGAGACTAGTCTCTGGAGAAGGACCTCACGTTTGGTAAAGGAGAGGAGAATCGAGAAAGAGGAAGGACCTTGGGATGGTGCAGGGTGGGCTGTAGCTTTGTTCTGCTGCACATAGTTTTGCTCTGAGTCACAATCAGCTCAACAGCAGCACCTAACAAGAACAATACACTTGGTCTAATGGAGGACAGACATGAATCAAATTCTACTGAATGTATCATTGTAAAACAAAGTAAATAATCTGGACATATCTCAATGAGAGGATTAAAATAAAAATCCAGCCATGATGACTCTGTGAGCTGGCCATACTGAAGACTTCCAGGAAGGCTTTAATACAGAAGCGTTTGAGCTGAAGTCGGACAGATGTGGCATTTCCTAGAAGAATGAAGGGCGGGTAAAGAAGCACCAACACATGCGAAGGTCCTGGGGTAGAAAGTTATATGAATTGGTATAGGAAGAAAGCAGAAAGTGAAATAGAAACTGATTTGAAATGAGCTTGGATAAATAAGCAAAGGCTAGGCCTCCTCAGATTTAGTAAACTTTTATCTTAAGAATTGTAGGAAGCTACTGAAAAGTTTAAATCTAGAGACTGACACCATCTTTTTTGCATTTTCTAAAAGGTCACTTTGCTTTCAGTATAAATAACTGATTAGAGAAAAATAAGAATAGGGGCAAAGCAACTAAATTAGGAAGCTATTTCAGAATCTAGGAGGAGGATGGACATCTATCCCAGATTGTGGGAAAAGTATATTTTTTAAAATAGATGCATCTCAATTCAAGTACTCCCTCAACCAAGAAAACTTTATTCTATTAACCTGGCATCCCATGATCGCTGGAGACAAAGTGGTTACGTAAGCAAATGCGGTGAAGAAAGCTGAGTGGTATCCAGCTATCAAAAAATATAGTGACTGGAGCCTTAAAGGCTTGAAGATAAACAAGCAGCCATCCAGTTGAGAAGCACAAAGTTCACATGGAAAAAGCACACCAAGATAGTGAGGTGTCGACAGGATCAGGTATCAGGCATCAAAACCCAGAACAAAAAATCATATGATTAAAAATGAGGGGCAATGCGGTATGGAGACCCAAAGTCCATCTGTAGGCAACTAGATATCCCTTTACAGAAGGGTCGCAGGGAGGAGATGAGCCAGTCAGGATGCACCAATGAAACATACAATTTTTCTCTAGTTCTTTAATGCTTCCACCCTCCCACTATCATGACTCCAATTCTACCTTATAAATCTGGCTAGACTAGAGCATGTAGAGGGTACAAATAAGAGCTGGAAGCACAGGGAATCCAGGACAGATATACCCCTCAGGACCAACATTGAGAGGAGCCATACCAGGAGGGGAAGGGGAAGGTAGGGGGAGATAATGGGAACCGATCACAATGATCTTCCCATAACCCCCTCCCAGGGGGGATGAACAGCAGAAAAGTGGGTGAAGGGAGACATAAGTCAGTGTAAGACATGAAAAAAATAATAATAAATTTATAAATTATCAAGCATCCATGAGGAAGGGACAGGGAAAAATGAGAAGCTGATACCAAGGGCTCAAGTAGAAAGCAAATGTTTTGAGAATGATGATGGCAACAAATGAACAAATGTGCTTGACACAGAGGATGTATGGATTGTGGTAAGAGTTGTATGAGACCCCAAAAAATGGTTAAAGAAATATTTTAAAAACTTATAAACGTATACAGTTCCCCCCACCCCAACCCCCAATCCCCTGAAAATAGAGGCATCAAGATATCCGTTGGCTATTTCCATTTAGGAAATCTTTGTATAGGTGTTTCTGCCCTTCTTTGCAGCAACCAGAAGTTGTAGCTGTGAGCCTGGCTTACAGAATTGTTCTGCATTTGTTAATCTCAGTGCTTGTCATGTCAAGGTCACCTTCCAGTTAACATTTCCCAGTCACTTGCTTGGGAAGCACAGTGAGGCCATTCTTTACTAGTGATTCATTATAGATTAGATCGGGGTGGCCACCTGATTCAAGGTTGTGCTTTTTATAGGTTCATTCTTGAAGTGGCCTTGTATGGAGAAAGGCCTGGTGTATAAATAGAGAAATTTACTTTAGAATAATTCAAAAGAAGTATTGGCAATTAGACCAACAAAATTAGTTTCTACTGAGTTTTTATTGTTGAATATAATTTTTAATAACTAGAGGAAACAAATCGACTAGAATTAGTAAGTGGAAATAACAAATGTCCTAGATATGACACTCCTACTACATTTTACTTTGACCAATAGTTCTCCAGGAGGGTTCAGAAAATATTCAGAAAACATTTCCAACATCAGAAGACATTTTTGGTTGTCATAACTTGAAAGAAGAGATGCTACGGTCAACTTGTGAATGGAAGCCAGGGATGTTGACAAACTTACCACAATACATACATAGGTCCAACCCCTAAACCCACTGCCATCGAGTCAATTCCAACCCATAAGACCCTCCCTTTGGTGGGGGCCCATGGTTTGAACCACTGACCTTGTGATCCAATGCTTACACCAGCCTACCACCAGAGCACCTTATATACAGGACAGACCCTCACAAAAAAGATTTCCAGCCTAAAATGTCAATAGTGCTGTGACCAAGAACCCTGACTTTCATGTCACAACTGATGAAGACTCAGTGTATCATGAGTGTGGCAAACTAAAGATAATTCTTAGCTAAGCCATGAAAACTACATGAGAAGTATGGTGGTCTAGGAAAGGAATTGAGGCCTGATCTAACAGATTGGCTTATTTGAGTTACCTTAGCTATTTTATTCAATCAGTATTTACTAACCTTCATAGAAACTCAAAATACATACTATAAAGGTAGAGAATACTGGAGATGTTTTTACAGATTTACTAATCTCAAATGTGTTTTAAGTGTATACAGTGTTAAGGCTTTTTTTTTACAGAAAGTAAAATATTAAATTCCAAAAATTAACTCATAATTTGATTCTGTTAGCAAAATATGCAATTTATTTCCTTGTTCATATATTTTATTGCTATAGAAATTGAGGGGTAGAAGCACATTGTATACAATGTTGTAAGGCTCTAATCTTAACATTTAATTATTTTGGGTTAGACTGTATTTGGAAGTAATTTCCTTTACACCTATATAATGTATACCTTCCAGATTTATGGTCCACCCTTCTGTGCCCAGGTGGCTGATCTTTCATAAACTGCATCAGTGGATATCCGTGAACTTGGCTTGAATTAAGTTAGAGCTCAGAGGAAAGTTAAGTGAGGAATAGTAGTCCCCCTGTCCTCCCTTTGGAAGCACAATCGTCAAGAGGTATTACCCACAGCTCCAGCCAGATGGCACTTTACACAGCACTCTCTGCCTATACGCATCTCTTCTTGAGTATGGTTAGAACTGAAGCCCTGGATACCAATCTTTCCTTCCTTAAACCAAAGTTTGTTCAACTTTGATCAAACTGTTTCAATTGTTCAATAATTGTATGAGCATTCTGCTCATACTCTGATTAATAACATTTAGTAGCATTCTGGCTTAAATGTTTGTGAATATCTATGAAGATTCAAAAGATACATTGCATTAGGTAAATCTGCTACCCACGACTTCTTTAGCGTATTGAAAAGCAAGGGTGTTACTTGAGCGTTAAAGTGACCTGACTTACACCATAGTATTCTCTATTGCCTCGTAGTCATAGGAAAGTCGACATTGAATGAGAAAGATCAAAGAAGAATGATGCATTTGAATTGTGGTGCGGGAGACAAATGTGGAAAATACTACAGACTGCAAAAAGGACAAACCAATCTGTGTGGCAGAAGTAAGGCCAGAGTGCTCCTGAGAGGCAGCGATCTCAGGATTTCATCTTACGTGCTTCGGACACAGTGTCAGGGAGACCAGCCCCTGGGGCGGGACATCATTCCTAGTAAAGCAGAAGGGCAGGCCCTCGACAAGATGAATTAACACAGCGGCTGCAACAGTGAGCGCAAGCCTGGGCACCATTGGAGGACGGCGCAGGACAGTGCGTGTTGCCTTCTGCTGTGCGTAGACTCTCTGAGGGTTGGAGCTGACGTGTTGGCACCGGACACCGGCAACAATGAAGACTTCATGTATGATTGGAACACACGTTTCACTTGGTACATAGGAGACATGAATAAAATCAAACTCATTGGTATTGAATGGATGCAGACTCATAGAGACCTGTGAGTTTCCAAGTGTGCATTTTATGAGCGTGGGAAGCCTCATCTTTCTCCCATGGAGCTGCTGGTGGTTTTGAATACTGACCTTGACATTTGTACCCCAACACGTAACCCAGGGCATCATCATGTATAAAAAAGAAAAACAACAATTCACTGCCATCAGGTTGATGCTGCTTCATAGCGACCCTATAGGCTGGCTAGAACTGCACCTGTGAGGTTCCAAGCCAATAGCTCTTTATGGGAGTAGAAAGCCCTGTCTTCCCCCCTCAGAGAATCTGGTGGCTGCAGCCCAATGCATAGCCAGTACCCCACCAGGGCTCCACCCACCACGTATCCAAAACCACAAAACAAACTCACTGCTATTGTTTCAATGCAGACTCATATCATACAGAATAAATTATTTATAGTATATAATAAATCAAGTTGAATGTGCAGATGCAACATATAATGTGCAAGAATTTTTTAATAAACTGCAAGTGTAGACAAGAGGAGAACTTCTGTCACTTCCCAGTGAGTTGATGATTCCAAATTTCAGCTATCGCTTGTCTATGGGCCTCTTAGAATAGAGGTCACCGAGGAATAATGAATTTCTTTGGATGGTGCAAACGTGGGAGTGTCTGAACACACCAGCTGCCCGTGGTTAGAAGGAGGTAGCAGTCGGCTTCCATCGAGATGGAGAGCGTTGGAAACCCTACGAAGCAGTTCTTCTCTGTCCCCTGGAGTTGCCATGAGCAGGAAGCGATGAGATAGCTAGAGACTACCGAGCTTCTGTAGATCACTACAGGCACCCCCCTCTCTCAGGGACCAGCAGAGCTGACTCGTCTCCTAAGGCATTCCTTCATTGTCATTTCCTTGTGAAAACTAGCTTACTTGGAGATTGAAAGCATTTCTCACATATTTTATTATGTGCATGTTCTCCTAGGAAGTTATGAATCCTACCCCTTTCACTGTGATTGGTTGCCTAACCGCAGCAGTCTGTGAGGCTTGGAATTAGTGCGTCAGAAAAAATTCTGCCTTCGGATAAATTTTAACTCAAGTCTCGTTTCAACCACTGAGTGGATCTATGGCTTTCCATAAACCCCCTAACCTTTTTGATCTTAGGTTCATGATCTGTACAGTGGATTTAATCTTTCTTCCCAGGGGCTTGGGAATCATGAAGTGGCATATTAAAGCAGGCAGGGGCAGCGCCTCTCCATAGGGTCATTATTCTTGTTTCTACTTCTCTTTCATTTCTGATCTCCACAACGAGCAAAGTACAGCACCTGCCACGGCAGGAGCTACTTGACAAATACACACGATGAAGCCACTCAGAAGAGCTATATTATAGACCAAAGTAACTAGCAGACAGCTGATTCAAAGGTCTTACTCCTCTCTTTATTAGGAATCTTCTCTTTATGTTCTCTTTCATTTTAATTTTATTTCCTACCTACCATCTTTCCTTGTCAGATATTACTGGGGAACCTACCCAGCTGGCACAAGGTGAGCAATAAATTATACACAGTAAATTATAGAAATGAACTATCAGCTTTGCCCATGCCCTCTTTCTCTAATATAGTCACAACAACATCTGCTTCTTGTAGCAGAATATCTCTAGGATCATTTCAAATACCCGTGACTTTAACTCCCCCATCCAATTCTTAATAACTCAGAAACTAATTGGTATGTTGCTTTCAGGTAAATGATTACTGCTTGAATGTATGGCTGAAATTTATATTTGAAATAGACAGAAATATTGTCAAATAATAAGATTTGAACCACTTGATATTTTAAATTTCATTAATTAATATTTAATAATTATTTTTTAAAAGATGCCAAAAATACTTGAAAAATACTGGGGAGGGAGAGGAACTATAGCTACTGGATCTATCCTATGAAGAAATGATTGGATTTCACTCTGTCATCTTCCTCATCAACTTTCCTTACTAAGACTATCAGCCTGAGTATTTCCATTTGCGGAAAATGTAAACTACATGTCATTGACACTGGATAAAAAGTAATTCTCATGGAAAACATCAGAAAATCACTTTAAAGCACTGATGGGCCAGTGAGATTATTATTTTAAGCTGTTTTTAAAATTATAGAAACTTTAAACTCATAATTCTAAAGTCAGGGTTTACAGTCACTCAAGATGCTGAAATGGTCTTCATAGTTTCTTTTAAGAAGGACTTCTAAATCCACTCTTTTTTTCAGATCTTGAATGACTAGATAAAATCAGAACTCAGACCAATTCCCACCATTTCTGATGTGAGGACCCATTTTGCGAGTGGATGACTTAACGGCCGCCTGGGGCAGATCAATTTACTGTAGCACAAGGTGTCTCTGTCCCAGGATTTGTGTACCTGCATTAGTACAGAGTCCAGTCATATATTATACACCTCCTTTGGCAGTAACTGGAGACAGCTGATGCACAATGGTGCTGAAAGAAGTGTGCTTTTTTTCATCCAGGGAGCTTGTAAACCGATCCTGCTCCCTCTACCATTGCCACACAAAGTACCTCTCCCCCAGCCTCCCTAAGAGCTCAGCTCGAGTGACGTGAAAATAGAGAGCAGAATGGAGCATGCACGTCCGAGATAGTCTGGGCCCTCACATTCCAAATGTGATGTAATGTAACTATCCAATGATTGTATGTTTGGGTTGTTTTAAGTGAGGTTTGGGGGTGGGGAGTGTTGAGAAATAGTGTATTTATAAAATTTCACAGTTTTCATTCATGAAGCAACCTTGATAAACTAAGCACATTAAATCTTCAAATGGAATAAAATTCCACCTAAAGAAAAGTGAGAGGCTAAGTAGGAGACAAAATGACTATCACCCCCAGATCCACCCCCCCTTGCTGCCCTTTTAATGATAAGAAAACGATCACAGAAGTCATCGGTGCAAATTCACAGACAAGGACCGTCATAAATATGGAGTGTCCAATTGTACTTTTAATGATTTATTCAAGAGACTTCCTGTCATGTAGGTTTGAATCAAATATGCAAGAAGGCTGTAGAATTTCCATATTGCTGTGAGCCCCAAGTACATAAGGGACAGAGAATTTGGCTAGGCTTCTGGCACTTTTCTTGGCAATGGCCAGCCTGCCTGCCTTCTCATGGAGGTGCAGAAAAGCAAAGTAGGTTTGCAGACACGAGCCAGGAAGTTCTTGGGTTAAGTAGGCCCTCTGGGCTATTTGTGAGTTTCACTTTTCCATGGTCCTCATTCTCATCAGCGCTGTGCAGTTACCATTTAATCGGACTGTGTGACGTCTTAATCATCCTCCACTCAGCCATTTCTAAATTGATGGAAACACCATTACCATGAAGATTACCTATGCACATTTTCAGGGGCTTGACAATCACTGGATTTTTTTAAAAACATCGTTTCAAAATTAGGTTTCTTAAAGGATTGGTTAAGTTAGCTGTCTTCTGATAGTGAGCTGTTTATGGAAGTGCAAAAGCAGCTCAACTGCTGTCAACGATGGCTTTTAAGAATGTGTTATACAGCACCTCCCTATTTCCTGAAAGGATATATTTCACAACTAAATGTGGAGAGAAAGGGAAAAAGAAATAGAAAATATTTCATTCTTTATACTGAGAAATAGAAAACACTAAGGTCTTGCTCTTGCAGTCTCAACTCGCGTGATTGACATTTACTTTCCCATTATATCACCCTATCTCCATACCAGAACGCTGGTGCTATTCTTAGTCCATCTTTTAAGCAGGATCGTTGGAAGTTGGCTAGAATATGAACAACATGTCTTGGGACATCTTGTAAGGAAACAGTCCTGCACTCCTTAACGTGTCAACATCAACTGTCTTCAGAGCTTTCAATCCCTACAGTCGATTCAGATTGCTCTGCTATCAGAGCAGCCTTCTAAGGAACATCACAGGTTGCTTTAAGCCACTTCATTGCTCAAAACATTCATCGACAACAAGAAAGCAAACCTGTTTGCTTTCTAAGGAGCACTCTTCATCTTCTAAATAGATTTAATCACCGATATCGTCTTAAATAGTGAGCTCTTTGTTCAAGCACCAGCTGTGACTGCCTGCGATGGCTTGCATACAGTGACATTTTCCTGTATTGAAGGAGCCCATGGGTGGTACAAAGGGTTAAGCTGTCAACTATTAACCAAAAAGTCTGTCATCCAACCTCACCCAGTGGAACCACACAAAATAGGCCTGGCGTTCTGCTTCCAAAAGGCCATGGCCATGAAAACCTTCTGGTGTAATTCTAGTCCACACATCGTTAACACTCTTTGTTTCACACTGAAAGGTTGGAGGACCAAGGACACCAAATGGTGTCTCTGGCACCTGGCACCTTGGGGAAAAGGCCCAAGGATCTACTTCAGAAAATTTAAACATTGAAACGCTGTGGAGCACAGGTCTACACTCACACACATGGAGTTCTCATGAATAGAAATGGAATCAATCGAACTGGTTTTCCTGTAGTTTTAGCTTTCCAGGGGAACACTGCCCTTAGCTGTAAAGGCAATGGTTAATACTGCTTTGTTGCATGTCTTCATTATATAAACATTTCACGATATCAATTCTATTGTGACAGTTTTTTTATTATAATAGTTTTCTCCAATCCCTCTCTCTTCTCCCCTCTCTTCATGAGTCTCTTGCTTGAAATGCCCAATAGTAATGGTAATGAGGGGAGACTAGGACCACCCAGAGCTGAGAAGCCAGTGTCTTGGTTCTAGATCTAAGAAAATCACTGAACTCCTATGCAAGACCTCTCCTAATTCTTGTGTCTCAAATGTGTAGGGAAGATTCGTGAAATTTTAGTGTCGGAAATTAATCAAGTTTTGATGATTTTCTCATTTATTCTGGAAGACATAAAATTCGAGACACCTATGTTTTGTTTTGTTTTTCAGATGGATAAGATAATGTTCTTGTTGCCTTCCTTCTTAGGTTATCATTTTTACTTGGTATCAATTCTGACCTACTCATTCCTCTATCTCGTGTGGTTAATCATCCTATCTTCCTCATTTTCTACCACCACTTGTCAACCAATCTGGAACATTGTGGTGGCTTTTGTGTTGCTAGAAGTTTTGACACGGGTATTTCAAATACCAGGAGACCCCAAGGTGACCGAGCTTCAGTAGAGTTTCCAGATTCAGAACAGACTAATGACAAAAGACTAGGCTCATCGCTTGTGAAGAGTTAGCCATTGAGAATAATATAAATTGTACCACAGCACTGTGAAATTCCCAAAACAAGTTTGCTGTAAATCACTCAACAAAAGTTTCACCAGTGTATTGAAAAGGAGCTATCGTAAATTCAAGGTAGATTCAGAAGAGACATGGCACAAGGATTATTAATGCTGTTGTCAAAGTAATCTTTGCTGAAAGCAGAGAATACTAGAAAGATGTTTACTTATGTTTTATTGATTATGCAAAGACATTCAACTGGTAGCTCATAACAAACTGAATAACATTGAAAAGAATGTGAGTTCTAGAACATTTCCTTGTACTCATGTAGATATTGCATGGTTTAAAATCAGGAGATTTGTATTCTTTCATCACATTTTTTTCAATCTGTATGCTGAGCAAACAGTTTGAGAATCTGGACTATATGGCGAAGAATGTGCATCAGGATTGGAGGAAGGCATATGAATAACCTGTGTTATGCAAATAATACAACCTGGCTTGCAAAAAGTGAGGAGGACTTGAAGCACTTGCTGCTGAACATCAAAGACTGCAGCCTTCAGTCTAGATTACAACTCAACTCAAAACTAAAATCTTCACAACTGGACCAGGTGACAACATTATCATGAATGGAGAAAAGATTGACGCAGTTGCTTGGATCCACAATGAAGTGCACAGAAGCAGCAGTCAAGAAATCAAGTGATGTATTGCATTGGGAAAATCTGCTGCACAAAACCTCTTTAAAGACTTGGAGAACAAGAAGGGTAAGGTACCCACTCCTAATCCAAGCCATGGTATTTTCAATAGCCTCACATGCATGTGGAATTTGTACAATGAATTAGTAAGATCAAAGAAGATTGGGTGCATTTGAGGTGTGGTGCTGGCTACAACATCGAATGTGCCATGGACCGCCACCAAAACAAGCCAATCCTTGGATGAGGTCCAACTAGAATGTAGTCGGAAGCAAGGATGTTGAAACTTCATCTCACGTTCTTCGGATATATTGTCAGGAGAGATAAGTCATTAGAAACGGACCTTCTGCTTGGTCAAGTGGAGCATCTGAGAAGCAGAGGAAAGCTGTCGAGGAGCTGGACTGACACAATGGCTGCAACAATGGACTCAAACAACCTTTGTGAGGCTGTTGCAGGACCTGGAAGTGTTTAATGTTGTTGTGCATAAGGTTGTTATGAGTCGATGGATGACACCTACAAACACACTAATTTTCTGAGAAAATATTTTCTTTTAAAATGTTTGATAGACTTTTTGTATTTCCTAACATGTAGTAATTGTTACAGTTCTCAGAGTACTTTATAGATTACAAAATAATTTCATACCAATTTGTCTTTCAAAATTTACATCCTTTAAAAAATTGATTGTGGTGAGGATTATACAACTCTTAACATGATTAAGCTACAAATTGTTTGATTTGTGCGTTATATGCCAATAAAAACTGCTTTAAAATAGGGATAATTTTGATATTTTTGTAGGAGATATATATTATTGTTCTCATTTACAACCCAGGTAAGGGATATCTAGGATATACAGTATCTTTTTTAATGTTTCAAACATAAATTAATGGAATTGAAACAAAAATTAATATCATCCAACTTCTATCTCAGACTCTAATTTGGACTTTAAGTTCATTGTAAACCATAACAGAAGCACACAAAAGACCTTTGGAAAAACCATTAATCTCTCTGAACTTCAGTTTTGTCTTCTGTAAAATGGTATCATAAAGACTAGATCACAATGAGGATTAAAATGTAGTGTTTTTTAAGCTGAAGTGCTAAAGACTAAGCTCAGCAGATAATCCATAGTAAATTAAGTATCTTTCCTTTATTCTTCCATGCTCTTTTCTGCTCAGCCTCGGGTCCACGGTTACTTTAGAGCAGTATTGTCCATACCCACCCTGGATGACGTATCTCTAATGCAGTCCGAATATGAGTGAAAGGAAACTACAGTCAAGGTCAGACTGGGATTGAATACACTTTTCCATGGGCTGATTGCTCTGGAATGTAGGCTCCCTAATAAGCAATTTCAAATTCTATTTATAAAAAAGGAACCAAAGGGTCAAGAGGAAGAAAGAAATTAAATAACACCATTCTTTCCATAGATAAGGTATTAGAATTATAAAATATTTTAATTAAAATTTAAATTTTATTTGAAAGAACCAAGCCCCAAAAAAATCCTTTTGCTTTCTTTTTTCTTTTTGCTGCTTTCCAAAATCCTAAAAGTGTTTGATTCTCAGAATAAGGATTTTGAGGCCTGGCTCAAGCCCTCAATAAAATGATTTAATTAATTCTTTTTTTAAAAAAAATCAGATACTAAGTGAATTTATTTCACATAATGGGCCCTAAAACACAAGCTCTGTGAAAGAAGGGAACTGGTGTTTTATTCTCTACTCAATCTCCAGATGCTACAACGAGACCATTACTCTAGTAGGTCTTGACACGTGTTTGTTAAATAAACTCTAAGATCAGCAGTTCAAAACCACTAGTCACTACGCAAGAGAAAGACTAGACTTTCTATTCCCATAAAGAGTTACAATCTCAAGTGTGTGTATGTATGTGTATATATGTGTATATGTATATATGTATGTATATATATGTATATATATATCATATTAAATGAATGGGGAAGTGCAGAGTGGAGACCCAAGGCCCAAGTGTCGACCAATGGAGATCCCCTCATAGAGGGGTTTAGGAGAGGAGATGGGTTAATTAGGGTGTGCGGTAATATCGATGAAGAACACAGCTTTCCCCCGGATCCTGGATGCTTCCTCCCCCCAACTACCATGATCCGAATTCTACCTTGCAGGGCTGGATAGGACAGAGGCTGTACACTGGTGCATATGAGGGTTGGAGGTACAGGGAATCCAGGGTGGATGATACCTTCAGGACCAAGGGTGTGAGGGACGATGCTGGGAGAGTGGAGGGTGAGTGGGTTGGAAAGGGGGAACTGATTACAAGGATCCACATGTGACCTCTTCCCTGGGAGAGGGACAGCAGAGAAGGGGGGAAGGGAGACTCCGGATAGGGCAAGATATGACAAAATAACGAGGTATAAATTACCAAGGGCATATGAGGGAGGGGGGAATGGGGAGGGAGGAGGGGAAAAAAAAGAGGACCTGATGCAAGGGGCTTAAGTGGAGAGCAAATGCCTTGAGAATGATTGGGGCAGGGAATGTATGGATGTGCTTTATACAATTGATGTATGTATATGTATGGATTGTGGTAAGAGTTGTATGAGTCCCTAATAAAATGTAAAAGAAGAAAAGAGAAAAAAATGATTAGGGCAAAGACTGTACAGATGTGCTTTATACAATTGATGTATGTATATATATGAACTGTGAAAAGAATTGTATGAGCCCCAATAAATTGTTAAAATTTAAAAAAAAAAGAGTTACAATCTCAGGGGCAGTTCTTCAGGATCACTGTGAATCAGGCATCGACTTGATGCCAGGGAAAGTGAGACCCTCTTGAAATAGATTAATTCTTTGATAAAAATATATATAATTATTAAATGAATGGCATATACATATACTTAAGTTGAAAAGCATCTTCAATTTTATAATTCTATAATGAATTCTTTGCAGAATTAAATACAAGTTGATTGCATTAAAGACCATGTTTGATGTTATATAGGGAGAAAAGGAAGGAGCGGGATGGAAGGAGAGTGAGAGAGAAGATGAATGAAAGAAAGTAAGGAAGATTGAAGGAATCTGTATAGCAGCGCTTCTCAACCTGTGGGTTGTGACCCCTTTGGGGGTCATATGACCCTTTCACAGGGGTCAGCCGATTCATAACAGTAGCAAAATGACAATTGTGAAGTAGCAACTAAAATAATTTTATGGATGGGGGTCACCACAACATGAGGAGCTGTATTAAAGGGTCGCAGCATTAGGAAGGTTGAGAACCAGTGCTCTAGAGGGAGAGAGGGTGGAAAGGAAGAGAAAGGGGCAAGAAAAGAAAGAATAATATAGATATGAGATAACATGACCTAGTCAAGACTGCCTTTAAATAGATATTAAAAACAAACACTGAAGTAACCAATCAGTTGATAAGGCACCAAGATGGTGAATAAAAGAGACCATTTTGAAGTCACCGGATCCTTCAAGGACAAAGGAATGTGTGGAGGGAAACCAAGAAGAAGGCAACAGATGCGGGAGGGAGAACTGCATCAATTTCCAGAGAATCCAGAGAAATCTTACAGAGGGTGTCCAGCTATCTTTTGGTCATCTAGTCCCCAAATAATCATTTTACAGTGTCACTTGTCAACAAGTAGGCACGGCTGTGATTCTGTGATTGTTTGATGCTGGAAGATAAGGATCATAAATGGTTTATACATCAGCTGGGCCTTCCACTGCCATGCAATAATAACGAGAACACTATTCCTACACTATTCCTACAATCCAGTACGCAAACTCCCTGCCAACCAAACTCCCTGCCTTCCAGTCAGTGCCAGCACATAGGAATCACAGGTCCCTGTGGGTTGCGAGACTGACACTTTTTGTGGGATCGTCATTTGCTGAGGGGACACAACTCCAGGTGAGAAGAAATATAAATATACCAATAATCAGAACTTGTATGAAGTATGAAGCTAGGAAAATTGGAAGTTGTGGAAAATGAAGTGGAACCCATAAAGACGGATACCCTCGGGGTGGTGAGTTGACATGGACTGGCACTGGCATTTTGACCCAGCAAATCACAGGCATTGTTATACCTGGAAGGACACCATCAAGATAAACGGCACTGCAGTCATCCTCAGAAAGAACATTTCCAGGTCTTTCTTGAAGTGCAATGCTGTCTGGGATAGGATTGTATCTATCCAACTTCACGGGAATCCAATCAACAAACTTGTCTTACATTTATGCACCAACCACAAAAGCAAGTAATGAAGGAATTGAAGAATGTTTACCCTTTGAGAATACAGGTATTTGGCTTGCTTTAATTTAGAAAAAGACAAAAAAACAACTCACCCATCCACATGGCAGTGTGATTTTTTTTTCCCTCACAAGCTTGACCAAAAAATGTTTGAGTGAGAAGAAGGCAGTTGGTAACATTTGATTCTGACCAGATAGTCAATACTACTGGTAGAGTGGTGAAAAGGCTTGGTTGCTCGCGAAAAATCAGTGGTTCAAATCCACCACCCACATCGTAGAAGAACGATGTGTCAGCCTGCCTCTGTAAAGATTACAGTCTTGAGTACCCAAGAGGGCAGGTCTACTCTGTCTTCTGGGGTCAAGGTGAGTTGGAATAAACTTGACAACAAAGTGCTTTTGTTTTCTTGTGTTTTATGTATGTGGAAACATGCTCTCCTAGGTTTGGGCTTGGCTGTTTCTTTCGCACCATTCAGGATTCACTTCCTGTCTTCTCTTCAAAGAGATCTTTTGTATCAACTGCAAGTATTTTTTCCTGCATTCTGGTGGTTATCAACCTACGACGTTTTCTTTTCTACCATGGGACATTTGAAAATGTCTAGAAATCATTTTGGGTTGTCACAGCATCAGGTTTGGGGACGCCAAAGATGCTGCCAAACAATTTCCGATACATGAAGTAGCCTCCACAGCACAGCACTGTGGTGGATGGTCCAAAGTGCTCCTAGTGATGAGCCTGTATACGATGCCCTTGCTTTATCACACTTACCAATAAAATAATCGCTAACACTTCCTGCCATTTTTCATGCTCCCGGCAGTGCTGTCAAAGGTGTGCAAGGCTTATTTGCTCATAATTCTCATGTTAATCCTATGAGGGAGGTGCTCTCATAATTTTAATTGTGTACATGAGAGATTGAGGTACCAAAAGGAATACATTGCTGGAGCTCATGTTGCAGTCACTACTTGAACAGATACTGTCTGGACCCAAAGTTTACCCGTTATGGGCCCATGAGAGTACAATTTTGACTACACATTGATTATGTGTGTCACCTGATCTGTATGTCACCTCCAAAAGAATGAGGCCCCGTCGCCCTTCTTTATTCTTCATCCTCCAGACTTATCACTAAAAAAGGTGCCACGAAGTCGTGTCTGACTCATGACAACCTCATTTGCAGCAGAATAGAATGGATTCCCATAGCGTGTTCAATACCTGGCATTTCAGAAATAGATTGCCAGGCCTGTCTTCTGAACTTTCCGTTAGCAATCCAGCTCACTCTAGACATATGCTCACTGTCTGCCATCAAGTCAATTCTAGAAGAATGACAAATCAGAATCCATTTCAGAAGAAAAACCCTAGCATGCTCCTGAGAACAGACACTGGCTTCCTCCTCCTTCCCTGGGACATAGCCTCAGTACAGACGGCTTGATTGTAAGAACAACATGGTGGATAAAGTGGAGGGCCCGCAAAGATGAGGGGGCTCCTCCGTGAGATGGCTTGACCCAATACCCCAAACAATGGACTCAAACCTACAATCAGAAAGATGGTATAGGACTAGGTAAATTTTTTTATCTGATTCAGCCAAGGCCACTCTGGATCTGAGACAACTTGATGGCAACTAATGACTCTTCCTTGGAATCATACTGTGAAAACTTCCTAAAGGGCAATGTTACTTTAGCCTTCGTGTTCCACATAGGGAAGCTCTCCAGGGAGCTAAACACCTAAAAGCCCAGCTCTCTTACTTTTCCCAGTCTGCTGCGAATTCCAGATAACTGATACGAAATATATTTGGGAACCCTCAGAGACGTTAAGTACCGAACCAAAAAACATTGTGTGAGTACAATTTTGAGAGATTCCAACACAATACCTCCATTCACATCTGTGTGCTGGCCAAGCTACTGAAATAGTCTCCTGCATTGAGAGCCAATGTTTCATTTTAATGCTTCTGGATTCTAAGGCTTTTGGGTTTTAGCAAATCAATCCAAGCTATGAGTTTGCTAATTACCAAAAATTAGCTAATGAAAGACACGGCATAGCTAAAATTTGGATGGGAAATGCACAGTGTACAAATCACATGGCCTTTTGGTGTATTTACGCTTTTCGCACTACAGGGGAAAAGAGATGTGGTACAAAGTCATTATGAACATTTAACAAATAATGTTGGCATATAAAAAGAGTTCAGCCGCACCTATCTGTGAAGTTTCATGGACAACATTCAAGCTTCACAGCAGATTAAGTGACTTCACATCTTGTAAAGAGAAGACAAGTATAAGGTATAAGATTTCAAAACAGTCATTACTAGGCCATTCAATAGTATGATGTGTCCAGTAGTCATAAATCAATTAGCTCTCCCGTGAATTTCACAACACAGGCCAGAGCAGAATGAGCATCAACATTCATAACTGATACACTTGTGTGAATTTTCTGTTAGAAAACATCCTCTTATGGAATTCCTCAGATCCACCAACCAATAATTCGTGAGGAAAGAGTGCCACTTTGGGGATGTTTCAAGGATGCTGCACCTGTGGAGATCAGTGCCCCGGAGACCTTTAAAGTTTGTCATGCACACCGAGCAAAGTGGGTATGCAGGCTAGCACTCTGCTTTACTCAAAGGGCGGTACACATTTGAAAAGGAGCATTGAATTTCAATAGAATATTGACCTTCAACAACAATAAATGGTACAAGAGCATTATGCTTGCTTGGAATCTATTAAGGACTGAATGGTGTCTCCCCAGACAGCATATTGAAATCATATACCTATTAAAGTGACTCTGTTAGAAATAAGAATTTTGAAGGTACTGTCAGTTCAGTTACGGTGAGCTCATACTGACAACACAGAGGAAGCACCTGAAGGTAGAAAATAAAGTGAAAGCAACAAGGTTGGCAATCGCCTGATAAAATTTTATGAACCACGAATTATTTCTCTGAAGATACATTTTCAACAATATAAACTGCTCCTTTGCCCATGGACCTCGCCAGGTGGAAAACGTGGGAATCAAATGGACTGTCTTTGTGGGAATAGATGATGGGGAATCTCAGTATCATAAACAAAACAGTTCAGTTTGAAGTTGAAGAAAATAAAAACAAATCTACAAGAGTCAATGCACGAACGTGAGCCTCTCCTATCTGGATTTAGAGATCATCTCAGAAACAGATGTGACACGTTGAATTCTAACGGCCCAATGCAGTTGCATTGTAGGATGGCGTCAACATCAAACATGAATAAAGTGCAAGGTCACCGAGAATACAAGAAAGAAAGAATGGATTAAAGTGGAGATCAGAAAATATGTTGAAAATTACTCTTGAATGTGTAATAGCTACAATAAAAGGAAGGAAGGATGCAGTAAAAGAGCTGAACACAACATGCGTAAGAGCAGCTTGAGAAGGCAAAGAAAAGCCTTCTCTGAAATGTGCAAACATCCAGACGTAGAAAACCCAAAGGAGAGCATCCTCAGCACTCAGCACATCTCAAACTGAAAGCACAAACATCAGGCCTGCAGTTGCAAGATGGAAAGATATGCAAATGACCAAACCTTACTTGCCGAAAGTGAAGAAGACTTGAAGCACTTGCTGATGCAGCTCAAATACTGCAGCTTTCTGCATGAATTAGATCTGAATGTAAAGAAGCCCCACGTAGTCATAACTGAGCCTACAGAAAGCATCATGGTGAACAGACACACGATTGAAATTACCAAGGGCCTAATTTTGCTTAGATCTCCGATCAATGCTCCTGGAAGCAGGTGTTAAGAAATCAAATGACATATGGCATTGGGCAAATCTGACAGACGCTCCTTAAAGTATTGAAGAGCAAGGATACCACTTTGGGAACCAAGCCAGGCAGTGACTAAGCAAGAGGGTGACAGACTGATTCATTCGCGGTGAGGTGTTGGCAAAGAGGACGGGCAGCACTTCTGGCAGCCGGCTGCCGAAGAACAAACCCGTCTGTCCTGGAAGCGGTGCACCTAGAATGTTGCTTAGAAGCCAAGATGGCGCGACTTCATCTCACATACTTTGCTATGTGCCATGTCTCTTGAGACAGAGAGCCTCTGGAAAAGTGTCCCTGGCTTGGTCCAACAGAAGGCAGGGGAACAAGACCCTGGATGAGAATGGGCGCGCACAGTGGTTGCGACAAATGGCTCAAACGGAGCAGAGGTGAGGAGGGCAACAAACTGGACAACGTTTTGTACATTTGTACCTCCTAAGGTCACTATGCATCACAGCTGATTATACTGCACCTCACATTGACTTGTCCTGGACATGTGTACAGTGCACCAATAAGTTAATCAACTTGTCCTGGACATGGGTACAGTGTTCCAATAAGTTAAGCAGGAAGACATATTGAAACCATACGGATAAGTGTGTGGACAGTGGGAAGAAGTGGCACAGGCTTGCCGGCAGAGATGGCACCTACACTGACATGGCAGGTAGTGGCAGGGCTTTCAGAGTGGGAGAAGAGGCAGAGGTGGTTGGGTGGTAAAATGTTTGCCTTCCATGCAAATGACTCTGGTCCAGTTCCTGGTCAATGACCTGGTGCACAGTCACCACACACCGTCAGTGGAGGTTCATTTGCTGTTGTGATGCTGAACAGATCCAAGAGATCTTTCCGGCTATGATAAACTAGGAAGAAAGGTCTAGTAATCTATTCCTGAAAAATCAGCCAATGAAAACTGTAGGAAGCACAATGGCAGAACTCCATGGCGCGTTGGCGTGCTATCGATAGGGGTCGACTTGATGGCTGACAACAGGGCAGTGACAGGACGAGGAGGCTGAGGGGACCCTGCTCCCGGTAGAAACATCGGTACTTAGAAAGGCGTGCTGTAATGTGGAAAGCCTGTGTGGAATGCAGATAAAGTGAAAGTACACAGGCAATTGGGAAATCCAAGTGCTAAGAGGTGGCCAAGAAAGATTAACCCTTGAGGGAAGCTGGACTTTTTTCTGAGAACCAAGAGCTATCTCAAACGACTTTAAGAGAGTTACTAGTATGAGTAGATTTACATTTTACAAAATGAGTCCTGGCGTTTTTGTGGTGGAAGACGGCTGGTCTAGAAGTCTCTTCCAAGGCTGTTGCTATTATCTGGCAGGAGTGGCGGAGGCATCGTGTACATGGATTCATGATTTGGGTGGGAAAGGAAGGAACAACAGAACAAATGGGTTGGGAAGAGTAACCCCCAAGGATGTTTTGCAATCTGGGTTCTTTAAAAAAGGATCTGAAAGTGTTCCAGGGATAAACTTGTGAGGAAAGTTAGGTAAGGATATGAACTTCAGAAAAATCTGAACATGACAAGTCTTGAATTATGCTTCTGAATATTTTTCTTGGTAGATAGTGTTCTAATCAAAACATGAACCAAGGGAATACAAAACGTACCAAGCCAAACAGAATGCCATACTTCCATATCCTCATCCATCTTACTTCTCCCCCTATCCATTTGTAAAACAGGGAAAAAATCACTAGAATAGGTTGGACACAATGCATACCTGAGCCTAATTTGATAAGCAGAGCGTGTTTTACATACATCTCTAAAACATGAAATATAAATAAGATAATAGGGATAGCTATGACTAGGAAGTCATTAAAAATGCAAAAGGGCAAAGAATGTACAGATGTGCTTTATACAATTGATGTATGTATATGTATGGACTGTGATAAGAGTTGTATGAGCCCCTAATAAATTGTTTTAAAAAATGCAAAAGTAACTTAGCAGAGTTTTAACCATGTAGGCACATAGAGGCATGTAAGCTGGGCTTACCAAAATTCTTTTGTTGTTATAACGAACGAGGGGAAATTTTTCATGAAACATAACACATCTCTGACATGTCACCTGTGCTGTCTTTGCCGGTGCTGCTGGGCGAAGTCAGAATTGGAACTAAGGTCCACTTGATGGTACAGTGTATGCTCTTTTACACAACACTTTGGAAGGGTCTGGAGGGAGGTGGTGGGAAGTGGAGCTCGGAGATGTTTTCATCTGCTCAAAACAACATGAGCAGATTTGCTTTTCAAAATCATAACCCTGCAGCACTGTGGAAAATACGTGAGTAGACACAGTCTAGAAGCAGGAAAGTCCACTAAAATCCATGATAATCATCTAGCGGGAGGTGTAGGAGTCTAAACCATGACAAGGGGGACTTCAAAGACTACTCTGGCTGTGCAGAATATTTGGGAAATATGACATTTAATGATTTAATCTGACATCTAACCACATGAAACCAGTTATTGAGAGACTGTCATCTCACTAGAGCAATCAGGAGGGTAAGAAGAAAAGTAACCAAAGGAAACAGGGTGGGGGGCGGGGGGGTTGGAAATAAAACGTTTTACTACAACTTGTCCTTTCAAAGTAGTTTAGAGATACAATGCTTGACAAAATATAACATCTTCATTTTTAATAATACATATTTTAATTAAAATAACATCAGGCTATAGCTCAAAACTGAATTTGTCTTATATAGTGTGTAAGAAGCAAAGTCAGAGCAAATGAATGAAAAAGACGAGGAAACTTTAATTGGAAATGTTTGAAGGCTAAGAGTCGAGGGAAAGTATACTGTTTTGCTTCCGCGGGTAACAGGGCAAACAGGCTGGGCTGTGGAGCTTAAGGCCACTGCGCAGGCTGAGGGTCTGGAGGTTCTTCCCAGCTGACCTCAGTGACTGCTTACTCAGCTCTCATCTTGACCTCATCCCTGTGCGCCCAGCGGAGTGGCCCAGCAGAGATAGATGCCTTTCTCAGGGACCCAAGCCATGGACCCCAGCCATGATCCTTTAAAACACATGGTTCAAGCTTATAAGAAATACAAGACTATATCGGGAATATTGTTTATAATTTTTAAACACCTTTTGACATACTGCCCGTGAACCTGGCTTTTATTAGCAGAGTCTGTTTATTTTCCCCTCTGACCTCAGGCTGCGTCTCCAGTGGTGAGTAGAACGAACGGTGAGAGGTAATGGCACTGTCTGCAAATGGCCTTCTACGTTCCCCAAAATCCGTGTGACCAAACATCTGTCTCAGCTCAAAGGCCTTTCATCCGACACCACTTGCCCAGTTCACTGCCCAGCTTATTCTGCGGCCTTTTTCCCTCTCAAGGCCAACCCTCGCCTCCAGGTGCCCCTGGTCTCACCACCCCTCCCTGACACGACACATTCTGGACTTGGCTCCTGCCCCCATGAGAGTGACTTTTCTCTTTATCGGTGTGGATTTAGCACATCAGCTGGAGGAGAAACACAATTCTCGCATGTCACTTATCCCACGATGGTGACAAAGTATGCGAAGTTGCTGAGAGATGTTGAAAAAAGGGATATTCTTCTTAATTCATGGGTGAGAGGGAGTGGTCAAGTTAAGGTATGAAAGTTGACCAATGTATCCTTCATGTGACTTTGGTCATTTGGTACTCAAATGTGTATACAGTCGTGAACTTTGGGGACATTCATTGGCCTGGTACCTTGGACAACAACAAATCCCGAAACCACCTCTAACAAGTTTATTCCTGCTCAGAGTGACCCTACAGAACAGCACAGAACTATCCAAAAGGGTTTCCAGGGCAGGAATATTTACAGAAGCAGACTGCTACCTCTTTCTCCCAAGGAGAAGCTGGTGCATTCCAACTGCCAATCTTTGGGTTAATAGCTGAGTAATTTCAGCACTATGCCACTATCAGGCCTCATTGAACACATACTTATATATTATGCACTATGAGATTGGCTAATGATACATCTCAAACCAGATTCTTATCTTCCTCCCAGAAGAACTCCAACGTGGCAAAAGCAATAAACACAGATCCCAAAGACTATAAAAAGAAAGCAGAGCAGAATGGGGAAAGCGGTAAAAGAAAGATAATTAAAGTGGCTTTTTAAAGTGTTACTTCTCCTGGACACGTTAGCATTTCAGTAGGCTAAAGAATCAAAGACCCGTAGTCGCAGATGAGTTTGGGCAACAAGCCACCCTGTTGGACAGGGACCTGAGTATTTGGCTCTCGTCCTTCGTGCCACTTTATCTGGATCTAATCCCACCCAAATGGTAGGGCCCTAGTGGTGAACGAGGCTGATGCCCAGTTTGGGAAGATCAAGAAGATGCAGGTGAACTGGCTCGAATGGGAAGCGTTTGGAAGAGTCACAAGAGGGATGATGATTCTCACAGTGTATGTTGACTCTCACAGTGTACGTTGACTCTCATAGTGTATGCTGACTCTCACAGTGTATGTTGACCCTCACGGTGTATGTTGGCTCTCACAGTGTATGTTGGCTCTCACGGTGTATGTTGACTCTCACGGTGTATGTTGACTCTCACAGTGTATGTTGACTCTGACAGTGTATGTTGGCTCTCACGGTGTATGTTGACTCTGACAGTGTATGTTGGCTCTCACGGTGTATGTTGGCTCTCATGGTGTATGTTCTCCCCTCTGAGTCTAGCACGCGTACTGCTGGAGGTCGGTTTCAGGGAGGCCATCTACCACCTACACCCCACACGTGCCCAGACTGAATGCTCCTAAAGCCAATGCACTGCCATCAACTCAATGGGAATTCATAGTGACCCTATAGGGCCGGGTAGAACTGCCCCCTGTGAGTGTCTTTATAGGAGTAGAAAGCGCTGTCTGGTGGATTGGAACTGCTGCCCTTGAGGATATCAGACCAAAGTCTAACCACTATCTCCCATGGGCTTCTTTTTGGAAGTATGCCCTAGAAGTAAAAGGATAAATTTGCTATGTCCTTTAGCTTTAATTTCATTTCCCCTTGTTTTGTTTGTTTCACTTCTGGCCAGTTAGGTGAGTGTTTCCTACACAGAGAGTCCGCATGGCTTTAGTCCAGTCCGACTTATAAGACAGAATATTGAACGGCAGCATTAGTGTTTCCTACACAGAGAATCCGCATGGCTTTAGTCCAGTCCGACTTATAAGACAGAATATTGAACGGCAGCATTAGTGTTTCCTACACAGAGAGTCCGCATGGCTTTAGTCCAGTCCGACTTATAAGACAGAATATTGAACGGCAGCATTAGTGTTTCCTACACAGAGAGTCCGCATGGCTTTAGTCCAGTCCGACTTTAGTAAAGACAGAATTTTGAACGGCAGCATGGGTGTTTCCAAAGCTGTAGGTCTTTCTCTCCACAACGCCGCTGGGAGGTTCACTTCCATCGTCTTTTGGGTTGGCATCCAAGTGCTCAACCACTGGAGAGTCTCAAACATCCTCATCAAAGTCCGAAGACCAATGTTGAAAAGTATCATCTTTCTCATCAAGACCAGTGCCTACCTAGGCTTTCACCTTTATTTTGGATTTACACCGAATTCTATGTTCCTAGTTAACCTAATCTCTCTGTAAGCATTTATTACATTATCTCAGGGTAATAGGATCTGTCTGCCAGTTTCCAGACTCCCCACTTAGCTCTTCCTCTCTTAGAAGCACCCCTCTTGCCTGGGAACCCCTGTCTCTGCAACTTTCCTTCTTAAAAATCTCTTTGAGAAGAAGTTCCTTTGGTTGTTTGGTTCTGTAGTGTGTATGTGAGTGTGTGCGTGCATGTGTGTGTGTGAATAATTTACATGCTTTTTCCCCATAGAGGCTCTTCTTTGTGGTCACTAGAAATTGGTAAAACTGCTTCGCTGGCAACATATTGGCAGCACTCATATTACTGAGTGCCCTAGGGAATAATAAAACTCTATTTATTTGCGGCTACCCTAATTAGAAGCTGCACACTATCTGACACTTATCTCCTACTTTGAATGGTGTTGCCTTCTTTCTAATATGAGTACTGATTTCAGCGTTTGGGTCAGAGCTAACATTTAGATATCAGTCCAATTATATTGTTGGGTCTGAATTCTAAGTTGTATACACTGCTGACCATAACGAACTTCCTTCTATTGAGCACCAATCTTCATGGACTCTTCACGGGTCATTCGGAGACAGAAGCACAATAGACTTTTCCGGTACTGATGTTTTCATGAAGACAGACTCCCAGCCATATTCGCCCCAGTCCACGTTCCAGTGCGGTCTGCTGTTCACATGGCTACTCACGCCCCTGGTCCATGGGCAGAGGGGAGCGCGCTTAGGTTAAAATTTAGCATCCTGTCATTCGGTCTCTCTTATAATTCATGTAAATTTGTTCTAGTTTTTAATACTTTCTGTTTTCTTTTTGACGAAAGATTTTCATCTGTTTTATGTTGTTATTCTTGCTAGCTTTTTTGTTTGTTTATTTGTTTTTGAATGTTTTTCTGTTTATGAAATCCAGGATAGGTAAGTTTATAGAGATAGTAACTTGATTAAGGGGTTGGGTGGTGTGGCAGGGGAAGCTAGGGAGGGTGGGGACCTAATAACAATGAACACAAGAATGAAGAAAATGCTCTTAAACTGAGTGCGGTGATCCCTGGTGGTTCAGTGGTTAAAACACTTAGCTGTGAACCAAAAGGCCCTGGTTTGAGCCCACCCGCTGCTCCAAGGGAGAAAGATATGGCAGTCTGCTTCTGGAAAGATTTCTGGTTTGGGAAACTATATTGGGCAGTCCCACTCTGTCCTATAGGGTCACCGTAAGTCAACATTGACTCAATGGCTATAGATTTGGTTTTGGTTTGAAGGGTAAATTATTCTCTGGAAAAATACAGTACTCATGCAATAAATAGTTATTGAACCCTGGGGAAAAAAACTGAGTGTTGAAATGATGTACAACTTTTGTTGGTGTTATTGATCCATTGAAATATATGGTATGTGAATTATATGCCAAAGCACTGTTGGAAAAAAATAAGGACAAATGTCATTTTTTTTTTAAACTCTCTTTGCTGCTCAGCCTTTCCCAACCACATCTGCTCCAAAGGTCCTGCCAGCACACCCAGGTGTAATACCTTCTTAAATCATCCTTCCCAAGGGCATTTGCATTTAAAGAGGTTTCAGAATGGTCAGCCAAAGGTCATGCTCTCCAAAGGCAAAAGTTTAGCTATTGAGAGATGCTGCCATGGACTTTCCCTTGCTTCCTCTGCCTCCCATCCATTCTTCTCAGTGAAGGTATCATTACATCTACACCCAATGGGCCTCAGTGAGATGGAGAGCTCTTTTATGACCTTAGCTTATAATTATGCCATTCTCATTTATGTGAAGTATTTACACTTCTGTGAACTTCTTGTAACTCTCCCAAGCAAGCCAGGCAGGGCTAGCTCACCCAGGTTATTAGCAGCTCTGGGTTGTAAGGTGGGTCTGTCTTGTGTGCCAAAAGCTAGTCTTAGGTCATTATTTGATTATTACAGTATTCCATTGTATTTTCAATCACCTCATATACATAGGAAAGTAAAGTATTCAATAAGGAAGACTGGAGATGATCGTTGCATTTAAATGACTGTGTGGGCTAAGAATACTGAAAGTACCATAGACTGCCCAAAGAACAAACATCTGTTTTGAAAGAAGTGTACCAGAATACTCCTTAGAAGCAAGGATGGCAAGATTTTTGTCTCACAAATGGACAGTGTAAGATATGAAATAATAATAGAAATATATACTTGATCAAGGATTCACAAGGGTAGGAGGATGGGGGTGGGGGAGGGGAGCTTATACCAAGGGCTCAAGTAGAAAATGTTTTGGAATGATGGCAACATATGTACAAAGTCTTACATACTTTGGACATATTGTCGGGAGAGACCAGTCCTTGGAAAAGACCATCAATCCTGGGGGAGTGCAGGGCAGTGAGAAAGAGAGAGGCCCTCAGCAAGATGGACGGGCAGAGTGGTGCAGCAATAGAGTCAAACATGAGAACCATTGTGAGTTCAGTGCAGGACTGGGTAGTGTTTTGTTCTCTGATGCACATGGTTGTTTTGAGTCAGAACCAACTTCATATCACCCAATAGAAATAATCACTCTCTCTGAATCCATTCCCTTTAGTCTGGCTCTCACTACCCAGAGATGCTTTATTGAGTCTGCCTTTATTTTCTAATGCTATATTTCCCCATTCTTTTTATTTTTGCTTTAGCAAAAATGTATTTTATATCATTTGAACTATAAGAGCACTACTTATAGTTCAAGTACAAAATATTATCCTTCTGTGCATCCTATTTTGCTGAATACTATTTTATCCCTTATATTCCCATAACTCTTCATCAAAGTTGCTAAGAGACTCTTAAGATCATTTGCTTAATTGATTAAGTTTACCTACCCAAAAGCGATGTCTTTTAAACACATAAATAAGGGCACACTCTAAGCATTTAACTGAAATTCATAAACTTAAGACCGGCACATTTGAGGCTGTTAGATGGACAAGTGTAATCACTCCAGTCTCTCTATTAAATTAAAAAAATTGAGAATTCAAAAACTGTTATCAGAGACTCATTCCCCCTATGTGGTCTGGAAGTGTTAGTCCTAATAATTAGCTATAAAGGTTCAAATTTTAATGAGCCATCCTTTTCAGAGATAATGAGAAAATGAAGCGACAAACTCCTTGCCTTGATTTCTGGTTCCTGGAAAACAGTTTATCTCAACTTCACTCATGCCACCAATTCAAAAGTCCCAGAGAGAGTAAAGGTCAACTTACCAGTGAAACCTTGCTATAAGACTAGCCATTTAATGTCTTAGGAATAAAGGAAATCTTCCTAATGCACAGAGCACACAATGGTCCCAGTGTCCGTTCACGGTACCTGATGTGAGTCATTGTTTGATCCCTGCTTCCTAACAGCTCATTGGTGCAGAGGAGAAACAAAAGGAGGTACCCTTTCTAAAACACACACATAAATAATAAATGCTTCACCTAACGCAATATGCTTCTCCGGGGTCTTTTGTTACTCTGGAGCTTATTAAATTATCCTTCCAATTACCTTGGCAACTAAAACAAGGGTTCTTAATATGCTGATGACTTTTGGGCATTCCACCAGCTGTCAGTAATAAAGGGTCATTAAGGCATCTTTCTTCTTAAGCAGGAGCATAAAATACACAGTCGTTGATAAATGGAACTTGGGTCATGGGCACAGAGTAATGTTGGTGCTGACAAAACCCTCTCCGTCCACCTGGGATCAGCAGTTGCCCTCTTTTCATTCTGAGACTAACTTGAACTGTAGCAATCCCTAAGGTAGGAGCCTCCTTCCCCCCCCTCCCCCCCTCCCCCATCCGAAGCCAATTCTTTCCAGGGGGCCTTTTTAATGATAAATGTAAACGAATGCGAGGTTGCAAAGCTCCGTTTCAAGCCAGCTTACATTCAGAACAAAAGCAACAGTAACAAAGGGTCCAGCCTAAGAGAGGGTCCGCATCAGCTTCAGCGACACGAAAATGTCCCTTTTCCTGCTTATTTCTGACTCCCCCAGAGGTCAGCCATTCAAAGCTGGCATTTAGACTAAGAACGGGAACAAAGCGTTACTAGAAAGCAGACAAATCTTCCTCCAGCTCCAGCATCTCCGCTTTCCGTTAATTCTTAAGAAACATAAGATTTCAGCGACAAAAAGAGCCAGTACCTTTGAATGAGAACATTCCAGCACAGGAATACCGTTGTCTTGTCGGCGGCTGTGCAAACTGAGTGGCATCTATTCCTCGCTTCTTAGCTACCCGATGGGCTTGGTTGCTGCTGCCAACCTTCACGCCACGGACGTGCTCATCCGCAATAAGAGGAGACTCACCCGCTCCTCGGCTGGTGCCGCTGGCCTGCAGGCATGGGAGCCTCAGACCCTCCGCATCCGATTGGTTGCGCGCTGCTCTCACTACACTCCTCTGCCTCACCCTTCCACTGTGTTCGATGTGTTCTCCCTGGGGATACAGTCAGACAATTGCCGCCTAGGGGGACAGCGGCAAGTGAAATGGAGCTGGTCTTAAAAACACAGTCACTGGATTTTCTAGGAACGCACCAAATGTTTCATTTCCCAAAGTTCTGGGTCAGCTTCCCCCTTTCCAAAGGGGAAGAGTAAGAAAATGGATATGATTTAGCAGTACTGGGTTTATGGTTCTTCCCTGAAAATAATATGAGTTCAATGCACGCACAACAGCGCTGAAGTGATCGGGTGCCTCTGTCCAGCCCCGCGAGTCTGCACAATCAACCTTAAACCAAAGCAGATGGGAGTGACAGACTATATTAAGAGGGTTATTAAAAATGCCAGGAGATGCATTGGACTAAGACAGCCGCTGCCATCGCAAAAAGTGTTATGAATCACTTACACAAAATGCTGCGCAGCACTGATGGCTGCTTTTATAGCTAGAATAACGAAAACATAAAGATCACTGGCACACAAACTCTCAAGCTGTGGTGAACATCTCTGCGAAGAATGTAGTTCATGAGAAAGGTGAATTTTTGTGTTCTATGAGAGTAAGCAACACAAGAAGGGGGAACGTGCGCCTTGTGAGCTCCTGTCCGTCACTGCCATGAAATCGATTCTGACTCCGAAGGACCCCACAGCACAGCATGGAACTGTCCTGTGTCCGAGACTGTCACTCTGCATGCGAGTAGAAGGCTTCGGCTTTGTCCTGTGGAGCAGCTGCTGGTTTCAAACTGCTGACCTTGCTGTCAGTTAGCAGCCCAACATATCACCACTACCCGCCAGGGCTCCACACTACGGTCTCACACACATACATTGAATTCAGTTTCGTTCTTTATTATGGTCAAGGGGAGTCCATGGGTAACGCACACGATTAAGAATGTGGCAATTAACCAGAAGACTGACAGCTGAACTCACCCACAGGTACCTTGAAAACCCGGTGTAGCGCCGTTCTCTATGACAGGGCTCTCCATGCACTGAAGACAATGGATTATTTTTTTCATGACAATGGTTATTTTGGGGGTGGAGGTGGGCTACAGAACTAAGAACTGAGTATTAAGAAGTACCTATGGGGATTTTATTCGGACAAAAATCGCTTCATTCTAATTAATTCACCATCAATATCACAACAGCTAGTTAAAGGAGACAACGCAGACATGTGCCCAGTGCCAGACTTGGCATCATTTCAATACCATGAGAGTACCTTCGTCCATGGCGATTTGCAAGTAAGGATGATATTGATGGCGATGGAGAGGTGCTTAAACTCTTTATACCATCATTATCAATTATGGTTTATACTAAAGTAGCTTGGTCATGAAAACCGGTGTTTATTTCCTTCAGGTTGACCTCTGGATGACTTCAATCCACTTGCAAATCGACATCACATCCGCACCTCCCTGGACCTTCACTTGGCTGAGGTTAATGTCGGTCTGGCTCTGAGTATGCTCACAGCTGCTCACTCTGAGTGTGACAGGGCCACACTTCTGCAGCTGGGTGGGCTCCCTGGACTCCTGGTAAATGAGACCAGGCTGTGGTTGCCACCTGGGCCATCAGACCTGGCCGCGAGGGTGAAGTGGCAGGTAAGTAGCGGTGGGCCACGGCCGGCAGCTCAGCTACGGATGCTACCTCAGGCTCTCACTTGAGGCCCTTGGTCAAGGGACCACGCCGTAACTACATAGAAGAGCACCGAGGAAAGAGCCTGCCTGGCATTTTATTTTTAAAAACAAAAGCCTTTGAATGAAAAATGGTGAATTGACCACTTGAAAGGGTACATCAAAACATTGAAATGAAGTTGTGGAAAGTTGTATTAAATAAAAATATCTGATTCTAAACTATGAGTACTCAACACAGTCTTTCTGTAAGTCTATCTACTTCAGATGGCAATGTGTCCATCTCCCTAAGTCTTGCTTGAAAATGTCTGTGCTGTTAGATTTACAGCAGGTTAAAATGACAGTTTGGGCATTATCAACGGACTCTAATCATGTTTCGTTTCAATGTTCTTACAGTTCTGAGAAAAAAATATATAGAAGTCTATATGGGAAAGATCTGGTCCTAAGGTGGTTGGGGTCAGATTTCCCAAGGAAATTCTCCTAGCACATTCCAAAGAATGAGCAGGTGCATTGTCTTGATAAAAAATTAAATTCCATGGGCAACTTTCCTTGTCTTTTTCTTAACAAGACCAACTTCAATTTTTAAAACCTTCTTCACGACCCCCAGCAGCAGCATCCTGTTCTCTTTGGGAAACTGTATCAAGATTGCCTCAAAGACGTCTCCGAAACACCAGTCTCCGTAACCTTCTGAGGTAGCCTAGCTGCCTTGGCTGAAAAGCCCAGGAGGCTCTCTAGGAGCCTCTTTTTTTGTTTTAAGACATCCTAACAAGACGAGGCAGTGAAATAGAGGAAGATTTCTGGAGAGACAGGTTGACACCTTGCTTGTAACATGGGTTCAAAGTTAACAGCTGTGAGATTGCACAAGATCAGGCAGTGTCCTCGCAATTGTGCAGGTAGATGGCCACCACGGTCACAACTGACTGGATCAGATCTAATGCCAACAACAACCGCAAGACGAGCATCTTGCTGTCAGAATTTATTTGCCGCTGTCCACTGATCACAGAGAAATATGGAAGCACATTTTGAAAATAAACCCATGCATGTCTGAAGGGGAACGCTAGTAGCAATATTTTTACTTGCCTGCATAAATGGAACCATTTTTCTTTCTGTGAAAGTGCAATACAATAACAACAAGGTTTGGTTTTGAAAAAGCATATACTCACAAAGGCAAAGAAAAGGGTGAATACTCTGGGAAGGAGATTGGAAGCATCTTCCCAGTAACCTGAGCACTCTGAAAGGTAAGACTTCAGGCATTAATAGGACACACTTTTAAAGTAATGAACCCGCAACCAAATTCAGAACACTAGAAAGCAGGGGATGAGCAGCAAGTGAACAACAATAACAACGCGAAGCCCTAACTAACGATGAGTACTGTCTCGAAAACTCTCACTACCACTGAGAGGCTGCCGACTCACAGCAACCTGGCAGGACAATGTGGAACTGCCCCTGCAAGTTTCCAAGACGGTAGCTGTTGACCGGAGTAGAAAGCCAGTCTTTCTCCCATAGAGGCAGCTGGGGGTTTTGAACTGTGGATCTTGTAGATCACAACCCAATGCATAACCGCTAAGCCACCAGGGCTTCTTGAGAACTGTCTAGAAGCAACAAAATGTACAGCCTATGGAGCCTAATGAGCACAGTGATTGTCTAGTATGATAGCACAATCAAGCTCAGGAACCGGTGAGGAAGGTGCAACTGCAACCAGCAAGGTGGTCTGGCGGGCAGTTCTTCGCCCTCGCAGCACACTGAAGGCTTTTTCCCCGAGAGACGAAAACGGAGAGGTTTGTATGGTTGGAAAGAAAGGGAGCTTACCGAAAACATGGAAATGAATGCGAAATGAATTTTAAGACCCTGGCTTCCTTTCCTCGGAGATAGGTGGTAGCCCCTCTGGGAGAGGAGTTTGAAGCGTCTTCTCTGGAGAGCTTGATTATTCCAAAACAGAGGCTTCAAGGCATGTATACTGAAATTCTCTAAGAAATGACACAGCAGGATTAGCTGGCTTAGTACATTCTCTCCATCTTGACTGAACTTCACAGCAGTGTTCAGGGACTGCCACTTACCTATGACTCAGAATGGGATCAACAGCAATAGTTTGGTTTTATTTTGTTGTTGCCTATTAGCAGATCAATAAGCAATATAATAGATGGGGGAAATATGGATGTTGTCAAGGATTTCATTCACTTGATCCACAAGCAATGTCCCTGAAAGCAGCAACCACAAATTCAAATTACCCATTGCATTGGGGAAATCTGCGGCAAAAGACTTCTTTAAAGTGTTAACAACAAGGGGGTTGCTGGGAAAACCTCATATGTATGCAAATGCAAGCCAATCAATAAGAAAGACTGCAGAAGAATTGATGCCTTTGAAATACCATATCAGCAGTAGTGAGTATACAGAAGACCATACAAATCTGTCTAGAAGAAATACAGAAAGAACGCTCATTAGAAATGAAGATGGAAAATGTGACCTCATGTCCTTTGGACATATTGCATGTTATCAGGACAGACCGGTTCCTGGAGAGGAACACCATGCTTGGTAAAATAAAAAATCACTGAAAAAAGAGCCATATCCTCAATGATACAAAGTGGTTGTAACAATGGGCTCAAACATAGCAATGACTATGACTATGACCTAGGACTGGGCGGTGCTTAGTTCTGTTGTACACAGGATCACTAGGAGTTGGAAAATCAACAATAAGCAGAGCAGTCAAATATCGAATTCAAAGACACACACACAAAAGAAGCAGGGAAACGACAGACAAATCCTAATGTGATGTGCAGCGTGTTTGCACGGAGTAGACACTGCAGAGGCGATCATTATGTCCTTGGTGAAATCAAAGACAATCAAAGGAGATCTGACTTTGCTTTCAATATGCATGAATATCAGATATATTATTTAGTTGAATAACATCAATCCCCCCAAAATAGGTTTCAAGTTTTAGTTATCTTATAGAACATTGACTGTGGATAGTTGTATAAAGATTTACTACTAGCTCTTTAGCCCACAATAGAAGACATACATTCTGCTCAGTGACCATTTGCTTCTTACAAAATCATTCAGTGGTCGGTCACTGTGCGTCTGTCATTCAGTTCATGCGCAGACAGCAGTGTGCAGTTGTGTCACCTTTTCATTTCCCGTGATAAGATGTACCTGCCATTTTATAGGAAAGGATAATCAAAAGAGCGAATTCGTTGACAAAGATGAAATTACAGAAAACGTATGAAAAAATGATCATGTTGGGTTTGAAGTGGGATGTGTTCAGAAGATTTGAAAACGGTAATATCAAAGTTGAGGCATGAAAGGGCCTGAACTTGAATGAAGATCCCACACAGACCACAGGGCAAAAGCCCAATGAATACAGAAAACGACAAAGCTGTCTCAACATAATGTGGGATAAATTGCACTAGCAACAATAAGCCATTTATCACTGGATTGAAGATTATAGTTAAAAAATAATAATCTGACTAGTTTTCAGGACAGATGTCAAAATTCGTTGCCATTCTGAAAGAAAAAGGAATAAGGATATGGAAGAGGAAACTTTCATCATCAATAAAGGCTGGCTTCATTGTTTGAAAAGTCAGCATGGATGGATCAACGCTCAGCAAACTGGTAAACTTGAGTTAGCATAAGAAGATGCTTCAGTGACATATACAACTGGAGTCTGAGGATTAGAGGATGTAAAACTTTTCAAATGTTTGCTTTTACTTAATTTGTTTGTGATTAAAAAGAGGAAGGTGTTCCAAAGAATGGGATGCCAAAATATAAAATAAAATAACTTTCCATAAAGAAATATCTCCAGAAGATATTTCACGACATTGAAAACATTAATGGAAAGCGAATTCCAATATAAAAAGGCACTTTGGTGGCATGGTGAGGAAGCAATTGGCTGCTAACTGAATAGTCAGTGGTTTGAACACACCAATTACTTCAAGGGAGAATGATGTGGCAGACCAATCACAGTCGTGTAAACCCTACAGTTCTAATCTGTCCTATAGAGCCACTATGAGTGGGAATATATTCGATAGCAATTAATTTAATTTTTATACTAATTAATCATCAAAAAGGACATTACAAGCTCTATCTTGAAGTACAATGCTGTCTGTGATAGGATCATATCTATCAGCCATTAAGGAAATCCAATCAATACCACTGTTATTCAAATTATGAAAAAAATCAAATTTATGCACCAACTACTAAAGCTAGTGATACAGAAATAGAAAAATTCTACCAATGCCTTCAGTGTGAAACTGATAAAACATGCACTCAAGATGCATTGATAATTATTGGCAATTGGATTGCAAAAGTTGGAAACAAAGAGGAATCGTGATTGTAAAATGAGGACCTGATGCCAGGGGCTTAAGTGGAGAGCAAATGTTTTGAGAATGATGAGGGCAATTAATGTACAAATGTGCTTTACACAATTGATGTGTGTATGGATTGTGATAAGAGTTATATGAGCCCCTAATAAACGATTTTTAAAATAAATAAATAAACCTCTTTAAAAGAAAAGAAAAATATGACCTTGGTGAAAGAAACAGCTGGAAGTCACAGGATAGAATCTTTGAAGACCAAGAACTTTTACTGAAAATATTTTTTTCCAACAGCACAGAAGTCAGTATGTGGACGTCTCCAGATGGAACACACAGATATTAAACTGACTACATTTGTGGGAAGAGATGATGGAGAAGCTCAATATGAGCAGCTAAAACCAGATCAATGCACAAGATGATGGAGAAGCTCAATATGAGCAGCTAAATCCAGATCAATGCACATGGCAGATGAGACTCTGAAACTTGCTTTTGGCAAATGGAAGAAATGAGGAAGTCAAAGAACTAAATTGAAAATTTCAAAGGTCCTGAGAAAACAAAGTAAAATACTATAAAGAAATGTGCAAAGATAATTCTCATGGAAGCAGCAATAAAGAGCTTAAACTGCATTGTATTAGGTCAATCTGCTGCACAAGACCTTTTAAAGTGTTCAAACGCAAGTATGTTACTGAGAGGACTAAGGTTCACCTGACCAAAGTCATGGTATTTTCTATTTTTTCAGAGGCATGTGAAAGTTGGGCACTGAATATGAAGACTGAAAAAGAATCAATACATTTCAATTATGGTTCAGCAAGAATTTGGCCCAGGTATGTCATAACTGGACCAAAGCATGCAATCATGAGAAACAGAGAAAAGATTGACGCTGTCAAAGATTTCATCTTGTTTGGGTCCACAATCAGTGTTCAGGGAAGCAGCAGTCCGGTGATCTTTTTTGTCTGAAGAATTACAGGAGAATGCCCCTTAGTGGCAAGGGTGGCAAAATTTCATCTGACATAATTTGGATGTGTTATCAGGAGGGACCAGTTCCTGGAGAAGGCCATCATGCAGTCAGAAAGAGGAAGGCCTTCCACAAGATGGATGGACCCAGAGGCTGCATCAATGGGCTCAAACATAAGAAGCGGGAGAATGGCGCAGGACTGGACAGTGATGTTCTGTTGCACACAGGGTTGTTCACTATGAATAGGAACCAACTCCATGGCACCGAGGAACAACTACATACTAATTCACCAGGGCAGAAGAGATGTTGCTTAGTCTTGGTTCTCTAGAGAAGTAAAACCACTGAAACATGTGTGTGTGTATTTATATCAATAAAATGACTCACACAGCCGTAGCAGTGGTCCAGTTCAAGTCCAAGATGTGGGTCAGATCTTAGCAGGAGGCATCTCCTGCCTCTCCTAGCTATTGTTGTTATTGCTAGGTTCCATCAAGTTCTGACCCACAGCAATCCCGTGCTCAACAAGAGACACTGCCCTGTGCTGCGCCATTCTCACATTTGTTCCTAGGCTTGAGCTCATTGCTGCAGCCACTGTGTCAACCCAGCCCCTTCACGACCTTCCTCTTTTTTAACCAAGCACGATGTCCTTCTCTAGTGGCTTCCCCTGACCGCATGTCCAAAGCATGAAAAGCAAAGTTCGCCCATCCTTCCCTCTCAGGAGCATTCTGTTCCTGCTTCTTCTAGATGAATCCATTTGTTCTCTCAGCAGTCTTTCACATGCACGTGAGGCCACTGAAAATACCATGGCTTAGATAAGGCACCTTAGTCCCCACAGTAACATCCTTGCTTTCCAATGCTCTAAAGAGATCTGGGGCAGCAATTTGCCTAATTCCACTGCTGTTTTCCTGAACATTGATTGTGGATCAAAAAAAAAAAAAGAAAGAAATCCTTGACAACTTCAACCTTTTCTCTAGTCTCATGATGTTATCTATTGGTGCAATTGTGAAGTTTTTAGTCTACATTGAATCGTAATCCATACGAAAGGCTACAATATTTTATCTTCATCAGCCAGGGTTTCAAATCCTCCTCACTTTCAGCCAGCAAGGCTGCGTCAGCTGAATATTGCACAAGCCTTCCTCCAGTCCTGACGCCACAGTCTTCCTCAAATAATCCAGCTTCCCTGATGATTTTTCTCAGCAGACCGATTGAACAAGGCTGGTGAGAGGGGAACCCTGACAAGTACCTCTCCTGATTTTAAACCATGCAGGATTCCCTTGTTCTGTTTACACAAGTGCTTCTTGGTTCGTGCACAAAATCTGAATGGGCACAATGAAGTGTTCTGGAATTCCCATTCTTCTCAAGGTTATCCACAGTTTGCTAGGATCCACACAATCAAATGTCTTTGCACAGTTAATGTGACACAAGTAAGCATCTTTCTGGTATCTCTTGCTTTGAGCCAAGATCTATCTGACATCAGCAATAATATCTCTTGTTTGACATCCACTTCTGAATCTTCTGAACTTCTTCAGAACTTCTGACTGTTGCCTCTCAATGTTCTTGCTGCAACTATTGTCGTATGATCTTCAGTGAAATTTTATTTGCATGAGATATCAATGATATTGTTCTATAGTTTGGTCATTTGGGGGTCATCTTTCTTTAGAATCTGTTTAGGAACTTTCTGTAATTGTTCCCCCTACATGATTTATTATATATAGAGATAAATATGTGGGACAGAGTTTATTGTGCCAACCTGGCCGATAAACACATGTGGGTTAATTGAAGGGTGGAGGGATAAATGGTTCAGTGAGCCTCGCCTTTCTAGTTCTCAGGTCTCTTGCTTTGTGATAGTCAGACCAGGGTGCAGCTGCCTTAGCCAGTTCCCTGCTTTAGCTGGCAAGGCTCACTTCCTACAAGACATCCCTGAGGATCAGCCACATGGACCTACCCTGATGCAGCCCTGTGTGCTGGAGCAGCCGTGTGGAGACCCCTGCCAGCATTGATATGCTCACACATTCACTTATCTGGCTTTCTCCTGCAGTCAGCATCATTTGTGTGTGTTTTGTGAGATGGAGGAGGACTTTGTGGACTGGTGTCGGACATATGGGCTAATGTTGAACTTGTGGGCTTGGGCAGCACTGGATTGGGATGTTTTTTTGATGTGCACTCTCCCTTATACATATGAAGTTTCTGTGGATTTGTTTCTCTGAATGTGCCCAGACTAACACAATATGCAACACACAATCATGTATATAGGCCATCCCCAGATTATGAACAAGATAAACTCCTCACTATGTTTTTAAGAATTTGTAGGTCAGTCTGAATAGATACCTGTGATTGTTATTCTGCCTTATGATGATTAAATGCTGTCCCGTGAGTTTCAACTCATAGAGAACAAACCACTCTCTACTGTTGTTACAGCCCTGTGTCAGTTCAACTCTTCGAGGGTCTTCCTCTTTGTCTGGAGCCCCCTACTTTACGAAGCACAGTGTTCTAGTCCAGAGATTCACCCCTCCTGATATTGAGCCTTACCTTCGTGGAAGAAAATAGCCATAGGCTTTTTAATGACTTAAGCTGGGACACATGCAGCCAAAGAAGGTGACTGTAACGAAGACTTTGCTGTGAGTAGGGGTTGGTTTAATTGTTTCAGCGTGAGGGGAAATTCACATGATACTAAAGTAGGTTTTGAAGCAGTACTGTGTGCTCAAAGGTGGTGGCAACATGTTCAATGATGCTGACCGATGATGTTGCTTGGAGTCCATATGACTTTCTGTTGAATGATCCAAAACAGTGTTGCCAGTTATCCAGTCTCATACATCGGGACCTGAAAAGATGTTCTATGCCTCTTCTGATAATTCCAGTCCATTTCAGGTACCTTGGTGAATCATCTAAATTGCAAAAATTCGGGGAGCTTATGTTTCACTTACTGGGCTATGACAGAACCAGTTTGAAGGTCTGAACTTTGAATACTTTTTTAACCCTGTGACTGTCTGTGTACGTGAGCTTTAAGATACATCTACATATGCATGCACATGTATTCAGACATACTCACCTGCACACATACCTTGGTCAGAATGATATATACAGATAAATGTATATGTGCGTCATGTATCTATATCTACATATGTAACCACACACATACTTGCGACTGTTATTACTGTTGTAGCATAATTGTATGTGCTACAAAGCTTGCCAAATTTATTCCTTTTCTTGGGCCCTTCTTAGTGTCTTCATTTATCTTGACCTAGTTGTCGAACCCTCACCCACATCTACTATTGCCTTTCCCATCCCCCCCAATAACAAATATTTACTATTTAGAAACAAAAACAGCGCCTCTCTTCTTCACTTTTTATAGTAATGGGACTATATGATATGAAATGTGTGGGGGTATTAAAATATGTACTCGTGGAATGTTTTGAAGTCTTCTTATATTTTTCCTTTTGTAATTGACTTATTTTATTCAGCTTGTTGTCTAAGCTTTTTAAATATAAATGCTTAACTGCCAGACCCAATTCCAAAGAGTAGGCTTCAAAATACCCATTCTCTAACTAACCAATGGAATAAACCCCTTGTGGTGTAGTGGTTAAGCTCTCAGCTGCTAACTGAAAGGTCAGAGGTTCAAATCCACCAGCACTCAGGGGGAGAAAAATGTGTCAGGAAGCTCCCACAAAGGTGACAGCCTTGGAAATTCTAAGGGGCAGTTCTTCTCTGTGCTTAGTGCCTCTTAAGACATGGAAAGACTCACTGGGCAAGGAATTTTCCTCCTTTCTCAGCCCTCATTCCTGCTGTTCACAGTGGATTGGCTCTCTGACATTGCTTTTGTCTGTTTCTTGAAAGCCATATTCAGCTGCAGGTCTCAAGCACAGCACAGCACAGAAGGCTAGGTGTCTGCTTACCAGAAGCCAAAATCCTTTTTTTCAGATGTGCCTTAACAACTAACCTTATTTATCTAGGTTTACCACCCTGACCTACTTCATTGATTTTTGTGAAAACAGACTCTTCTTTGACAGGTCCTCTTGAAGGGCATCCATTAAACTAGAGTTCAGATAAAAATGGTTATTATTCTGATAACTACTCCTTTCACGTTAGCTTTCCGAGCAATTGGAGAAGAAATAAAATACCAATATCTCTCTAAGTCACTCAAGGGAGCGCCGAGGTCTGCATCTTAAAACAAACTTTAAAGTGCCATTTTAATTTTTGATAAAAATCAATCGCCGTCAATCCCACTTCCTAATATTATCACCTCTCAGAAGTATTTAAACTATACTGTTGATATTTGGCCCATCTAAAGTACAGGGCAGTCTGGGGTGAATGTATTTTATTGAAAGCATTTTTCTTCTTCTTCCTCCTATTTTGGCTCAACATGCATAGAAGAGGCTGGAGAGAAATTATTGTTGCAAGTAATGTAAGGAAAATTGAGCGATGTGTTAAGAATCATGAAAAAAGAACTAAAATCGAGTAGCCTGTATATCCTGGGTAAAGGTGGTAAAGACCAAAATTAAACTGAACCGTTCTTAAAGACTAATGCTTCCTTATTGCCCACAATAAGGGAGCTCTAAGAAGAATTGATATACTTGGGTTACGGTGTTGGCAAAGAGTCTTCTGGGTTGCCAGAAGAATGAACAGATCTGTCTTAGAAGAAGTACAGCCAGAATGCTCCTTAAAACCCATGATGATGAGAGTTCGTCTCATTTGTGGACATGTTCTCAGGTGAGACTAGTCCCTGGAAAAGGACATTAGGCTTTGTAAAGTAGGGGATCAGGAAAAAGAGGAAGACTTGCAACGAGTAAGTTTGAAACCGGGGCTGCAACCAGGAGCTCAAGCATAGCCCAGTGGTGAAGTTGGTGCAGGACCAGCAGCGTTTTGTTCTGTTCTACGCAGGGATGCTATGTCTCAGAACCCACTGAACGGCACCTAATAACACCCAGGAGCTCTGGATGAGTCTTGCGTTAGAGGAGTAGAATATTAATTACTGAAGATATGCAACTATTTTGTCTGAAACGGTTGACTTCTAGCCGCCTAATGTCAGAGCACATAGGTTTCTGTTTGTTGAAGTCATCCACTTTGGGAATTTTGTTATAGCAGCACGAGGTAACTGAGCCACACACCAAACTCCACAGTTACCTAAGGACCCAGGTTTCCGGAGAGCTTCCAGACTAAGACAACGAGGAGGACGATTCTGGGGTCTGCTTTAATGATATGCATGGGGCAACGCTTTCCAGCCCTTCATTTGCTGACACAGCAGCTCTGCAAGCTTCCACTAGCAATTTGAGTGTGGGATGTATGCAGGGGGAACCACAGACAAGTGGAAATCATCAGGAAACATTAAACAAGGTTCAACAGTTGTGAAAGATGACCTTGGTGATATAAATAATGCTGCAGCTCAGGTGATTATTGTGCCAGACCAATGACTCATTCATAAGGAATACCTTTCTTCAAAATCAAACGAACTGCCATCCATTCAGTTCTGACTCACAGCAACTGTATTAGACTGGGTCATCTAAAGAAACAAACCAGTGGTGCTCATGAATGTATAGCAAAGCGCTTCATGTCAAGAAATCATTTTATATCAAGAAGGCATCCCAGCCCAGTCCAACTTAACTCCATGGCTCCACCGCTCGCTGGAATCTCTTCAGACTTGTGTAGCTGCGGGCCAGGGGTGCTGATGAGTGAATGGGGACGCAGGCGGATCACAGGTGGTGGGTGCAGTTATATGGCTCCAGTGCCAGTAGAAACATGGCAGGGCATCAACATCTCTCAGGGTTGAGCAGCCTGCACGGCGCCCACTCTGGAGGCAGGCCCAGAGTCTCAACAAGCAAGAAAGTCCTCAGTCTCTTATAAAAAGACCACAAATGGCATCATCAAGCTGTGACCTGATTGACAGATTGGCCTCCATCCCTACACAAGGATAAGCTGACATAAAATCTAACTGCCACAACAGCCCTATAGGAAGGAGGAGGACATTCTGTGTGTTTCCGAAGGTGTAAATGTCTCCAGGAACAGAAAGTCTCACCTTTCTCACAGAGAAGCTTAGGGACTTGAGTAGACAACCCTATGATGAGTTGCCCAACAAGTAGCCCACAATGTCTATACCTTGACAGGTGTTTTATATAGAAACCCCCACTTCCAGAACAGTGAACAGTATGGTGGTAAATGGAGAAAAGAATGGAGTTGTCAACGATTTCATTTCACTTGGGTCTACAGTCAACACTCATGAGATAGCAGTCAAGAAATCAAATGATATTCTGCATTAGACAGATCTGCTGCAGAAGACCTCTTCATTGTTTAGGAGCAAATGTTTCCCTTTCAGGACCTATTTGAGCCTGACCCATGCATGCTATTTACCATTGCCTCATATGTGTGTGAAAGCCATACAATGAATAAGAAACAGTGGAGAGGAATTGATGCTTTTGAATTATGATGCAGGTGAAAACATGGATTGTACCAGAACGGTCAGAAGAAGAATCAAATCTGTTGTGGAAGAAGTCTGGCTGGATTGCTTCTTGAAAGCGAGGATGACTAGACTTTGGACCTGTAATCAGGAAGGATCCGTCCATGGGAAAGGCCGTTACACTTCGGTATAGCAGAGAGTTAGAAGAAAAGAAGGTCTCCCGTGAGATGGATTGACACTGTGGCTGCAGCAAGGGGCTCAAACGTGACAATGACGGTAAGGAAAGCACAAGATGGGGCTGTGCTCCATGCTGGTCTACAAAGGCCCCTGAGCTTCAGAACCTATCCACTGACACCTAACAAACTAAATGACATAGGAAACAGCACAAGAAGGGAAGGGATGCAAAAAGTCACTGTTGACTGGTTGGCATTAAACCAATCCAGAGATAGTAAATGGTCAAGAGCCAATGGTATTAATGAAAAAAATTGCAAGCTGTACTGAAGGCACTGGCAAAACAAGCCTCCACGAGCTGACCGAATAAAAGCTGAGATGTTTCTACAAATTGATACAATGCTGGAATTGCTCTCTCCACCAAGGAATTTGGAAGGCAGCTACCTAGTAAGCTGACTGGAAGAGACTCCTAAAGGTGCACATTCCCAAGGAAGGTGATTCGACAGGATGAAGAAACTATCAAGAAATATCATTAATATCACATGTAATTAAAACTGATGATAATTCAAAGTCACATTTGCAGCAGTACGTTGATAGGGAACCACCTAACGTCCAAGTCAGATTCAGCAGAGGATAAGCAACCAGGTTTCTCTGTGCTGACTTCAGAGCTTGGCTGAAAAGATAACACCAGAAAGATGTTTTATTGACTATGCACAAACATTCAACTCTGTGGGTCATAACAAAGTATGGATAATATTTAGAGCAACAGGAATTACAGAAGACTTAACTGTACTCATTTGGAACCTGTACATAGGTCCAGAGGCAGACATTCAAACAGATACTGCCTGGTTGAAATCAGAAAACATGTATTCTTTCAAGAAATATATTCAATCAGTATGTTAAACAAATGATCTGAGAAGCTAAACTGTTTTAAGAATGATTGCAGAATCATGAATCGCGGAAGAGTCATTGACCACCTGCGGTGTGAAGATGATACCACTGCGCTTGCTGAGCGTGAAGCGGAGTTGCAAAACTTACTGATGACTATGAGAAACTACAGCCTTCAGTATGGATTGTACCACAACCTAAGAAACACAACAATTCTCAAAATTAGGCCAGTAAAGAGTATAGTGATAAGATGATAAAATGTGAAAGTTCTGAAGAATTTTTTTAACTTTGCTCATGGAAGCAGCATTCAAGAAATAAAACAATGTATTGCACTGGGCATGTATTCTTTTCAAAAAAACTTCTTTGAAGTGTTAAAAAAAAAAGAAGCATATCACTTTGAAGATTGAGGCATGCCATAATTGTATTTCTAATGGTTTTGCATGTATGTGAAGGCCAGACAATGGGTCAACAGACTGAAGTCATCATGGTGCCTTCGAATCGTGGTGAGGAACATCGAATATGCCCTGACTGCCAGAGAAGGAACAAATATGTATTGGAAAAATCACAGCCAGAATGCTCCTTAGGATCAAGCAGAGTAAGATTTCACCTCATGTACTTTGGACATGTTATTGGGAAGGACCAATCCCTGGAAGAGGATATGATCCTTGGTAGAGTAGAGGGACAGTGAAAGAGAGAAAGATGCTCAACACAGGGGGTGCACAAAGGGCTGAAACCCATTAGCCTTTGTGAGATGGCACAGGGCCCAGCAGGGCTTCGTTCCTTTGTACCTAGGTGTTCTCCGAGCTAGAACTGATTGGATAGCCCCTACTAATAACAACAGATGAATAAAACTTTGGGAATCTATAGAGCTGTGATCCGAAGCTCCAGAATATATTTAAGACAGATAAATATGTACTCGTTACCCTCACAAAGAAGGCAGGGATCCCAGAGGCATAGTTCATAAAGGTAATAAACAGTGCAGGGGAGCCCTGGGGTGCTGTCTGGTCAGCATTAGATGGCTAATCACAAGATTTAGAGTTCAAAACTACCCTATACCAAATCTCAGCCTCTCCAAGGATGAAAGTTGAAGATAACGGCACTCATAAAGATTTACAGCCACAGAAACCTTCCAGGGATATTGTGAGTCAGAATTGATTTGATGGCAGTGGGTATGGCCTGTGATATGTAGAATAAAAATATTCTAAAATTCTACATCTTAAAATAGTATAGATTTGTTATTCTGGAGTGGGGAAGAAGTAGAAGCAAAATAAAATACCAGAGTAGGAGGATATAAATGTTTAGGTGAACGTTTAACCACGCAGTTTAATGAAAGACCAAGGCAATCAAGCTTCAGCAGTGTCCTGGCACTGGGCCATTAAGAATTGGGCTCGAATGGTTGTATGGGCATAAAAGATAAGGGGTTAGATCACCATTGCACGGTGAGTAGAGTAAATCTTATACAAATCTACAACACTCAACATGCTATATCCTTGATAAAAAGATCTCAAAAAACTCGAAGCCATCAAGTCAATGGTGGCACATGGTGGGTTACATGTTCAAAACCACCAGCCAATTCTTGAGAGAAAGATGAAGCTTGCTAATCCAGTAATGAGTTACAGTCTCAGAAACCCACAGGGGCAGTTCTACTCTGCGCTAAAGGATGACTGTGATTCAGATGATGAAAGTGTGGACTAGATCATAAGGATTCACTTGTGGTTAAGGGAAGGACACTAGTTTCTCAGCCAAAATTAAAATACTTCTTGGAAACTCAACTCTGGGAAGAATTCAAATCTGCAAAGCAGAAGCAATTTTTAGTCTAGAACAAGCTAGATCATAATTTTCAAGTTCTTGCTTTAAAGTGAACAAGTTCATCGCTCCCTTGATTCATTACAAAAACACCACAAAATGTTACAATTCTTTCCTACTAGTTGATTGAGGGATGTTGTTTATCACTTGTGTCATTTTCTAACTCTCATTAGATGGTGTGAAATCAGATCTAAGGCTTATGAGGGGCTGGGGGAGGAAAGAGGAGAACGTTGAGGAAACCAAGAGAAAGAACCACTTCTTTGCCCCTCGCACAGCACTCAGCAAACGTTTGGTAAGTTTCATGGGGCTGAGTTGAATTGAATTCCGTCTACATGAGTCAGTTGCAGAGCATATTGTTGATTTTTAAGCTAAAATTATTTTTAAGAAATAATTCTTGAAATCTCTCTTCAATGAGGGCAAAGGACATCAAGCTGCAATTTCTCCTGAGCTCAGTTAGCATCTGAAAATATTTAATTTAGAAACGGTTTCCTTAATTTCTTTAATACACAATAATAGTTATTTTTTCATACCCATTATTTTCAACATTTTTTTCTCGCTCTCATTGCATCGTTGCCTCCACTTCCCTTTTTTGTATTTCATTCCATAACTAGGCCTTAACATCCAGGAGGACAGGGACCACATATGTCTTAGTCACTATTCTGTCCCAAAGACTGTCATAGTGCTTGACATAGAATTACTTTGTGTATCTGTGGATTCATCAATGAAGATAACTGAAAAAAGCTAATCAAAATTATGTGATTGTAAGTGCACCCAAAGGAAAAAATGTAGACTAAGTAACATGCTAATTTTTTGTATTTATGAAAGCAAGGTTACTGTGGAAGCTGTTTCTTTTTCTTTTTTGTTCTTTTTTTTTTAGTTCAAGGATCATTTGTTGACCCTTAGGAGTGTTTTCCAGTCCAGTCAGTTGGGGCACCACGCCCTGGCCCCAAAGTCCACTTTCAGCATTCCCTTGGGACCTTGCCGCTCCATTCCCTTGCTGTTCCGCTGCACTCCCCCAGTGCTTTGCCTCGGTGTGGTGGGATCAGGTCAGGTGCAATTTCCACACTGTGTCTCTGATGCTGTGCCCTGCAGGGTCAAGGGTCAGTGAGAGACGTCATGTCTCATAGTGGGCCTGGCCATGTGGACCTCTCTGTGGACTGGTTTCTGTAATTGGGGTCATCAACCTCAGGGCCTGGTGGACCAGGCTGTGCTCCACTCTCTCCAACTCCCCCTTCATCTGCTCCCATGTGCTCTGATCAGATATGTCCCTCTCCCAAAGTTGCAGATTCAATGTCATCCTTTGAAACAAATTCTTTTGGGGGGAGGGGCAGGAATCCACTTAATATTTGGTACTGGGGCCAGCCTCCCAGACCTCTCCACTGGTTCCCTACTCCACGCCAGAATGTTGCATTCACACCTTGGGGCACTGGGTTGAAGTCTGGTCCCTCTTTCCCTATAGAGATATAAACAATACCCTCCCCTTGGGTGGGTTAGCGCCCATGCCCCCCACTCCCCTTTTCTTCCTTGGAAGCCGTTTCTATACTAACCCCCTGCCTTCAGGTCTGGCACATTTGCTTTCTTTAAAGCCTTTCATGCAGTGTTGGCACTGACATTGGTATTTCCAACCGGAACAACTTCATTTGAGGATTTCTCAGGGGCTGGGCACCAACTATGAGTAGTGAAACAAAGGGGACAGATTTGAGTTTACTCATGTTACTGATAAAACACTAGCAAATTTGTATTTAATTGTTTAGTACTATATTTTCATTTTGATAAAAAATGAAAGACTAGAGAGGTTAACTGCATAATGTATCATAAAACATTTATTTCCTTTGAAGTTCAGTTTCTTTCTACATAAAAGTGTGGATAATGGGACTTTCCTATCATGTTATTTTGAGCGTTAAACAACATCTTTGTTCAATTGACACACTATCTGGTACTCACTAAATTCACTATTTTTAAGAATTCCTTAGATTTTCTCAGTTTCAACAGGAACAACTACATTTGTTCAGTGTTAAAAATATTCAGTGTTCACACTAGTTTGTTTGTTTGTTTGTTGTTTGTTGTTTTTCCCAGAGATTACCCTGAAATGCACTGCTTAACACCTTCTTGAAGCAGTTGGGATGGACAAAGGAAGTTTCACCTTGTTCGATGTCTCTCAAAGGCCCCTGGTAGGAGTGAGCATCGGTTGCCCCATAGTGGTAACTGCCTGACAGCAGTCTATGTACTGCTTTCCTGAAGTCCAGAGAGTGCTTCTTTCTGTCGCTATATTGCCTCCTGGGAGCCAGCAAATCAACATCTTTCAGACGACTTGTTTCAGGGTCGGCCTCGGTAGAACAATGCAATGTAAAGGGATCTGTCTTCCACACTCCCTCTTCACGCCTCTCCCGGCAGATTCAGCTCAGCAGTCCCACAACTGTCTGTGTCTTAGATAACTGATTTGCTAAGAAGTGTGTTAGAACATACTAGCTAGACTATATTGGGGCGGCTGCTTCTGAATGTTCATTATTTGCTGTCCATCTCCATAGGTGGATGTCTATTCCCTGAATCATCTTCTCCTTATCCTTCTTCTTGTGCCGCTACCCTCTTCTCCTCCCCGTGCCTCCCCTTGCTCTCGTGACACTAGCTCATGCCTCCGCTGGTGCCACAACCACCGGCTGACATCAAGTCAATTCTGCTTCGTGGTAACCCTCTGGGGGGCCTGTTTGAGCTTTGCTCCATTTTGAGTGACTTATTTGTTCAAAAACACTAAAAGACCTTTCTTCTGAGGCACATTTAGGTAGTTAGCAGCCTAACGTGTTAATATTGTGCCCCACCTGGGGACTTCAGCCAATCCCTTGCTGCTAGTTTCTGCGCAGTCAGTTCCGCTCAGGAAGACCTCGTGCACACCCAAGTAGAACTGTTCCATAGGGCTTTCAGATGCATGTCACTAGGCCTCTCTTCCAAGGGACCTCAGCGTAGGTTCAAACCCCAGTCTTTCACTAGTGGTTGACCACTGAACATTTGTACTACTCGGGGAGTGCTTTCAGCCCATGCCTAAATTTTTGCTACTCAGTACCCCAGAAAATGGCTCAAGGCATACTCAGAAAGGTACTGGAGTGTATTCTGTCCTAGATGAGGAGACTAGAAGTCAAAGTTTAGGGGACCAGCTGTAAGGGAAGACTTCCTCTCTGTGTGGGAGCTGGGAGAGCTGCTGGCTTCTTCAGTATCTGCCTCTATTCCTTGGAGATTTCCATGTGTTATGACATCAGTCTGTGTCTGAGTCTAAGAGGTTCTCAGCACAGGGATACCAGGTTCAAAGGACACACTCCCCTCACAGCTCTTCTTACTTGTGGGTTCTGAGGCACCTCATTCTCTGTGTTGTCCCTTCTCCTTTGACTCTTGTAAGGCAAAAAAGGATGCAAGTCATACCCCACAGAAACTCTCCTTCCATCAGAGAATCAGATGTCGCCTGAATCAGAGTGTTGCATCTCACCCTAATCTCTTTTCAACTAATTGGCTGAGCACATCAGATCACATCATGGGAATGATTACACCCTTGAGTAACTGCCAAATTTCATAACTGCCAAATCACTGAGATTTGTGGCTCAGACAAAGTGATACATATTTTTGAGGGACACACTCAACCCATGCCAATATTACAGAAAATTTCTAGACTCTTAAAAGCACTATAGTATGTAGATGTCCTAGGCAATTCAGACCATTACTATGGCATATAAAGAGTTAGCGGATAATTGTCTTGTTGGCAGGTACTGGGCACATCAAGCAATCAAGGAAGAGACAATGATGCAGTAAGCTTTAGGCAAAATGGAATCTACAGTAGTGATCTTCTCAGTCTCCTATGTGGCAACATGACCAAAATCTTGAAGGAGACACACCTGATCTCTTGAGTAGTTTAATCAGCATTCACTACAAAATTCCCATGGCCCTAAAATGTAAAGTAAGAACAACATTTATCAATTATTTTTACAATTATACAATCTGCATATAAACAACATGAATGCCAATGCTACATTTCCTTTTCATACTTTCATTCAAAAAGTTGCAATAACTAATAATGACATATTAGTTTAATGGTCCAGAAACTGTGTTAGGTGCTGAGAGATCACATGATGAACGAAAGGAATGTCCTCACTCACATAAGACTTAGAGTGTAGCGGGAGATGCCAACAATCAGATCATTTGACAACTGAAAGTAGAGTCACTCTTTGAGAAAAATGCTAGAAGAAAAGAAATGCACGGTTTGATGCCACAATCAGGGGAATTTGGTGAGATGTCGGCCTAAGCTTCGAAGCAATACTTGATACTCCGAGAATGAACAGTAAACTAAGAATAAGTGGATGTTAACCATATGTGATCATCATTTTTATATCTGAAGGTGTTTGGTAGATAAGTTGAGTCAACCAACGGATTTTAGGAAGATTACCCTCTATAATAAAGGTGGACTTTATCCAATCAATTAAAGACTTTAATGAAAAACTGAGACTCGAAAGCAGAATTTCTGACCAAGGTTGGAACCCAGAACTCTGACCTGACTGTTTCAGATGCAGGCCTGCTCTACAGATTTGGGGGTTGCCAGCACCCACATCTACCCTGGATTGATGCAGCGGCTGCAGCAATGACTCACACTCAGTGGTTGGGAGGAGGACACAGAATTAGGCTGTGTTTAATTTGCTTGCTGTTTTTATTGGAAATAGGGTTACTCGGAGTTGGAACCAACTTGATGGCACCTGACAATGACAAGAGTACACAGCTCCATTAGGCAGTCCCTTAAAGGAGAGTGAGAGCGCCGTTGGCTCTGCCTTTGGATGACCCTACTAAACCAGATGGAAATGATGCTCTAAGGGCGCCGAAGCGAAGTTCTACAGGAGAGCTGCTGATTCTTGCATTGGAGCAGAATATGAGTCACTGGAGATATAAAATCACTTTCTCGTAAAAGTTTACACCTCTGCAGATTTTACCAGACTGTGTTAGTTGCCACGCAACATGGACTCCAGTTCACAGTGAGCCGAATCTTGTCAGAGTAGAGCTGCACTACACAGGGCTTTTACGGTTGAGGCCTTTTGAAAGCAGATTGTCAGGTGCACCTTCTAGGGCACCTCTATGGGCTAACACCGCCAACCTCCCTGCTGCTAATGCACAACTAACTGTTTACACCATTCAAGTGAGCTTTATGGCACACATCAAAAACCAGCCATCAAACAAGGGCAGCACAAGATCAGGTCACATTTTGCTTTGTTAGTCCTAACGTCACCATGAGTCTGAACCAACTTGACAGCAACTCACAACAAAGCCCCACATAGTCGCTCCAATCATTTCACCAGCATGTGGCAGAATACCTCCATCACTGGCCCATGAGCATCGCAGAGACAGGAACCAGGTCAGTTCATGCTGACCCAGCATCTTGCGAAGTTCCTGGCATTTACATTGAGTACACGTACTTAATAAATATGTGTTAAATGAATAAGTGATTGTATATCTTTAGAACACTGAGAAACGGCTGTGGAAACCACTCCTGACCTCCTCTGGTTCAGTAGGGAGATGGAGGATCCAACTCCACACCAGTCCAAGGCCTTTTGCCACAAGGTAGAGGTCAGCCCTGCCTTCGCCCTCCATCACGCTGTTCTGACACCAGCTATGCCCACAAGAAATGTTCTGCTGGGGCTGCCAATCCATTGCAATGGTCACATAGACCTCACAAACAATACGCATGCTTATGGGGATTTATTAGGGAAGTTAACAAGTTATCACAAATACAGATCATAAAACTTTAAGGATACAGTTTTGGGCCACAGGCGCACCTCTTCTCAGTCAGCAGCCAAGTCTTCCTCGGGTCCTCAGCCTCTCGGTCATGTGGCACCTTGGCCGCTATCACCGTGGACCAGAAAGCCCACCCTCCACTCTGGCTCACCGCCTCATGGTCTTGGCACTCATCTGTCTGTCTCGTGTTCCCCACGCCTCAGTCCCTGCCGATGCCGCTCCTACCACTGCAGGCAGATCTTTCATGAGCTCCACAGGTGGCCCCAGGACTCTCTGCTCCTGCGTCTGAGATATCCTTTTTATGCTCAGAGTAATGGCAAAACTGACCAATCCCCAAGGAACAATACACTACCCTTTAGTTGCATGGTATTGCCCAGTCACTTGGTGGTAGTTATAGATAAATGGATAGAAAAATTGTAAGTAATTTGTTTAACTTCACCACAAACAAACACATCCTCAAACCCTAAAAATAAGAATTACTCTCTCGATGGGTTTCTCCTGTTTGATTTTAATAAAAATTTAATCCAAGTGGACATTTACTTTTACCTGATTAAATATTACCTCTTAAAAAGATCAACAAAAACCCTCCATAAAGAAATAAACATCCTACAATATAATTTTAGGGAAGAGGGTGAAATTTACAAGGATGACCTAAAAACATTCCTCCGAGCTATAATTCCCCTAAAAATTTTTAATGCTAATGTCTTAGCAAGGTGTTTAGCTTAACAAAATTTAATACGTGCTAGTATATGAAAAGATATGTTCTTCCAGGTATTCATTACAACATGGAAGCTTATCAATTTTTTGTTGTTATTGTTATTGTTGCTGTTACTGTTAGTTGTCATCGAGTCTACACCAACTCCTGGCATCAATATACATTATAGAATTACATCTCACACATTCCTGTGCCATCTTCATCATGACTGATCCCATTCTGGTTGCTACTGGGTCAATCAATCTTAAGAATTTCCCTCATTTTTATGAACTCATAACAAGTGCACAATGTATGTATTTGCATACAAAATTTCTCTACAAAACATTCAATATTAACTAGAAATATAGGCCAATTTTTCAGGCTGTGAAGATGTTAATAGACTGGCATTGAGTATGTTATGCTTTTATCTATTTAAAAGAGCAAGTAAGTAATCAAAATATTGACACAATGATTTTAACATCTAATATTGAAGAGAAAATAAACATGTCTGTTATGTTCTAGAAATTTCATTCCAATGGGACTTTGGTCTGTTTGAAACACAGTTATAAAATCAAGCGCCATATATTGGAAAGGTAAACAATCTTAGAATCATGTGGAACCAGGTTCCATTTATATTTCAACCACTTGCGATGTGATTTTTGTAGGCAAAAGTCAGTTGTGTCGAGGAGCCAGGGGTACAGCTTATTGCAGAAACATCTGTGCATCAGTTACTTGACAGCTGGCGTAGATAAGCGGACCGAGAGTCTAACACTGTTATCTGACACCATATGTGCTCACTACACGCCATATAATCACCCAGACTATGTGAAAAGTTATCCTCACTTAGACTAAAGACGGTTATAGTAATAAAAAATCTACTGCTGGGGAGTCAATTCTGACTCAGAGTACTTAACTATAGTAACAAAAAATTTCTAAAAAGCCTGAGAATGTATTTCTCTCTCAAATAGTTTATAGGTCTGCATTATGAGCCGACTAAGAGAAAGGTCACTGACATCTTGTCTGGAGCATAACTCCCTTCATGAATGAAATTGGCTCAGTGACCCCTCTGTGTACCAGGTTGGGTGAAGGGAGATTATAAAGGAATGTATAGTTAATTTTTCCAGATCCTGATCCAAAATCATAAACATTACATCCACTCAAATTCTGATTGATGAAACTTACTGTGTTAGTCTGGGTAAACTAGAGAAACAAATCCACAGAAACTCACATGTATATAAGAGAGAGTTTTATATAAAAGGTAAGAGTCTTATATCAAAGGTAAGTGTACATTAAGAAAGCATCCCAACCCAGACCAGTCCAAACTCATAAGTTCAACATTATTCTATATGTCCAGCATTAGCCCATATGCCCAACACCAATCCACAAAGTCCTGTTTAAGCTCACAAAACACATTCAATGACACCGACTACAGGAGAAAATCCGAATCAGTGAGCATGTCAGCATCTCAGCACTGGCAGGGGTCTCCACGCAGCTGCTCTAGCACCCAGGGCTGAATCAGGGTAGGTCCATGCGGCTTCTCCTCAGGGATGTCTCGCAGGAAGTGAGCCTTGCCAGCTGAAGCAGGGAACTGGCTAAGGCAGCTGCACCTGGTCCAACCATCAGAAAGCAAGATATCCAAGAACCAGAAAGGTGAGGCTCACCAAGCCATTTATCCCTGCGCCCTTCAATTAATCCCTCCTGTGTTTATCAGTCAGGTTGGTACAATAAACCTTAATGCTCTCACAGGCGTCTTAGAACAAGCGTGTTTCTCTCCAAACCTGTTGAAGTCTTAACCTCTGACTCTGTCAGTGTGACTGCTTGGAGACAGGTTTTTGTCTTGTTATATTCATGAGGCCATATCCTGACATGGCAGGTCCTGAACTTAATCACTTTTAAGTAGCGTTTTATAGACCGGCCCACAGGTGAGGATCAGTCTGCAAGCAAAGGCATGCCAAGGATCATGCATGCACTAGAAAACAGGAGAGAAGCCTACGGAAGGAGCCAACCTGGTGGAGCCCTGGACTTGGAATTTTAGCCTCCAGATTGTAAGATAATAAATCTATTCTTTAAAGCCTCCCATTCACGATATGTTTGTGATAGCAGCCCTAGGAAACTAAGATACAAGGAGGTAGAAACGTTGCCCGTAGAAGGCCAGTCATGAGGCCAGATGCAACACCGATACTGAGAAAGCAAACATTGAACAAACTTAGATGTATACGTAGTGGATCCCGCTCCTTTGCAAGTTAGGGATAGAAGAGTAAAAGTCCAAGTGTTGCCAGCTTTCCTAAATTGTGTATCTATAGTTCACTCCAGTTAATTCACTACATATCCTGGATTCAATGCATATTGATATCTTCTGGCATGTCTGTAGATACCCAATATCGATCATCCCTAATATGACATTCATAAGAGAGTCCTGATTTCTCTACTAAAAGGAAGTAATTTTCTTTCTTTATCCTTCCTTTTCCTCTAACACCTTAAATGTATATATTTTTACTTATTGTACATAAGAATTGAACAACCCTTTTGATCTGACTTTCCAAGTACTCTTTGTTACTTCCCTTGGTTTCAAAAATTATAGAAACTTTTCAAATCATCATCATCATTAGTTTTGTTATTGTTGTTGTTGGTTAAATTCCACCTGGGGAGACAAGCGTGAACATATCTTGCTTTGACTCTAATCCCTTCCTGAATACAGTGGGGCTAATAGCTGAACTGAGCCTTCACTTTCCTGGGAACAAGAGCTTTCCACCACTTTTCACTACTCACATAATTAATTTGGGGGCTTCGGGATTTACTAATTGGAGCCTTGACAATCTCCTGCTGTTAGAGAGACTTGGTTCGGCAAAACTATTAAAGGCAGTGTTCCCAGGAAAAGGATGACTTGTGCTCTCACAGTATCTAGAAGGTGCCCGGTCGGAGTCCTTGGTACTTATTTGTCTTTCAACATTCTAAACTTCCTTTTACTGTTAAAAATAGACGCACCCGATGCCTCCTGAAACCTTTACATTAACAGTATAGCAAGTGCAAAGCCACTGTGTACATAGAGATGCTGTTTTCAAGTACTTTAGCTTCTCAGGGGGCGCATTATCTGACCTTGAAGTCAATTAAAGCTCCCAAGAAGCTAGCATAGCATTCAGACTAGGTCACTGCTACCTTAGCCTGAAAGAGGCATTGTGCTTTGCAGAAGTTAGTGTTCAAAGTAGAAAATACTTGGGGCAGTCATACTAACAGAGATAAAATCACTTTACATAAAAATGACTTAGAGTCATAGATGTCAGTTTGTTAATGCGTTGCAAAGATGTGAATTCATACAATTACTAAGTGTGAAAAGAGTAACTAATGAAGCAATAACGAAAGGCTTATTTTTTTATACAAGGATCACATTTATAAGAAAGGTGATATCTGAGGGTACTCTTCTGACCCTGCTGTTTTATTTCATAAAATGTGATCTAAAACATGGTGATGTTTTCCTCCCCCATTTTTCTAATAAAGTGTATGGAAATAAAATCTTTCAAGGGAATTAGAATAAAAAGTCTTTTCAGGGTTCTCAAAAAATTACCCCACTTGGCCAAGATGAATCTGGTCACTGTTTCCATAAAAGCTGAATTCCATGGGAGTTATGTCTGCTCAGCTGTATATGAAGAATGCCTACTTAATATTCAGTTCTGCTCTGAACACCAAGTGGTTTATTTGTGTTTATTATGCTATTTATATTATCACTGGTATTGCTATAATACGTCTTGTGCTTGTTAGAAGAGTGAAGAATGATTTTAGTTTGACGGTAGACATAGTAATAATCTGCAATGTCATAAGTTTTAGTGGTTTATATATTTATGTAGAATATCTTTGTCTGAGGTTACGTTTGGTAAGTGTTATTTCAATTTGTTTCTAAATCTTTACCAATGAGGAAAGTAAAGCTCAGAGCATGGAAAACAATTTGCCCAAGGCATGTAGGAAGAAGTGGTATATTAAAATTCACTGTTTTCGATTCCCAGTCTGAGATTATTTCTCTCTACTGAAATACCTGTGCAGCATATCACTATGATAAAAATTAATAATGTGAAATAATAGGTTGAATTTAATATAGCTATCATCAGAGGAGTCTCTTTATTTCTAAAGTTATACCTTAATTTTTCAGAACCTTCACTGGACCCTCAAATGGTGAAACAAAGCTCTTGGAAAACAAGGTCAAATCTAGATTTGGAGTCTCTGGGTCTGCCAAGAGAGCTCACAGAGGAGGAGAAGGTGACTAGAGCATTTACAATAACTATGCTGCCCTTGAAAGATAGCATCGTTGTAACTAATACTGTGGTCTCATTAGTGCAAATTCTAATCGGGCTTTGTGCAAGATTTTCCATTCAGTCCTTGGTTATTGTCCTTTAGTGGAGAGATCTGGCAAATGATATTTGTGTGACCTCATTCCTCTGAACCATGGGTGTAAGCCAGAAATTGAATTCTACAAAATGGAAATGACTTGAGGGGAAAGGAAAATATGGAGACTGCACTAGTCAAAGATGCTGTTCGCATGAACTAATAAAAAAATTACTGTCTCATGACTTATTCTGGCATCCCCTTTTAGGATCAAATTAGCAGGTGGTTTAATTCCAGGTTTACCAAATACAGAAGTGTTAGATCTGGTGGGCTCGAAACCAAATTAATTTTTATGAAAATCTAATTTCACATAAAATAGTCACTTAAATGTGGCACTGAACTACTCAAATGCTTCGATTTTCATCGTATGCTATTGGAAAGCATTTTCAATGAATTTTCAATAATTCTTGTAGGAGTCATCCTATGACATACCGTATAGAATTGTCAAGCAAAAAGGGTCCATGTATCTGAATATTTCACTGCTTTTAAAAATAGGCAGGAATAGAAACTTCACAAGGAAACAAATTAAGTTAAATATTTACAGACATGGAAAAGTAAAAATAATATGTATTGTCTGCGAAGTATTTATACTTTAATGTATACCAAGATGCAGGAATCAAGTTTTATCTTTTGCAGTAAAAACTAAGAAAGGGTCTTATTGTGAGCCAGGATCAACTTGGTGGCATGCAACGATGTTCCCAGATGTGACTGAAGTAAGCAGTGTCTCTGTGCAAATCTGAGCGCTTGAAATAGCTGCATACATTTGGAAGCAGTTTCTTTTCTTCCTGAGTCTGAATTTCTTCATCTGAGTAACAGGCAGTGATTAAATGGAAGGCGACATCTCAGTAGTGATATCTTTCTTCCCCTCCCCTTAGTCCAGGTATGACATGAAGTAAGGTTATAACATCTAATCTGTGTTTCACTAGCAGGGCCCAGCATTCTAAATCTAACATCATTAGTTCATGTCTTATAATTTTTTAAAATCATTTTATTGGGGGCTCATACAACTCTTATCACAATCCATACACATATCAATTGTGTAAAGCACATTTGTATGTTCGCTGCCCTCAACATTCTCAAAACACTTGCTCTCCATTTAAGCCCTTGGCATCAGCTCTTCACTTTTCCCCCTCCCTCCCCGCTTCACTCTCCCTCGTGGACCCTTGATAATTTATAAATGATTATTTTGTCATATCATACATTGTCCAACATCTCCTTTCACCCACCTTTCTGTTGCCCAACCCCCAGGGAGGAGGTTATATGTAGATCCTGGTGATTGGTTCCTCCTTTCTACCCCCCCTTCCCTCCCGGTATCGCCACTCTCACTGCTGGTCCTGACGGGTTTGTCTGTCCTAGATTCCCTGTGTTTCCAGTTCCCATCTGTACCGCTGTGCATCCTCTGGTCTAACCAGGTTTTCAAGGTAGAATTGGGATCATGATAGCTGGGAGGAGGAAGCATTTAAGAACTAGAGGAAGGTTGTGAGTTTCATTATTGCTACACTGAACCCTGAGTGACTCATCTCTTCCCCACTACCCCTCTGCAAGGGATGTCCAGTTGTCTACAGATGGGCCTTGCATCCCCATCATGTGCTCCCTCATTTATGATGATATGATCTTTTTTCTCCCCCGCCTTTGGTGCTTGAAACCTGGTCCCCTCAGCCCTTCATGATCACACATGTTGGTATGCTGCTTCCATGTGGGCTTTGTTGCTTCTGGGCTAGATGGCCGCTTGTTTACTTTCAAGTCTTTAAGTCCCCAGGCGCTATATCTCTCAATAGCCGGGCACCATCAGCCTTCTTTACCACACTTACTTATGCACACATTTGTCTTCAGCGTTTATGTGGGGAAGGTGATCACACAATGATGGTTTTTGTTCTTTGGTGTCTGCTACCTGATCCCTTCAACACCTCGTGTTCACAGAGGCTTGTGTGCTTCTTCTCTGTGGGCTTTGTTGCTTCTGAGCTGGATGGCCACTTGTTTGCCTTCAAGTCTTTAAGACACCGGACACTATATCTTTTGATAGCCGGGCACCTTCAGCTTTCTTTACCATGTTTGCTTATGCACACGCCTGTCTTCAGCGATCATGTTGGGGATGTGGGTGTCATGAAATGACTGTTTAGCTGAGCAAAGTGCTCTTTTACTAAGGGAATGCGTGCGAGGAGGCCCAATGTCCACCTGCTACCCTACTACTGAATCTATAAATATATGCACATAGGTCTATTTCCCCCATAATCATAAATATATTTACATATATACATGTCTGTATTTAGGCTTCTATGAATGCCCTTTGTCTCCTACTCCTTTCCTCTATTTCCTTACACTTTCCTCCTGTCCCACTACCATATTCAGCCTTCATTCTAGTTTCAGTAATTCCTCTCAGTTATCTTGCCCTTGATCACTCCCTACCAGTCCTCCCCTCCCCTCCCTGCCACTGGTTTTGAACCACTCATTGTTCCCTTGTCCTTGGGTTGGCCAACACCTCCTCCCTTTCCCTACCTCTCATACTCTCATGTCCCTCCAGGACCATTGGTCCCGTTATTTTCTTCTCACATTGTTTGTCCAGCCTATCTTATCTAGGTGGACCTGCAGATATAGTAATATGTGCATAAAAATGCGGATGGCTTTGACAGCACCAAAGTGGCACATAAGAACATGACAATGGCAGCAACACCGACAGCTAACAAACAAAAAAAGCCACTGACATACAAAATTTAAAAGAAGAGAAAAAAAGAAAAAAAAACAAAACAAAAAGACAGAAAGAAGGCGGGGGTTGGGGGTGGAGGGGAAGCCTGTTAGTAGTTTCTGTTTGTTGACCTTTAGGAGTGTTTTCTGGATGAGTCTGATGGGGTGCCATGTCCTCACCCCAAAGTCCATCCTTTATACTCCCTCTGGACCTCCTTACTCTGCTTCCCCCGCCACTCCATTGCACGCCCCCAGTGTTTTGCCTCAGTGTGGTGGGGGTAACTCAGTCACACATCCCACATTTTGTCTCCAGAGCTGTCCCGTGTAGGGCCATGGGTCAGTAGGATGTTGCATCTCGCCGTGGGGCCAGCTATGTTGTCCTCTCTGTACATTGGGCCCTCCGAGCCAGCCTGTCGTCCTCTGAGATTTGTGGGCCCAGGTGTGCTCCACTTCGTTCTTCCTCCTTCCTTTGCTTCAGCTTCCTTCTGGGTGTGTTGTGGTAGGTCAGTTTCTTTCCCACACCAGACGATCTATTTTCATTTTCTGTGGCACTCCCTTCGATGGTGGGGGTCGGGCTAATTCTGGTTAGGGCCAGCATGGTCCAGTCTCTTTGTGGTTTCCTCCATGCGTTACATTGCCCTCCTGGTTTGGTGTGTCGTGGTCGGGTCTGTTTGCATGTTCCAGTTCTGTGGGGACACAACCAATACTCTCCCCCTGGGTGGGTTAGTCCCCTGTTCCACCCGTGCCATCAACTCAGTTTCTCCTCACCTTGCTTCTCCCTCCACCTGCACCCCTTCTCCTTCTTTATATTGGACTCTCATGTACCTCCCTAGGTATGGCCTGCCCTCCCTCCAACTATCTATGTTTCCACCTGTTTATTGCGAGATAGGTGTTTTTTCTTCTATTCCTGGCATGCTGATTTTACTTACCTCCGGGGGACTCTTGTTATCTCTGTCCTTTTGAGTTTGGCTTACCTCGCTTAACATGATTCCTTCCAGCTTTTCCCACGAAATGACGTGTTTCATGTGCTTTTCAGTGCTGCATAGTACTCCGTTGTGTGCATGTGTCAGAGTTTACTAATCCACTCATCTATCGATGGAAACTTAGGCTGTTTCCGAGTCTTTGCGATTGTGAATTGTGCCGCAATAAACATTGGAGCGCAGATGACTAGTCATGTTTTAGTTGTTGTTTCCACCGGGTATATGCCCAGGAGAGGGATGGCTGGGTCATAAGGTAGATCAATTTCCATTTTCTTTAAGTATCGCCAGATTGCTTTCCACAGTGGCTGTACAAATCTACACAACCACCAGTAATGGAGGAGGGTTCCTACTTCACCACAGCCCCTCCAATACTTGTTGCTCTCTGATTTGCTGATTTGGGTCAGCCTCAGGGTGTTAGGTGGTATCTCATGGTTGTTTTGATTTGCATTTCTCTTATGGCTAAGGACCTGGAACACTTTCTCATATGCTTATTGGCCATATGGGGCTCCTCCCTAGTGAAAGTTCTTCTCAGTTCTTTTGCCCACTTCCTTAGGGGGTAAACTGTTTTCCTCTTTTTGCAGGTCATGATGGTGTTGTAGATTTTAGTAATGAGCCCTTTGTCCAATGTGTCATTTTAAAAAATCCTCTCCCAGTCTGTGGGTTGTCTTGTCACCCTCTTGGTGAAGTCTTTCGAGGTGCACAGGTGCTTTATTCTAATCAAATCCCATTTGTTGATTTCCAGTTCAGCTGTGTGTGTAGCCTTCCCTATTGCAGTGAGCCTATGAGCTCCCTGGGCCAGTGCTCTGAGGTGAGTCCCAATTCCCTCCGTGATGTTCCTGATGGTTTAGGGTTTAACTTCTATGTCTGTGATCCATCTTGAGTTTAATATTGTGCACGGGGTGAGGTAAACGTCTTGTTTCATCTTTCTACATGTGGATATCCATTGTTTCCAGCACCACTTGTTAAAAAGGGCATCCGCTTCCCACTTGATGGTTTGGGGACCCTTGTTGAAGATCAGTTGTCTATATGCTGATGGTTTTATTCTTGGGCTTTCTATTCTTTTTCACTGGTCTGAGTGTCTGTCGTTGTGCCGGTACCTTGCTGTTTTGACCACTGTAGCTGTGTAATAGGCATTAAAGTTGGGAAAGGCGAGTCCTCCAACTGTGCCCTGCTTCTTGTGGAGTTCACTGCTAATTCTGGGTTTCTTCCCTCTCCATATGAAATTGATAGTCAGTTTTTCCAATTCTTTGAAGAAGGTTGATGGTATTTGAATTGGTATAGCATTGAACTTATAAAGTGCTTTAGGTAGGATTGTCACCTTTTCTATGTTAAGCCTTCCAGTCCATGAGCAGGGGATGTTTTTCCATTTGTGGAGGTCGCTTTTGGGTCCTGTAGTAGGAGTTTATAGTTTTCCTTGTATAGGTCTTTAGTATTTCTTGTTAAATATATTCCTAGGTATTTCAGTTTGTTCTTAGCTACTGTGAAGGGTACTTCCTTCTTAATTCCCTCTTCCATGGTCCTGTCCAATATGTATAGAAAACCTACCAACTTCTGTTTATTGATCTTGTATCCTGCCACTCTTCCGTATTCCTCTATGGCTGTAAGTACTCCCACTGTGGAGCTTTTGGGTTTTTCAATGTACAAGATCAAGTTGTCTGCAAAACAGCGATAATTTCACCTCCTCCTCTCCCATTTGGATCCCTTTGATGTCCTTCCACTGTCTTATGTTGTTAGCCAGAACCTCCAAAATGATATTGAATAGAAGTGAGGACAGGAGGTATCCTTGTCTTGTAGCCTTTTTCAGTGGATTTGTTTTTGTCTTTTCTCCATTGACTATGATGTTGGCCATTGGTCTTTCATAGATAGCTTGTATCAGCTTGAGGAACTTACCTCCCAATCCTATCTTCATGCGTGTCTTGATTAGGAATGGTGTCGGATGTTGTCAAATGCTTTTTCTGCATCTATGGATATTATATATTTTTATCCTTTTTCTTCTCAATGCGGTGTATAATATTGATGGATTTGCAGATATTTAACCATCCCTGCATCCCTGAGATGAATCCTACCTGGTCATGGTGGATGATATGTTTTATATACTTCTTTGTTCTCTTGACCAATATTTTGTTAAGGATTTCTACATCTATGTTCATTAGAGATAGTGGTCTGTAATTCTCTATACCTGTGAGTTCTTTTCCCTGTTTGAGTATCAAAGTAATTCTGGCTTCGTAAAATGAGTTTGGAGTTTGCCATCCTCTTCTATATCTGGAATACTTTGTGGAGGATCGGTGTCAACTCTTCCCTGAATGCTTGATAGAATTCTGCTGTGCAGCCATCTGGCCCTGGGGCTTTTTTTGTTGGTAGGTTTTTGATGACCCTTTCTATTTCTTCTTCGCTATGGGTTTGTTGAGGTTCTTGATCTCTTTCTGAGATAATCTAGGGAGAGACTGTTGTTCCCAAAATTTATCTGTCTTCCATGTTTCTGCATTCATTAGAATACAGACCTTCATAGTACTTTGTGATTATCCTTTCAATTTCATTGGGATCTGTTGTTATTGTCCCTGTTTCATCCCTCCTCCTGGCTATTGATGTTTGCTCCTTTCTATCCTTTGTAAGCTTTGCCAGAGGACTGTCAATTTTGTTAATTCTTTCGTAGAACCAGATTTTAGCTACATTTATCTTTTGCACTATTCTCTTGTCTTCCCACTGGTTTAACTCTGCCCTGATTTTTTAAATTTCTTTTCTCTTGCTATTGGATGGGGTTGCTCTGCTGACTTTGTTCTAGTTGTTGGAGGTTTCGTGTTAACGTATCTGTCATACACCTCTCTTCTTTTTTCATATATGCATTTAATGATATCAAGCTACTTCTTATAACTGCCTTTTCAGTGTCCCATAAGTTTTAATACATTGTATTCTCGTTCTCATTAGTTTCTAGAAACTTCCTAATATCCTCTCTAATCTGGGCCTGTACCCAATCATGTCACAGGAGATTGTTGTTCATCCTCCAATTGGTTGCCCTTGCTTTTCTGGACATCCTCTTATTAAGCTCCAGCTTTATGGCATGGTGATCTGAGAAAGATGTCTGGATAATATCTATGTGTTTGAATGTACTCAGGCTGGACTTGTGTCCCAGCATGTGGTCTATTCTTGTAAAAGATCCATGTGAACTAGAGAAGAACGTGAAATCCTTTGCATTTGGATGGAAAGCTCTATAAATGTCTATCAGGCCCTGTTGCTTAATTACGTTGTATAACTCTTTGGCCTCTTTGCTGAGCTTCTTTCCCAGCGTAAAGAAGCGCTGATAGCAGAGTTTTAAAGTCACCTAATATGATTGTTGAGTCCGTGATTTCTTTTGTCATCTTTTTAATAGTTTGTTTGACAAAATTCACCACACCATTATTAGGAGCATAAATATTCAATATGCTAGTACTTCTTGGTTTACTGAAACTTTGAGCATTATGTAGTGTCCCTCTTTGTCTCTTTTTATGTTTGGTGTCTTGAGGTCCATATATATATATATATATATATATATTCAATGTTCCCCCTTCTTTTCCCTCCAAGTTCTAGTGATGCCTAATAGAAAGTGAAGGTGGGCAAGGCCATGGTGCTGATCTGAGCTCCAGTTCTGGGCTATGTGGGGGGAAAATGCTCTTCAGATCAGCAAGCCCTCCTAGGTCCCTATAGACCTGTAGAGTTGAGCATGTGGGAGAGGCTACACAGGCGGGAGCAGCCCCACAGGGTCAGGCCTCCTGCACCAGCCGGAAAGGGCTGGGGCCTCAAATGGTGCTGAGGGAGGCACAGGCTGCAGCACCCACCTCCTATGCCGGCTGGGAAGGGCTGGGGCAGGCGGGTCCCCTGGTTGGCCATCTTCTCAGAAGCTGATTTGATATTTTGTTCTTTGATGTCTGATACCTGATCCCTTCAACACCTCGTGATCACAGAGGGGGTGCTTTTTCTATGTGGACTTTGTTGCTTATGAGCTAGCTGGCTGCTTGTTTATCTTCAAGATTTTAAGACCCCAGATGCTATATCTTTTGATAACTGGGCACCATCAGCTTTTTTCACCACATTTGCTTATGCACCCATGTCTTCAGAGATCATATCGGGAGGTGAGCACACAATGATATGATTTTTTTGTTCTTTGATGCCTGACATCTGATCGCTTCGGCACCGCATGATCACACAGGCTGGTGTGCTTCTTCCAGGTGGGCTTGATGATTTGGAGCTAGATGGTTTGTTTACCTTCAAGTCTGTAAGACCCCAGGCACTATATCTTTTGAAAGCTGGGCAATATCAGCTTTCTTCAGCACATTAGTTTATGTGCCCATTTGTGTTCAGTGATTGTTTTGGAAAGGTGAGCATCATGGAATGAAAGTTTAATAGAATAACATGGTCTTGCATTGAGGGAGTACTTGAGTGGAGGCCCAAAATCTATCTGTTACCTTAATACTAAACCTATAAATACATGCACATAAGTCTATTTCCCCATCCTCATTATAAATATATGTACATATGAACATGCCTTTATTTAGATCTATATTAATGCCCTTTGCCTCCTAGAGCTTTCCTCTATTTTCTTTTACTTTCCTATTGTCCCACTATCATACTCAGCCTTCATTTGGATTTCAATAATTCTTCTCAGTTACATTACCCTTGATCACACCCTACCAGGCCTCCTACACCCTCCTCATCACCGATTTGGATCACTTGTTTTTCCCTCATCCCTGGGTTTGTTAACACCACTTCCTTTTCCCTCACCTCCCCCTCTCCCATGTCCCCCAGGAACTATTGATCCCATTGTTCTCTCCTTCAGATTATTCATCCAGCCTATTTTATTTAGACAACCCTGCAGAGATAATAATGTGCACTAAAACAAGACAGCAAAACAAAGCAACAAAAGAAAAAAAAACAACAAAAAGACAAAGACAAAAATATCCCACAACAACAACAAAAAGAGAAAAGCCTGTAGTTAGTTCAAGAACTGTTTGTTGGCCTTTAGGAGTGTTTTCTGGTTGAGTCTGATGGGGTGCCAAGCCCTGGCCCCAAAGTCGACTTTTGGTATTCCCTAGGGACTATGTTGTTCTGTTCTTGTTCTGTTGCCTGGCCTAGTGTTTTGCCTCTGTGCAGTGGGATCAGATCAGGCGCAATTCCCACACTGTCTCCAGTGTTATTCCCTCTAGGGCTATGGGTCAGTCATAGTTGGGCTGGCCATATGGTCCTCTCTGTGCATTGGTTGCTCTGAGCGGGAATATCATTCTCAAGACTTGGTGGTCCAGGATGTGCTCCACTCTCTCTTCCTCTCCCTTCATTTGTTCCCATGTGCTCTGATCAGACATATCCCTCTCCCTGAGCCCCAGCTTCAATTCTATCCTCTGAAATAAATTATTCTGGGGGGAGGGGCAAGTATCCACATAGTTGGGATTGGGGCCGGCCCCTCAGACCTCTCCACTGGTTCCCTACTCCACACCAGCATGTTGCATTCACATCTTGGAGCACCAGGTTGAAGTCTGGTCTCGCTTTCCCTATGGAGATATAAACAATACCCACCTCTTGGGTGGGTTAGTGACCTGTTCCCCTGACACCCATTCTTTTTCTTTTTCTATTTTCCTTTTTTCTGCCTCATGTCCTATAATTTTTAATTAGTACATTTTTTACCATTTTCTGGGGCATAAGTTAACATTTTTCAAGGTATGTCCCATTGGAGCACAGGTTTCCAGATTGATTCATCTCAAACTACTGATATTTTCTTCCTGAGTCAGACATTTTCCATAGCTTTACAAATTATCTAGGGTGCGGGGAGGGGGAGAATGCGGTTTACAAGTATTTTTGCTTATCCATTAAATGTTCAGTATTTTCACCCAGTGATATTTTGTGCTCAGGTCATAAGCCCCGTGTTCATTTGGCAAAGACTGACTGCTGGAATGACTGAATACAGCCATGTAACCAAGCAGAGGAGTATACTCTCGTTTGTTCAGCGTGTACTATACTGTAACTGTTTTACATCACAGAGCACATTCTCTGAACTGAAAGTGTAATAATTTAGTTTCTAAAACATGAGGATTCAGATCGGTGGCTCTCTCATAAACACAAATGTATGCTGTAAGTTTTTCCTTGGAAACATGGGTTGGATCATGTTAACATTGGGGGGAGTTGTCAAGTTTCAGAATCTTAGCTACCCATATTTTGTCAAAATAACCATAGTGCTGAATTACTTTTAGCACAATCTCATCTACCCAACCCAGCAGTCACAGAATACTCTAATATTAGGTTCTTTGTAATGGTTTGCCTTTAGAATTTACAGAGCTGTTTTGTTTATGTTGACATGTAAACCTCTAAGACCTATCATTTCATCAGTTTTTTTGGTGTGTTCATAAAAATCCAAAAAAAAATCCCATATATATATATTTTCGGACATTTATTAAATCTGTTCATGTATATATATATATATATCCACTTAAATGTATTGATTCTTCAGCTTTTTTATAGCATCATAACAATGACTTGGTCTGTAAAATCTGGCATGAATTCCAACCAAATGAAACCCATCTGAAATAAAATAAGAAGGAATCACATGATTGAAACATTTTGGAATTTGTATTGGTTACTGTAGCAAATTATCCCAATTATGGGTGTAATGAGACTAAAAAATCTAAACAACAAACAGACCGACTACTCAATGACTTGTTGTTTCTTCTTCCCCGTATTCAGCCCTCTTCTTTTGGTGACAACATCGGATTGTTCTTTGACAGCCATGGCAGCCCATGCTGTTTGGGGTTGCTGACACTACCCTAGTCTCCAAGCATGAAGGTTCATCTGACTGTATTCACTGCATAGCCCATACCACCAGCTGCAGAGAGTGATTTAATGATGGTCAGATACATAGGTAGTTCCAAGTTCAGTTAACAACGGGGTTTTTGGAGAAGCTATTGGAAAATTTAACTTGCTTTCCTATGAGATTGACTGTGGTGTTGACAAAGACTATTCAATATATCATGGATTTCAGAATAACAAATTTAAAAATCTGTCTTGAAAGGAGTATAGTCAATATACTCTTCAGAAACAAGAATGGCAAGACTTCCTTTCACATACTTTGGGCATGTTATCAGGAAGGACCGATCCCTGGAGAAAAACGGCCTGCTTGGTAAAGTAGACGGTCCATGAGCAAGAGGAAGACTATCATAGAGATGGACTGATATCGTGACATGAATATAACACAGATTGTGAGGATGGCCCAAGAAGGGGCAATGTTTCCTTCTGTTGGACATGTCAGGAACCAATTGGTTAATATCTTAACAAAAACAGTAAGACACCTGAACTCACGTGGTGTGGCCATGAGCTACATCTTGCCCCTATGACAGAATAATTGCTCTAGAATTAAGACCACATCTTTAATTAATTCATGAATAACTAACTAATGAATTAGTTAACAGTTCAGATATACACAAGATGCTGGCTACAGCATTGGATAATATCTATCCCTGGACTTGCCAACTATACAAAACAATGTAATTCATTTTTGGACTGGTTGGTTTTGCATAAAAAATTTAGTTGAATATCTTTCACTTTTATATATAATTATTCTAATCAGTATCACACTCTGTTAAAAGACTGTTAAATTGTATTCTTCAGAATATCTCAGCAAAGATCAAATAATGTAAGGAATATTATAGTAATTTAATGGATACTTTGTTGTGAGCTACCCAAAATATCATTGATCTAGCCTATTCCGATTGCATTGTCCATTATCTAGCTATTTTCCATCTATGATAAAGGGACCCTAATTCAGTGCTTTTCTTCAGAACATAACTTTAGTCCAGAGCAAAGATAATATACTTTAAGGAAATTAAATTAAGTAGCCTGCAATTTAGGTGATTGTATATATTGCATGACCACAGATTAGAGCATGTACAAATGTAGATTCCTGTCTCCAGCCATGCTGGGCTGCAGCCATTTTTTCCCTTGTATGTTAGAGCTTCTTTCCACTTACTCTTCCTGATAAAAACTAATGCAGTTCTTAACACCTGGAATTTCTCTGTTCATCTCAATAGCAAATTAACTTCTATCGATCCTTTCAACTCCAAGACCTATCCATGGTAGATTACTTGTGCTTATTTAATAATCGATCATATTCATATGAATGAAAATGTCCACATTGCTTTCACCACTTCTGGTTGTGGCTGGGATCTATCTCTCACCCCACAGTTCCCTTTCAAATGGTCCATGTCTAACAGAAATGGAGGATCCAGTAAGCAAGGTAAGCACAGCGTCATCAAGACGCATTCATCACACACTCATCAAAGACGTAGGGACGCCTGTTTGAATTGTTCGCTACAGATTAGGAAGTAAGCACAAAGAAGCATGTCCTTACTTTTGTCATGGCCTTCCCAGTTCCTAGCTCATTCCTGAGGCACACACACGCAAAAACACTCAACAATAATTTCTCCAAAATTCTACAAAGTTTTAACTTATTTCACCCAGTGTAATGTCCTCCAATCCACATTATGATGAATCATATCCCTCATTAATTTTATTGTTGCCTAATATTTCATTGTGGGAGTATACCATAATTTTCTTTTTCATTCATCCATTGATGGGTACTTAGGTTGCTTCCATCTGTTAGATATTGGGTATGATGCTACCATGAAAAAATAGGGATGCATATCTCTTGGCTATATACCTAGTAATGGGATTGCTAACTCATAAGACATTTCTATTTCTATCTCTTTGACCATTATTTGTGCTGTTTCCCACGTGGTTGACCATTTTACAGCTCTGCCAGCAGTTTGTAAGAATTCCAATCTCCCACAACCTCACCAGTGTTTTTTGCTTTCTGTTTTGTTTCTTTATCATTGCTAGTTTGCCAGAGTGAGATGGTATCTCATTATAGTTTTCATTTGCATTTTTCTAATAGCTAATGATCACTAGGTCTTTTCTTCCACTTGCATATTTTAGGCACCTGAATGTCCTCATTAGTAAAATATCTGTTCTTATACTTTGTCCATTTTGGATTGTTCTGTTTTTGTTGAGTAGTTGAAGTTTGATTAGATTCATCAGTTATGTTGTTGCCAAATATCTTTGCCAGTATATAGATTCTCTTTTGACTATTTTTAAATGTTTGATGAGCATAAGTACTTAATTTTTAAAGTCCTATTTACTTACCTTCTATGGATTATGGCATTTTTGTGCTTGATAGGCTATTTAGGTAACAAATTAGGTCACATAGTTTTGCTCCTATATTATCTTCCAGGATCATTATACTTTTAACATTTTGGCCGTTAGTTCATTTTGATTTAAATTTCTTCTTCCTTTTTAATTTTTTTGGTATGGTGTGAAGTAAAAATCCTGTTTCCCTTCTCTGCAAAAGAAGAACCAGTTTTGCTGGCTCTATTTTTAAAGAGGCTGCTTCTTCCTCATGGATGATTCAAGCCTTTGTGAAAGACCAGCTGCCAACAGATGAAATTATTTCCTTTTAGGCTCTCAATTCCACTCCATTGACCTTTGTAACAGTCATTGAAAGTATCCGAGGTTACTCTGCTTGCTGTGGTAGTGTAGTAAGTTTTGAGATCAGGAAGCGTGAGGCCTCCCACTTTCTTCTTCAATATTGATTTAGCTATTCAAGCACTCTTTCCTTTCCACGTGAAGCTGAAAACTAGTGTGTATTTTTTTGTTTGTTTCATTAAACAATGTTGTTGGGATTTGGATTAGGGTTGCATTATATGTATAGATGGCTTTGGGTAGTATTGACATTGTCACAATGTTAAGTCTTCCAATCCATGAGCATGGAATTTTTAACCATTTTTCTAGTCTCTTTTGGTGTCTGACAGTAGTGTTTTCTAATTTTTCTCATAAATATAATTTACAGATTAGACATTTGTCAGGTATGTTGCTGATGAATATTTTCCCCCCAGTCTGTAGGTTCTTTCTCATGTCCCTTTTTAAGTTTATTCTGAAGTATTTATGCTTTTTTGGGGGGTGGTGGTGGTGTTTAATCCTCATAAATAATATTGTTTTCTTGAGTTACTTTTTTAGAGTTACCCCTGTTAATGTAGCAGAATGCAACTGAATTTTACTTTTGGTTTTGTTACACTACTACTTGGCTGAATCTCTTTGTTAGTTCCAGTAACTTTCTTATGGAATATTTAAGATTTTTCTCTGTGTAAACCCATGTCTATGTATTAGGATAGTCTTACTTCTTCCATTCCAGTTTGAATATTTTCCCCTTCTTGTCTTATTGCTCTAGCCAGACCTTTCTGTAAAACATTAAATTAAAAATTACTCCAAGACTGTAAATCTTTAGAAGAGCAATCTTGCCTTTCTCTCATAGGATGGATGGTGTGCTTGCATCAAGAACTTTGCAATAGGAGCTCAATCCTTAATGCCCAATACCACAGAGAGTGATAAAGGACATTCCTCTCTAATTCTCATTTTCAAGTGCAATACCCTCAATCTTTGTCCATTAGAATACTACTAATTGTTGGCTTTGAATATCGGCCATTCATTATGGTGAGAAAATTCCCTTTTATTCCTATTTTACTGTGAATTTTTATCAGGAAAGCTTGTTCAATTTTACCAAATGCCTGTTTTATTGCATAGACTGAAATATCATGAAATGATTTCCTTGTTTTATTTATGTAGTGAATTATGTAGATTTGTTTACTAAATTGAACCATTCTTGGCACGAATTCCACTTAATCTTGAGTTATTCGCTGTTCTTATTCTTGTTGTTCTTGTTCATAGGTTATTGAAATCAGTTGGGTATACTTTTATTGAATATTTGTGTGTCTGTATTCACCATAGATGGTGGTCTGTAATTTCCTGTTTTCTTTTATTTTTTGTTTGTGGTGTCGTTGGATCACTTTGATATTAGATTCATACTAGTTTCACAGCTTGCATAAAACAGTGGTCAACTCTCGTTTGAATATATGGTACCATTCACCAGTTGTGCTATCGGGGTCAGCATATTTTTGGTTGGGAGTTTGTTTGTTTTCTTCTCCTTAGCTTTAAATGACATCATCAGATTTTCTACCTATATTTGTGATAGTTTAGGTATAGTGTTTTTCTACATGTTTCATCAAGAGTTTTAAATCCATTGGGGTGCAATACTTTGCCCCTCTACTTAATAATATTCTGTTATAATCCTCCATCTCAGCTGATCCTGTGGTAATGTTATCTGTTTAATATCTTATTTTAATTATTTGCATCTTCTCATTTTTGCCTTTTTCCGTATGTCCAGTGATTTGTCCGATTTTTTGATCCTCTCAGAAACACTGACATCTAGTTTCATTGGCTCTCTCATTTTCTTCGTTTTGTTTTGTATTTCATTAATTTCTGCTATTATGTTCAGTATTTCCTGTGCGCTTTCCTCCTTTTCTATTTGTTTTTATTTTAGAGTTAAGTTATTGATTTAGGACCTTCCATCTTTTTTGAAGTGTACATCTATTGCTATCAATTCTCCTAAGCACTGCTTGTGTTGTGTGTTATTCCATACTCATCTCTGTTCTCCACAAGCACAGACATTTGCATAGTCCTGTCCACTGATTTTTCACTGCTGGCATAGTGGGTTATGCATTGAACTGTAAACAGCTAAATTAGCAGTTGAAAGCCACTAGCCATTCAGTGGGGAAAAGATGAGGCTTTCTACTCCTAAAAAAATGAACAGTCTCAGAAACCCACAGAGGCAATTCTACTCTGTATTATAAGGTCATTATCAACTCGATAGAGTCAACTCAATGACAGGGAGTTTGAGTTTTGTTTTTGGTTGTTTTTTTTGGGGGGGGGGGGTGAGTATGTCATTTTGTCATACTGTGATGACCTGCATGTTCCTGAGCTGCTGCTAATGATGTCTTCTGGATTTCAAATACTAGTAGGATCACTCATGTTGACACATTTCATTGGAGCTTCCAGACTAAGGACAAACTAGGAAGAAGGGACAGTTGGTTCACTTCAGAAGAATTAGCCTCTGAGAATTTTAGGAATAGCAGCAGAACATTAGCTGACATAGTGTGGAAGGGAAGCCCCTCAGATGGGACGGCACACAACTAGGGAAAACCTCTCTCCTTTAAGTTGTTGCCATTGTTGTGTAGGTGCCTCTGAGCTGGTTCTAACTCATGGCAACCCCACGTATCACAGAGAAAACACGGCTCAGGCCTGTGATATACCAAATCTTTGTTATGTTTGAGCCATTGCTGCAGCTGTTGTGTCAATCTATCTCCTTGATGGTTGTCTTTTGCTGTTGCCCCTCTACTTGACCTAGCATGATGCTCTATTCCAGGAATGGTCTTTCCTGGTGACATGTCTGAAGTATGTAATACGAAGGCTCACCTTCCTCACTTTTAAGGAGCATTCTCACGATGATTCTTCCAAGACAGATTAATTTGTTCTTCTGGCAGTCAATGGCCCTCTCAATATTCTTCAATCTTTTTGAGCAAATGCCATGAAGTTCTTTTAGCTTTGCTAGTAAATGCCACAGGTACCCCCCCCTTTATCAGTAAGCACAAAGACACTCATCTCTACTTCTGTGTGTTGGCAAACAGCCTCCCTAAGTACCTGAAGGCACTCTACCAGCAAAACTCCTACTCTGCCCCATTATCCTTTCTTGCTCTGAAACCTATCACAGTAAATCCGTCCAACTTCCTGGTTCTACTGCCTTTGCTTCGCCCCCTTCCCTGACACTGGTTTTCCTTGTCTCTTTTGTTTGTTTGCTTGTTTTTGTTTTTATTATTATTTTTGATCATTTTATTAGGGGATCATACAACTCTTATCACAATCCACACATACATCAATTATGTAAGGCACCTCTGTACATTCATTGCCCTCATCATTCTCAAAACATTCTCTCCACTTAAGCCCCTAGCATCCGCTCCTCATTTTCCCCCTCCCTCACCGCTCTCCCCTCCCTCATGATCCCTTAATAATTTATAAATGGTCATTTTGTCATATCTTGCACTGTCTGACGTCTCCCTTCACCCACTTTTCTGCTGCCTGTCCCCCAGGGAGGAGCTCACATGTAGATTCTTGTAATCGGTTCTCCCTTTCCAACCCACTCTCCCTCTACCCTCCCAGTATTGCCACTCACACCACTGGTCCTGAAGGGATCATCCGCCCTGCATTCCCTGCGTTTCCAGTTCCTATCTGTACCAGTGTACATCTTCTGGTCTAGCCAGACTTGCAAGGTAGAATTCGGATCATGATAGTGGGGGTGGGGGTAGAGGAATAGCTCCTGTCTCCTGTATTAAAGGAGTTCAATGCAGTGGTCTTGGGTCAAAAGGATATGCTCCCCTTCTAACTAGATTATCTTGATGGCAGCAAGGATCCCCCTTTCTGACCCTAGGATGAATCATTTTAAGTACAGCAGTGTAGTAAAATGGACCAATTCCCACCTTAAGAGTCTGTGCATCTATTTGCTTGATCTTCTCCCCATAAGGGAACCATGTACCTCACTTCCATTATTAGCCAGCGATGCAGTCCCCATAGTGGGCCACAAATACCTCACCTTTGCATTGTCTTGCTCAGTCATTTGGTGGAAGTTACAAAGACTATAGAGATTCACAGTTAAAATTAACACCTTACATTATAACAATTATGTTTGGATTGATAAAACTCGGTTTCAGTGATGTGTAAACCTTTCCTCCTATATAATTCTGCTCAACTTTAGACACTCCAAAAATTACATATTTAGACACAGTATGCCCACCCCATTTATTATTAATTTTTTAAATCATTGTTTTATGAAGCTGTTTTTAACATATAAGAAAAAAATTACTTTTACTAACCAAAATTCATCAATGCCAACTTTTATTTCTACCTTTTGAGTTACCTTTGCTGCTGATGTACTTATTCCTTCATGCAGATTAGACTTCCTTGAGCATTTTTATTGGGACAGGTTTATTAATAACAAACCCTTTAGATTATTGTGTATATATCTTAAATTATCCTCTCATTTGAAAATTTTAATGTCAAACATTTTTTATTCCCCTGCCTTTCCTCTCTGACTTTTTGGTGAATCTATTGTCTGTCTGATACCTTGGATGGTCCTCACGGTTTATATTTAGCTGTTATGAAAAGATTGACCGTTTGAAGCCTACAATGGTGCAGGGGAGGAAAGGACTATTCGATGTTCTGTAAAAGGTCATTGTCACCCCCCCCCCCCCTGCAGCTGTTCTGCTTGAGGTCACACACTAGGTTGCCGTGAAATAGTCTCAATGCTCATAGGTGGTTGTTGGATTTTTTAAAAAATCATTTCATCTGTTAACTCAATCTAATGCCCCAGACAGCAAACACTAATACATTTGCCTTTCAATGTTTTAAACAAACACCTGTTGGTTAGCCTTCAGCCCCAGAAGAGCTCTGAATTAGGTCAGATAAAAGCGAGCACTGGGGGTCAGTCCTCCATGGAGTCACTACACAAGCGAAAACCAGGAACTATGATGCTCTGAAAACAAAAGCATCCTTTACACTAGAATGCACACTCATCCTCATGTCTGGCCCAGGAATGCAGACAGTTAGCTGTTCCAGGCCCTGTCCAGCAGGGGCGTAGTGAGTGGTACTGGAGTAAGTCGAAATATCGGAATGCCTCCTTCCTGAGATTTAACCCTCTCTCGCCTTTTTTTTTTCCTTTTTCTGTAATTAATCATTCATTCCCTGGTTGCTGGAAACCCTTGGCCAATTTCCAAAATGCCACAAAAAGTTGATTCTGACATGTTTGCCAGTTCATTCACCGCTTTCCCAAAGGCAGAGCTAATGATGAGGCTTGTGATCCTGAAAGGATTGACAAGCCCAGGAGCCCACGTGTGCCATCTACCTTGCTCTGCAGGGTCACTAGGAGGCAAGCTTTGTGACCCCATAGCAGTGAGTTTGATTTTGGTTTTTGTAAGGTTTGGAATTTTAGAACTATTTACAATACCACCTTACCTGATGTTATCTAGCCATTTAATTGTTAAATGCTAGAATTATACCCTAATAAAGAGATATACATTAAAAAGTTAGCAACTTTGAATCATACTGATTTTAGTTTCATTTTAAAAATAAAGCTTGTGTAAATTTTCTCTGATTTTCCAATATATAAAAATTGGTATGTCATATTGAGCTTTTCTAGATAAAAGCCAACCTTCATTTGTTTTCCCCTTTGAGCCATTTTTAATTGGAACATGTTATCAGGAGAGACTAGACGCTTTAAAGAGACAACATGCTGGTAAGGCAGAAAGGTAGCAAAAGAGGACAATGGAATGCCACAGTGCAGTGGTTCTCAACCTGTGGGTCGTGACCTCTTTCACAGGAGTCGCCCGATTCATCACAATAGCAAATTCACAGTTATGAAATAGCAACGACAATAATTGTATGGTTGCGGGAGGGGGGGTCACCACCACACGAGGAACTGTCGCAGCATGGGAAGGCTGAGAACCACTGCCATAGTGGATTGGCCCAAACCTGCAAACCATGGTGAGGGCCCACGGGACCAGGCAGTGTTTTGTTTTGTGGTACACAGGGTAGTGGCAAGTCTGAATGAGTTAACAGTACCTAACGACACCAAAATTGTTGTTGTTTTTTATTTTCTGCTTCTTTGGGAGTGAGCTTTTCCTGTGTTTTGTTTGGTTGATGCTGTTGTTTCTATTATATTCTTGATGTGAAACCAGGATAGATAACTATGCAGAGACAGTAAGTAGAATAATGCTTTCCTAAGCTTATGACAGGAGAGGTCGGAGGAAATGGTGAGCAAATAACAATGAGTATGAAAATGGAGGAAATGTTCTACAATTGATCATGACAATGATTGTACAACTCTTTTTAAATATATTCAGACCATTGAGTTATATAAGTGAATTATATGTCTAAAGGTGTTTTGTTTTGGTTTTAATCTTTTAATTAGCAGCTCATACAACTCTTATCACAGTCCATACAAACATCAATTGTGTAAAGCACATTTGTACATTCATTGTCCTCATCATTCTCAAAACATTTGCTCTCCACCTAAGCCCCTGGCATCAGCTCCTCATTTTCCCCCTCCGTCCCCACTCCCCCTTCCCTCATGAACCCTTGATAATTTATAAATTATTATTTTGTCATCTCTTACACTGTCCGACATCTCCCTTAACCCACTTTTCTGTTGTCTGTCCCCCAGGAAGGAGGCCACATGTAGATCCTTGTAATCAGTTGCCCCTTTCCAACCCACCCTCCCTCCACTCTCCAGGTATCGCCACTCATACCACTGGTCCTGAAGGGAGCATCCGCCCTGGATTCCCTGTGTTTCCAGTTCCTATCTGTACCAAAAGATGTTTTTAAAACTCACGATAAATCTAATTGTATATACTTTTTTAAAAAGATGGGTGGTGGTGGTTCCCCTGCCTCTTCTTTAGATGTGCTCACAGATTCTCTTGCTTGGGCACCTTGTTCCTACATCACTCCAGGCTGATTCTCTGCAGAACCCCACCCCCCCACACCCACCCACCCCACCCACTCTATCCCCCAACCCTCCGCTTGCCTCCAGTCCTCAGAGGAGTTGCCTCCTGTCACTTGTCAGATAGCTATGACGTCATGACCTGGTTCTGAATATTTCTGACTAACTACTCAGGCAGTGACAAGCATTTGGGGGATGGTTTCTTAGTCTTTTTCTTTCTAAAAATAGGTTTTTGTTCTCCTATTTGGTTTTCCATCACTTTTAATGCAGCTTCTAGTTTTACCTGGGTAATCAGAAATTCCAGTTGACATGGCACCACATAGGTTTTCATGTTTGTGACTTTATAGAACTTCAAAGAATATATAATTTATTTTGGGTGTTAGTAATGTGATCTGTAGTGTGATTAGTGGTTTCCTTACTATAAATAACAATTACATGGGTTCTTATTATATAAGAGTAAGTAAAAAGTACTGCTAAAAGCACAGAAATCTTTATTAAACAAAAATATCAAAATGTGAAACAGTGTCCCTTGCATTTCCTCCATCTAGGTCTACAAATTTCTGAACGCAGTATTTCCATCTCTCTCGTCCTTCACTGAGAAAGCCTGTACTCTTCGATAGACACTACATCCAAACAGCAGTGGAAACATCCTCAAAGGACTTGCCTGTTGCTCCTGACCTGAACTCTACTTCCCACACAGGTACTGTAACTCAGTGCAGTAGCCCTACAGGATGGCTTGGTGTCAGAATTGGTAAGGAAGGATGCCAGGAGGGGATAGGTCTGAGCTTAGACTCATAAGAATCAGTGTGATGGTGGTGATTGTGTCTCTCTTGTGAAGACAGAAGAGGTCAGACCCCACCCCCACCTCATTTCCTTTCTTTCTACTGTTGACATCATGAATGGGATTGGTTGGAGCATGGGCTTTTGTAAGCGAAGACAGGAAGGAGGATGGTTACTTGGCTGTTACCTCTAATAGCTGAAAGGAATGTAAGAAATGATGTGCTGCAGCCCAGGGGTAAGAAACAAAACAAAACTGCTTCTAGAGCAGCCCAGGGAGAAACCAGGTCAGCAAGATGATGTTTGTGTGGCCAGCGCCCTCTTGAACCCACTCTGCCAGAGGCCCAAGGCCATATGCACATAAATAGAGACACAGCCTAGGTGGATTACATTAAATTGAGGTGTTTTTGAAAGGGTTTAGAGTTATGTGTTTATTTGACTATCCTGTGGATATTGAATGTTTCTCCTAAACTGGTATTGGTAGGAGAAATGAGCCTTATTCATAATTACAGAAAATTCGTAAGCCCATCTGCAGCCTCTATTTGATTAGAGATGCTAAAATAGGAGATAGGAATTGCCCATGCGAAACATGCTTTATTTTAAGCTAGAAGCCTATGTAGAGTTGGGGGCTTATGTGAAAACCTGAGGCCAATCCATAGCTGCCGAGAGAACAGGAGACTGACAGTTAAAAAAAAAAAAAGACCTGCATAAAGACAAATATGTTTTTATCTTTTAAATTTTTAAGTAAGCAATTTGCCGTTGAATGGCCAAAGGCAGGAGAAGTCTGTGCCTTCAGAGAAAACCTTTTTGTAGAACGAGAGGTTATAGGGCCGAGAAAACCAACTGCTTTGCTGATTCTGAGGACACCCGAAGGGCACGCATTGAGTGGAGACGATGGGAGAAGCGCAGCAGTGGCAGGAGGGGCTGGGTTTGGCCATGTTCCATCTTCCATCGGCACTTTTTGGCCTGGTCCACAGAAACTAGAGATGAGAGAGACTAAGGAGGGCTGGCTGTGCCGACGTTTGGGAGTTCTAACCCAGCCCCTGAGGCATACGGTTGAAAGTGAAAATGAGTTAGCTGGCCTGAAGTGTGTGGATTTCCATAACAGAGTAGGGTCAGGCCTAATTCTATCTGATTGATGTCCTTCTTTAAAAGGAGGAAATAAATAAACAGAGAAAAGATAGAAGCACAGGCATATGAGAGTGGATGCATATGCATCTGCAGGCCAAGGATTGCCAGAAGCCACTGAAGCCAAGCCAGAAGAGATCCATGGGACAGTTTTTATCCCAGAGTTCTCTAATGGAATCACCCTGAATGGTATCCTGGTTTTGATTACCAGCCTTCAGAACTGCAAAACAGTACATTTCTTTTCTAATAAACCACCTATTTTGTGATACTCTTTACAATGGCCCAAGGACATAAATTTGTCTACTTTTAAGTGCAAACATCACCACTCAGGTGTATTCGCCTTAAAGCTGTCTTCGGAATACCTCCCACTAGTTGATAAATTGGCAGTGAATGGCGTCTGTGTTGTCAGATTTGAGCAAGTTTGTGATCAATATTCTGTCCTTTTATTTTCCTTGTGTGTGTTTCCCATTAAAAACTCCTTCAATAACTATGGCTGAAGAGGAACGTACATCAGAAATTTTTCATTTGTGTTTCATCTGTCATACTCATGTTGTCTTCTACTAGAATGCACTGTACTTTATTTTCCTTTTATCCCTCTTAAGGTCAGTTAACCTTAAGAATATTCTCCAATATATGTAGACATGAGCAGCCCTGGTGACATAGGGGGTTAAACAGGGAGCTGCCAACTGCAAGGTTGGAGGTTTAAACCCCGGTTGCTCCACAGAAGCATGAGAAGAGGCTGTCTTCTCCTGTAAAGATTTACAGTCTCAGAACCCTTTGAAGTAGCTTGACTCTCTCCCATAGGGTCACTGTGAGTCAATCAACACAATGGTGAGAGGTTTTGTTTTGTTTTGATATGTGAATAATACAATCCCAACTTTGAAAGGGCTTCTCCCTACTCAATATCATTATCCCAATGCATTAATTTTGCAAGTTTACATACAAGGGGGTACCCCCAAAACCAAAGAATTATGCTGGGCAGAGTGGAGCTTTCATGGCACACATTTTTCCTGCTAGTTGAGCATCAAGCAACTCCCTCTGAGTTAGTGCACCCAGTGATGTCTCCTGGGAAGGTTCTCCCTGGTCATGGTGATTTTTAAAAAACATTTTATTAGGGGCTCATACAACTCTTATCACAATCCATACATATACATACATCAATTGTATAAAGCACATCCGTACATTCTTTGCCCTAATCATTTTCAAAGCATTTGCTCTCCACTTAAGCTCTTTGCATCAGGTCCTCTTTTTTCCCCCTCCCTCCCCGCTCCCCACTCCCTCATGAGCCCTTGATAATTTATAGATTGTTATTTTGTCATATCTTGCCCTATCCGGAGTCTCCCTTCCCCCCCTTCTCTGCCATCCATCTCCATCCTTGTAATCAGTTCCCCCTTTCCAACCCACTCACCCTCCACTCTCCCAGCATCGCCCCTCACACCCTTGGTCCTGAAGGTATTGTCCACCCTGGATTCCCTGTGCCTCCAGCTCCCATATGCACCTGTGTGCAACCTCTGCCCTATCCAGCCCTGCAAGGTAGAATTCGGATCATGGTAGTTGAGGGGAGGAAGTATCCAGGATCTGGGTGAAAGCTGTGTTCTTCATAGGTACTACCTCGCACCCTGACTGACCCAAAGCAAATTTGCTCAAACCTTGAGTTTTGTGATGGCCAATTTAAGAGAACACGTGTTGATGTGAAGATGACTTTCCTGCCCGCGGGGGAAATGCTGCAGACACTGGTGGGACGTTGAATACAGCTCACAAGGACAGCACTATGGGAAGAACTCAAGTGCACAAGTGGTTTTCTCATTTCAGAAAAGGAGAAATGTTCATTGATGACCAACCTCGTTCTGGACATCTGTCAACTTCCTGAACAAGCGGAAATGTCAACTCATAATGCAATTGGAGTTCATTCCACCAGGTCAGGCTGTTAATCAAGCTTTCTATTGAGAAATTCTGGAAAAAGAGCGTAACAGTATGCAGGGGGAAAAAAAGATCTGATTTGTGGCAGACTAGGGACTGGTTTTGCCACCATGACAATGCACCTGCTCACACAGCCATCTCAGTGCTCCAATTTGGGGCAAAATAGCAGCATGTCTCTCTTGTCCCACACACCTGACTCACCCGGCATCACTCTCCATGCAACTTCTTTTTGTTTCCATGAATGCAGAGGGTCATGAAGGAACATGGTCATGAAGGCAACATAGAAGAGGTGAAGAAAAAAACAGGGAAGGGCTGTCAGCCATCCAAACAGATGAGCTTGAAAAATGTTTCCAAGAATAGAATCGCAAAAGTGACAAATGTATTCAGTGTAATGGAGAGTAATTTGAAGGTGATAAAGTTGTTTTGTAAAAAAAGAAAAGAAATACACAGCTTTGAAAAAACATCCGGATTTATATTGGCACCCCTCATTGAAACCACAGATAGAATCAGAGGTCTTCAGCCATTACCTCGGGTGTCTGCACAGAGAAAGTCTGGATTTGGTAACTGGATCTATGGACTTGCTGTAGCCAGAGCCCGGGAAGGGAAACCGTGTGGGAAGGGAGAAGCATGCAGATGAGTCAAGGCAGACATGTAGACAAAGTAGAAAGTGAGGCCTTCCGCCTTAGCACTTCCCCAGTCCCACAGATTTTGTTCAGAAAGAAGTAAAACTTTAAAGCCAAAAGAAAAGTGAGAACGTTCTGTCAGGCTGCGCTGGCTGGCAGAATGAAATGCAGTGGGGAGAGGGAACCCTGTGCACTGTCCACAGACACCCTTTGAATGGACTTTTGCACCAGTAAAGGCAGCGAGGTGGGAGAAGGTGACCAGAGCTCCAGGAACAGAGCATGTGGGCAGGATGAGCCTGGTAGAGGACTCCAGCTGTCATCAACCCTGCCCCTCCTCGATCTCCAGGCTCTCCCCTTTGAAAAGTGCCTTGAAAGAAGTTGGCAGGCTGCTGGGGTCCCCTGTGAGCAGGAGGAGCTAAGGAGGAGTGATTCTGCTGTTAGTGTGACCCTGTCTATGTCTTCCGATTAGGAAAGCCCAGAGGAATCAATATGCAAATGAGGATGTCTCCACAAGTGAGGGTGAGTGCAGGTTCACACTTCTGAGGACCTGAGAGGGAGAGTGCATATCTGGAAGTTGTCTCCTGTGGTGGTTACATAATTTCATGTCAACTTGACCGGTAAAGTGCGGGAGTGGAGTTTAGCTTGTCAATCATGTCACAGCTTGATGACCTCATATGGAGGCACAACTGAGATAAATGACTCATTGGAGCCCAGCTTCTCTCTCTCTCTCTCTCTCTCTCTCTCTCTCTCTCTCTCTCTCTCTCTCTCTCTCTCTCCATCTTCACACCACTGAGACCTGCCAGAGCCTTGTGATGCTCCATCACAATTGGATCCACAAGATTCTGCACCCGCCAGTCTGTGATCTTCCTTCTTATCCATCATTGCATGTACCTGCATGAGTCTGCAGAGGGATTTAGCAATCAGTATTGGATTTGTGGACTTGATTTGGACTGGGTTGGGTAGTTTTCTTGGTATCTGATTACTCCTTGATATAAAGCTCTTTCCTACACATAAGAAAGTGTCCCTGGATTTGTTTCTCCAGCCAACCCAGCCTAACACACCTCCCAGGAGACCCGGTTCATATTGTAACTACAGTAGTTTTATCATTTGACTGCATTGAGGGCACAACACCAAGACCAGCATCAACTCTTACACTGGTCACATGCACACAATCCATTATAAGAAATATGAATTTGTACCTGGTGTTAACGAAAAGCCCTCCTCTCCAGGAATTGATGAAATTTGTATCCAGGAATAAATTTGTAACTGAGTTACAATATATTGTACATGTTACATATGTACATTTAGTGACACATTTGAATTTTGTTGTTTTTGTTTTCTTTTTATTTGTAAAAAACATTCATAAATTAATTCTAACCAGCCTACAATGGACAACTTTCCTGACAAATACCCTTTATCATAGCTACAGAAAAGCTAGTCTACAGTTACCAATTCACACCTACAGCCCTAAACTCCTAAGTATGGATTTGCTGCTACTCAATTTTATGTAAACCTGAGACTGAAATAGATCTACCATTTTCCAGAGAACAGTACACAAATAGATGCCTCCCTCAGTTGTGAGTTTGGCAGTAATGCCGTCTCTCCTTATGACAGCTCTGAACGGTATCAAGAAGAAGATAATTCACTGGAAATTTCTCTCTGTCTTTGCATAGGATACTACTGGTTACTCCCTAAATTTCACCACCAGCAACCCTGGCCTTCCCATGTACGTTTTGTTTTTATTTAAATTATATTAAATTAAATTTTATTTAGATTATACACATGGAGAGAGAACTCAGAATTAAGCAATCACCTCCTTTGGAGAATTTTTAGAAGAATTAAATTTATCACAAGGCTTTGAAACTTTGTAACTAAAAACACGACATGTGTAAATCTACAGACTTGGTGGTCCTTATACATGAATGCAGTGCCAAATCAATTTCCCCAGCTGCTGGGGAAAACATGCTATATGTTCAAATGATTGATTCTGGGGTTTTCTTTATTACAAAGGAAGCAATTAGACTATTTCAAAAAATAATAATTTTGAATTTGTGAAAACAGCATGGAGGGGTCCTCTGATCTCCTCTGGCTTCCTTATTGGTCTATGGCCCCTGGGCCTCGGCCTCCGTGAACCAGTTGGCCAACCTGCTGCTCTGTGTCACCGTCTCAGGCTCACACCGCTCCTCTGACTGAGGGACCGTGGTCTCCTTGCCTCAGCTTCCGATCCTTCTGGTCTCTGTCTCCATCATCTCTGACAGAGATCTCGAATGGGATCCCCTTCCTATGGCCCTGGGATTTTTCTCTGTGTTTCTGAAATGGTTCTTATCCACAGAGGAGTGATTTGGACCAAGATGGGGTGTTGGTCGCACATAACCCCAAGGAAACAAGGGGTGTGACTTCGTTTACACCCTCTACTAAGGTCAAGATTTAGTTCCTACCTTAATCTTGTCCACAACTATAGCAGAGAACTCCTTCCAAAATGGAGTTATAGCTTTGGGTATTGAGTCCATGATTATAAGACAACACCCATAAAATAATGTCCGAGGCCACATGCATTGACTACATCTAAAAAATGCAAAGAAAACAGATTTATCTCATGCTGCTTCCTGGTTCTACCAGGTTGAATGTGATTATGAGCTGTGTGCTGCCTAAAGACTTGGTTTTTCCTGAATTCATGAAACTGACTCCACGGTTGTTCAGGTCTTGAGGCCCACTGACATGTTCCTATTTATGACGTGTATTCCACACGGATTTAACACGGCCGTGGCTATTCCTCTCTGAGTCCAAAGGTACATGTTAAGGTTCTATGAGAATCTAAACAGCTGGTGAAGAAAAAACAAAACCACCATGATTTCGCTCCATTGGACAGCAACCCACAAAGTTGGTAGCTGGAAACCAGAGATTCCTTGGGAGAAAGACGGGCTTTCTACCCTGTCAGAGTTACGTCTCAGAAAGTCAGAGGTATTGTAGGGTCACTATGAGTCAGCACTGATTCGATGGCGGTGAGTTTGTTTTTTGTTTTTCCTAGTTGAATTCTTTTGAGAACCTGGGGACATAGACTATGCTACTTTGGAAAACTGTGAGCTAGATCAGCAATAACGTTAACAACAAACAATGTATATGTTTCTGTCTTTTTCTCCATCTCACACACATATGTACTCCTTCCGTTTTATTTTGCTTCACTTAAATAGATAATAAATAAACAAAATGATACCTAGAATCATTCTTAACTCTGATAGTCCATAATTTTTGGAAATGCACCATCATTATAGTATCCTGATAGAGATGAAATTTCACCTATTTTGAAATAGAGAATATAGCATTTTATAATTTTAGGACATTAGTTGAGAGTATATTGAATACTTTTGATAAATACCTCGAATTTTTATTCTTCACCTATTGATAAAGAAATATCATAGTAGTTATAAATAAGAGTGTTTCCTTAAGGGGAAAAAACGGAAGAGTAAACTCAGATGTGTTCTCTGGAGGCACAGTGGGCTAATCTTTGAACCTGAAAGTCTGGTTGTTTGAACTCACCAGTTGACCTTCAGGAGAAAGATGAGAAGATCTGCGCTGGTGAAGATTTGCTGTCGGGAAACCCCCTACTGAGTCTCTACCTGTCAGAATCAATTAGATGAGAGTGGGCTTTTTCTCTTTTTTTTTTTTCTACTCAACGAATAAACAGGCAACAGAATAGGACTGCCCCATAACCAAGGTTTTCTTGGATATAGTGTTTATGGAAACCAGTACTATCATCATTCTCTTTCAGCGTGGCTGGCTGGGCTCAGACCCATGACCTTTCCATTAGCAGCCTAGTGCTTAAACATTGGGCCACCAGACATCCTCACATGATCTGATCAGCATGTTAAAAAAAAAAAACACCTCTAGTACGTGTTCTGTATCCAACCAGGCTGAAACGTAGACTCCTAAAATTTTGTAGTCCCACACATTTTTAATAAAGACTAGAATAAAGTGAACTACTGGAGGTACCTACAAACGGATCGGGTCTGTATGGATCTTTAAATACAGACCTATTTCTTCCACATTGGCTTATCTGACAACCATGAGCCACAACCTGATGCTAATGAAACATTATCATATTGTTATGTGTAAAAAAAGAACTACTCATACTCAGCATATGATACTATGGGAGAAAAAATATTAGTAAAACATTTAACTATTTTCAATGAGGAAGTAATTTAAAAGGATTGTTTGGCAATGCTACGTTAGGTAGAAAAATCAATCAAAACAGTTCCCTCATAAGAGTGGCAATTATCTTAAGCTTGATTCTTCATAGCTAAGACACCTGGATTGGTTAATATCTTACATCTTACTCCTAGAAGTCTCAGATAAACAAATGGTGAGACACCCTTTGTTTCCATTTCTCTGTATGTGTGTTTGTATATGTGTTCGTCTCACTTCTTCAACTGACGTGTCTGTAACATCACCCCCCATTAGTCAATGCATACTACCATTCCTCCTCCTTAGTGTCAACCTTGGGCTAAAGACTCCCTGGTGGTGCACCGCTTAAGCACTCAAAAGTGACTGTCTGTTCTCCTAAGAATGACAGCCCACTAAGCCCTATGGAGCTGTTCTACTCTGTCACATGGGGTCCAGATGAGTCTGAATTGACTTGGCAGCAAGTGGCTAACCTTGAGCTAATGGAGCCATTAGTCATTGATCTAATGACCACTGCAGGGACTGGCATGACTCGTCTCTTCTCAGCTCCTTCCCTCATCCTATCAAGCAGCTCAACTGCTTTAAAATTTTTCTCATTCAAGAATCAGTAGCAACTCTGTTCATTCAACTGCTTGTTCATAGATATTAATTTAATTAACCGAGTTTATTGGCTATCTCCTGTGAACTATACTGCTATATTTCAATCATTGTATTATGCTATGTGGACACAGCACATTTTACAGATTGAAGCTTTTTGGTAACCCTGGTGTCAAACAATTTTCCAACAGAGTATGCTCGCTCTGTGCCTGTATATAATAATTTGGTATTCTCAGAATATTAAAACTTTTCATAAGGCTATTGTATACTTCATAGTCGATAGTATAGCCCCCAAATAACTTTTATATGTACAAAAAAAATCCTGTGACTTGTTTTATTTTTGACATGTCATTTATTATGGTGTTCTAGAGCTGAACCTAAATATCTACAAGCTATGCCTATTGACAAATGTCCCTATCCCTTGCATTATAGGAGAGGATAAAACTGCATAAATAAAGATAGAAAATATGATCCACTGTATACTGCAAAGTGACAAGAACTTTAGTAAATGAAGAAGAAAAGGATGATAGGATTGTGGCTGAGTGGTTATGATGATAAATAGGATGGATCTGGAAAAGTCCCACTGAGAAAGTATATTCTGTAATCATAGTTTATGTGATACCCCTAACTTTGCTTAGGGAAAAGTGAAGTAATTATAGAATGACTAAGTAATTATAGAATTAATAAGTGATAACACATCTGTTGTTAGGTGCCACTGAGTCAGCGCCAACCCATAATGACCATATGCACGACAGAACAAACCATTGTCCAGTCCCGTGCCATCCTCACAGTCATTCCTAGGACTGCGCCCATTGATGCAGCCACTGCGTGAATCCATCCTGCTGAGAGCCTTCCTCTTTTTGTCATCCTCCCACTTTACTAAACGTGATGTCCTTCTCCAGGGACTGGTCTCTCCTGACAACACGTCCAAAGGATGTAAGGCGAGGTCTTGCCATTCTTGCCTCTAAGAAGCACTCTAGCTTTACTTCGTCCAGTGCAGTTGGGTTTGTCCTCTTAGCAGTCTGGGGCACTTTCAATATCCTTCTCTAGCGCCACAATTCTAATGCGCCAGTTCTTCTTCCGTCTTCCTCATCCAACGCCCAACTTTCACCTGCATATGAGATGATTGAAAATACCACAGCTGCGTCGGGTACTCCTTGGTCTTTCCTGGGACCGCCTTGCGCTTCCACACTGTAACGAGAGCGTGCGCAGCAGACTTTCCCAATTAGTCCCTGGATTCCTTCACCGATGCTTCCATTTGCATTGATGGTCGATCCACGAAAAATGACATCCCTGAAAACTTCGATCTTTTCTCCATTGAAGATGATATTGTCTGTTGGTTTGACTGTGAAGATTTTGGTGTTGTTTACATGAGTTCGAACTGATACTTGATCGTTATTGCAAGTGCTTCAGCTCTCCTCACATTCTGCAAGTTAGATGGTGTCATCTGGATAGTGAACCTCTTTCATAGGCCTTCCTCTTCACCGGAGGCTGCGATCTTCTTCTTCTAGTCCAGTTTCTTGATTATTGGCTTAGCATACAGATCCAGAAAGTCTGCTGAAGGGATACAAAGTGAATGCGCACCTCACGGGGTCTTAAACCATGAAGCGTTGTTCTCTTGTTCCAAGCGTCTGCCTCCATGTACATGTTCCATGTGAGCACGAGGAAGGTTCTGGAATTCCCTTTCTTCTTAATGTTTGTTATTACCTGCACAGGTAAGTGCCTTTGTATAATCAATGAAACATCTATCTTGTATTCAGTGTGTTCAGCCAAGATCCTTGTGACATCAGCAATGACATCCCGCATATGACTTCCTTTTCCCCATCCAGCTCAATCTAGCAGCTCCCTGTTGATGTACTGCTGCAACCATTTAACATGATATAGAGTGAATTTTACTTGCATATGATATCAGTGATTTCTTTCAATAATTCCCCATTCTGTTTAGTCACTTTTCTTTAGAATAGGCACAAATATGGATCTCTTCCAGTCTGTTGACCAGAATTTGTCTTACAGATTTCTTGGCATAGATAAACGAGTGCTTCCAGTGTCTCGTCAGCTTTTTGAAACATTTTAATTGGTGTTCCATCAATTCATGCAGCCTAACTTTTCACTAGTGCAGCTGGGACGTCTTCCTTCAATCCTATTTGTCCTTGATCACATGTTACATGTTGATATGGTTGAATGTCACTCAGTTCTGTTCGGTACAGTGACTCTGGGTATCCCTCGCAACATGTTTGATGCCTCTCGTATTCTTCAGTGTTTTGCCCGTAAGCTCCTTCAAGAGTACAAGTGGGGGCGTCAGTGTTTTTTCTTCAGTCCCTTCGGCAAGAGAAATGCAAAGTGTCTGAGTCCTTTCTGGCTTTCCAAGTCCAGCTCTTTGCATATTTCACAGCACTTTACACAATTGAAAATTATCTCAATTCTCTGGAAATCAATTCATAGCAGATTATTGGTGCCAGACAGATGCAGCGATTCACTGCTAAGAGTTCAGCGGAGAAAGCCCACAAATGTGTGATGTCTTCACCTTTGAGTCAGGTGGTTGGTCCTGTGGCAGAAGTTTCTCAGATCATTCGCTGTAATTCTTTGTCAGAATTGTTAGGGGCAGAACGCATATAGGCTGTAAAAGCAGACAAGGTTAGAACATCATTATTCTCTACAGTAAAGATTTCACAGGTTATTTTTATATCTGTTAAAAAGATATATTTGTCATACAATTACCAAAAACACCTTTCCACCTACATACTCCCATGATACATCAGTCAAGGTACATTGTGATGTTTAAAATTTCCTGTTACTGTCAAGTTGACTCTAACTCCTGGGGAGCCCCCATTTGTCAGAGTAAAGCAGTGCTCCATAAAGGTTGGGGAGGCTGCTTTTGTGGAAGTAGATCACCAGGCCTTGCTTCCAACGTGCTTCTGGGTTGACTTGAACCTGCAACCTTTCCTTTTTAAAAAAAAATCATTTTTATTAGGGGCTCTTACAGCTCTTATAACATTCCATACATCAATTGTACTAAGCATATTTGTACCTGTGTTGCCATCATCATTTCCAAAACATGTTCTACTTGAGCCCTTGGTAAAAAGCTCCCTTTTTTCCCCCACCCTCATGAATCCTTGATCAGTTATATATTGCTATTATTATTTCATACCTTCCACTGTCCATTATCCCTTCATCCACATTTCTGTTGTTCCTCACCTTTGGTGGTGGAGCTATATAGTCAACCTTGTGATGGGTTCCCCTTTTTCCTCCTTTCCCCCTCCCTTAGGAGCCCCCTCCCCTCATGATATCGCCACTCCCACTACTATCCTAAGGGGTTTATCTGTCCTCAATTCCATGTTTCAAGAACACTTATTTATACCAATGTGTGTTCTTCAGTCTAGCCAGAGTTGTATGGTAGAACTGTTTCATGGTATTGGGGAGAGGGGAGAGCATTCAGGAACTAGAGGAATGATGTGTGACTTACCAGTGCTATGCTGCTCCTTGGTTGAATCATCCCTTCTGTGAGGGGATATGCAATTGTCTACAGATGGGCTTTGAGTCTTCATTCTAACCCCCCTCATTCAAATAGGTATAGTTATTCATTTGGGATCTTTTGATACCTGATACCTGACCCCCGTCGATACCTCATGATCACACAGCCTGATATGCTTTTTCCATGTGGGCTTATTTGCTTCACTGTTAGATGGCTGCTTGTTTAACCTCAAGCCTTTAAAACCACAGATGTTATATCTTTTGATAGCCAGACACCATCCACTTTCTTCACATTTGCTTATGTACCTACTTTGTCTTCAGCAATCATGCTGGGAAGGTGAGTATCAAAGAGTGCCAGGTTATCAGAACAAAGTGTTCTTGTGTTAAGGGAGTTCTTGATTAGAGACCCAAAGTCTGCCTTCTATCTTAATACTTAACATATAAATATATGTACATTGGCCTCTATCCCTTTCATTATAAATTAATATATTTACATATATACATGCCTATAACTATCCCTTCTCTATAAATAGATTTTGCCTCCTATTTCTTTCCTCTATTTTATTTCACCTTCCTCCTATTCCACCATCATTCTCACCCTCCATTTGACTCTTACTAATGACTCTCACAGGAAAGAAAGAAAAAAGTATAGTTCCAGGTCTGTCTGTTCACCCTTACGTATGTTTTCCGATCAAGTCTGATGAGGTGTCAAGCCCTGTCTCCCAAGTGAGAAGTCTATGTGCAGGATTCCTCAGGAACATGGTTACTTTGCTCCCCTTGCTGCCCTGCCCTGCAACCTTTCTGTTAGCAGGAAAGCTCTTTAATCATTTGTGCCACTCAGGACACTGTACTCATTATTGTTCAATATCTTTTTATTATAGTAATTCACATCAAGAGTAGAGAATTTTTTTCTTCATATATAGAGAGCCACACATACATATGTATAATGTAGTCAGTATGGATATAGTGACACATATATAATATATAATAAAGACAGATAGCTAGTAGCCTGATCAGGCCAATACATCCTTATTTCCCTCTATTTAGAGATTAAGTAAATCAAGCTCACAATCTATGGGCCCAAACATTCATAGATGATTAACGTACTTCTGAAGAAAACTCTGGGTTTTCAGCAGCTCACGAGCCCCAGTGCAGACAGTGGTCAATGAAAAGAATGGCCAGTTCTCCCCACACAGGCCGCATGGGCGTGCCCTCCCTTCCCACCTCAAGACCTACTAGTGCTTCCATTCAGCAAGTGGTGTACTCTACAGATTTGCATACTCGACGCCGTTTTCCTGGTATTTTCCATGTAGGCACACCCTCTCAATGTGTGGGGAACATTTATTCTTTTCTTCTAGAACAGATCCTGGGCAGGACATGCAAGAGAACAATACTGAGCTCTAGTGGTCAGAGTTCAGAACTGGAAATCCAGAATGTGGTTATTTGGTTTTTGTGTCCCCTTCCTGATGCATCCAATGATTCTCAGGACAAGCCACTGGCCGAGTGAAGGCAGCGATTGATAGAATTTTCTGGATAAAACCCAGACCCAAATAAGCCCTGTTTTGTCTGAAATGTCCGGGAATGGCAGCTGGACGGCCTGACCCAGCCTGGGGCTGTGAGTCATCTATTCATGATTCAGTTTCTTTAATGACAAAATCAAGATGTTTCCATCAACATTAAATATGTGATCTTCATCACTCAATGAAAAAGTAATCGCTTCTTGTCCACTTTATCCAAAACCTACTATGAGGATCCAATAAAAGTATATGTCCACAGTTTAAAATATGGACCTTTTGGCAAGTGGGTTAAGAGCTGGAGGCCGCCAGCCCCTCTTTAAGGGAAAGAAAAGGCTGTTGACTGTAGAGTTTAGTCTCAGAACCCCAAAGGGGCAGTTCTGCTCTGTCCTAGACAGTGCTATGCGTTGGAGTCAACTAGTCAGCAGTGAGTTTAATAGTTCTTTAAGTTTAAATGTATAGATCCCTGATTGGTTATGTTATTACTGTGGAAAGTATATGCTTATCTGTTGTCATCTGAAAGATTTCTTTAATTCAGTTGTCAGTTTTAGAATTTTCCCTTTGACATACATCAGAGGGAAAACAGACGAGGCTGCCGCTGGGTGCTATTACATTGGTTCCAACTCACAGCAACTGAGCATACAACAGAGGGGACCACTGCCTGGCTCTGCTCCCTCCTCACAGCCCTTACCGTGCGCACACGTGCACACACACACACAATTTATTTATATGCCACACAATTACCTCCGCAGCCCTACTAGAATAAAAAGGAGTGGGGGGAGGTTGTCAACATGCAGAATATATTTTCTTTGTGACTTTGAACTGGCGAAAATAAATGTCCTTGTCTTTCCCTGATTTTCCCAGGGATTCTTTTCAAGGATTGCATAACACACGTTGCCAGGGCATCCACACAGTACCACCAGCTCCGCCCAAACACGTGAAGAGCATGCATACACGTGGTCTAAATAAAAGTGAACAGGCAACAGTGGAGACTTATCCCTGCGGCAGGGAGGGCAAACTTCCTTGCTAGGTATCGCCACCAGTTGATCTTGCTTTAAATCACTTCAAGGTCTTTAAAACACACGGAAAGGAATAGTCATAAATAACTACTTACATTGCTGAATTTTTCACCCTATTTGGCATAAAAACTTAGTTGGAAAACTTGCTTCCAAATTATATAATATAATGGCACTTTGATCACTCTCATTAGAAAACATTTGATGACGATAATTATAAAGTGGTGGCAGCTGCACCTTGAGAAGGCAGCTGCCAGAAATTCAAATTGGATTCAGAAAATGACGGCACAGGGGATATCTTTGCTGACAGAAAAGCGTGTTGGCTGAAAGCAGAAAATACCAGAAAGATGTTTACTTGTGTTTTCTTGACTCTGCCAATATAAAGATTTTAGCGAACCGTGGATTTTCTGTTTGTGTGTGGATGACAGAAAGCTATGGATAACTTTGAGCAGAATGGAATTTCCAGAACATTTCATTGCGTTCAAGCAGAACTCGGACATGGACCAAAGCAAAGAAATACTTGGTGATTTAAAATCAAGACCTACTTGGTCAGGGTCATATCCTTTCAGCATCCTTATTCAATCTGGATGCCGAACAAATGGGCTGAGAAGCTGGGCCATGGGAAGATGAAGGCAGAATCAGGATCAGAAAAGGCTTATTAACAACCTGCAATATGCAAAGGATACAGTTTTCATTTCTGAAAGCCAAGAAGACTGGAGGCACTTGCTGACGAAAATCAAAGATGTCAGTCTTCAAAAGCATGTTTTGAGAAACATGTATGATTATGGAAGAAAATGCAGTTTGACACGATTCAATTATGGAAAGATATGCCATATGTATGGGCTCCCAAATTACAGCAAATTAAAAATAAATTTAAAAGAAAAGGAAGGCATAGACTGGGAATGGGTTTTGGGCTTGCACTAAATCCTAGCTCCAACTTAAGACGTTCTTACATCATGGCCCTGCTACAAAGTCACCTGAGTGAAATGATCCCTGCAGATAAGGGTGCTACAGCAAAGTGTGGCGAAGAAAGCAGATGGTGCCAGGCTATCAATCAGAATAGTATCTGGGCTCTTAAAAGCTTGGATTCAAACAAGCAGCCATATAAGCAAGGTGTCAACGAAGTCCACAAGGAAGAAGCACACCAGCTTGTGTGATCCAAAGATGATAATTAGAAAATTTTAATATGGTGAGGAGAAAAATATGAGAGCAAAATTTATGAACACCTAATTTGTGGAGGGCTATGGAGGAAGGTAGGAGCCCCAAACCCATCTTCAGAGTATTTAGTAGACTGAGTCACTGGCAGTTCCTCTCTAGCCATAGGCAAGGTTCTCGAACAGCCTTGCTACCAGGCTGAGACCATTGCCATCTTGATTATGCTATATCAAATTCACTACCTGGCCAGTTAGCCACCCTATAGACACAACTTGAATTTGTTCTGGTTCCATAACAGAAATTTCTTCCCTGGTGTTTTGAATGCTGTTGGGGGTCTGTCCCTTCTTACACATTATTTGTATCTTTGTATACTATTAGGTTTTCAGCCTTACCACCTTAGTGTGACTTTTTTAATGGTTTTCTGTTGGGTCTTCCAGCTATGAAGAACAGGAGGAGTGGATGCCTACTGAGAATAACTGACACAAGGGGCTATAGGGAATGCAGGGGTAGGGGTGGATGATGGGGACGGTAAGGGGATCTCGAGGTTAGATGGTGAAGACATGACAGAGGTGGGGGGGGCATTAGAATGGATTATGATTACATAAATCATCTTGGAGGCAATTTAACCAATGGGGGGGGGGGTGGAGAATGTTAAAAAAAATGGATGTGGGGGTGATTGAATGATTGAACTATTGAATTATACAATATGCAAATTAATTTCCAATAAAACTGTCAGCCTTTCATATGGATTAGAACTCAATGTAAAGAAAACAAAAATCTTCTCAACTGGTCCCAAAGATAAGATCACCATAAACTGAGAAAAGATGGAAGTTGTTAAAGATGTCGTTTTGTTTGGCTCCACAGTGAGTGCTCCTGAGAGCAGTAGTCAGGAAACCAAATGCCGTAGGGCATGAGGTATTAAGCAAGCCTGTGCACAAATGTTTAAAGTGTTGAAGAGCCAGGGTGTGGTGGTGAGAGCTAAGGTGAGCCTAACCCAAGTCATGGCATTGTCGATTGCCTCGTAAACTCAAAGCTCACTGTCCCTAGAACTGCCACTGTGGGTTTATGAGACTATAACCCTCTATGGGAGGGTCTTTGTCCCATTGAGTGGCTGGTAGTGCCGCATAGGCATGTGAAAATAGTACAGTCAAAAAGGAAAGCTGAAGCGAATGGATGCATTGGATGTAAGTTTTGACAACGGATATGAAAGGTACTATGAACAGCCAGAAGAACAAGCAAATCTGTGCTGGAAGAAGTACATTCAGAATGATCCTTAAGTCAGGATGGTGAAACCTTTTCTCATGTACTTTGTAGCTGCTATCAGGAGAGACCAGTCTCTGGAAAAGGACATCATGCTTGGTAAGTAGAGGGGCGGGGAGAGAGAGGAAGAAACTTCACATGATGTGGAGAACCTCCACATGATAGCTTAACAATAGACTCAAACATAATGACAATTGTGAGGATGGTCTATGACCCAGCACAGTTTCATTCTCTTGTGAGCAGGGTGGCTATGAGATGGAACAGATTCTACATTACCCACCAACAATGACAGGACAATGTTGTCAAAGAAGTATAGTATTCAGAAAATATATCCTTAAATGAGGGAGATGATAATGAATTATTTTCATTAACTTTTGAAGTCACTTTCTATATTCTGCTTGTAAAACAGCCTCTGTAAAAAAAAAAAAGCCTCTCTATATTCTGCTTGTAAAAAAGCCTCTCTCTTGTAAAACATTTCAAGAAGAAAAATGTTGCCTCAGAGACATGATTTCTAGTTCTTTTGCGATGACTTTTGCAAAGATATGTAAGATCATTCTGTCCTCTGTTGACAACTTTTGTAATTCTATGCTCACTTGAAAGTTCAAAATACAGCCAAAGAAATAGAAGAGGTGCTGAGGGGACCAAAAAGGGACCACGGATTACATTTGCATGTGGAATCGACGTTCAGAGTGTCGGCGCAGCACACTCCGCCCTTTTTTATGTGGACCTTTAACCCCAAGGAATGAAGACTTTAACAGGTCTACATGCATAGCACCAAACTGTAACATTTTGCATCATTTTCCCTCCTCTGTGACAGTCTTTCATGAATCAGCCATTAAAGAAATTGGGGGATTTCCCATCATAGAGATATTTTTCTCTGTTTCTTAAAATATTAAGGTTTATGCTTTTAATATGCATGTGTTTTACAGTTTTCAAAGTCAGCTTTCAAAGTACCTTTGTCATCTATGAGAGTGCACTGTCTAATAAAACTCACTGCCATCGAGTCCCTTCTGACTCACAGTGACCCTATAGGACAGAGTAGAGCTGCCCCTGTGAGTTTCTGAGACTGACTCTTGACAGGAGGGGAAAGCCTGGCCTTTCCCCATGTTGTCTAATATCATCAAGTACATCTGACACCAAAAATGAGTACCTGGCCTCCTAGGTGCACATGGATTATACTCTGGCTCAGGATTGTTTTTGTTTCAAGTTGTAGCGTGTGCTTTATTGGGTGTCTAATATGGTCCTCTGTCATAAAAGATATTCACACAGCCATTGGAGGTGGGTGATGAGGCTGACTATGAAGCACTTCAAAGACACTGCCACATCTGGTCCCTGTCCCTGTGAAATCGCTCACGTAATCTAGCTTCCTGCCCTGCTTTCTGTTCCTGTTCTTGTTTCTCTCACTGGCTTCTCAACGTGGATTTGTTCTCTGACGGAATACGCACTGTATTCAGATACCTGAGATTTGACATCTTCGGCTCTCTTAATCCTCTCACGAAATTGAGCCTGCCCCAGACCCAGCTTGCACATCACGGACTCGGTGTTGGCCTACGTCCCACGATCTTTTGGGCATCTGACTCCAGCAAGTCCCTGTTTTGCTGCACTATTCCAGTCTTGGCACTGATGGGTTGTACTGTCATGGCGAGGCCAAAGGGCCCAAATAGGAAAGCTTGGGCCACTAGGTAGCATCCTTTTCTTTTCAGAGCAATGCTGACATCCATCCCGGTGACTGTAGTAAATGAGCATTCAGATGTCATCCACTGGGAGGACAAGACATCCAGAGATCAATGAACAGAGAAAGGGCACAAAGGTCAAGGCCAGCATCTTAGATATCAGAATCCAATATGTGACTTTTGACAAATAAAAATGAATGTACTGGAACACCTGTTGGTTTAGAACCTGCTGAGTTCTCCGAGAGGGCTTAGGACCAAAGGTGGCCTTGGCTAAGGCTGAGGTGGTCTGCTAAATCTAGGGGGGGGGAAACGCTTTCAGATCCACACCAATCATGCTGGGAAAGGAAAGTCTTCGTAGTGAATGAGGAATAGAAGTGAACCTTTCAAAAAAGAAGTGATACTTTCGATAGATGCATACTTCCTTCTTCTGTCTAGAAAACACCTTTTTGAAACGCTTAGAAGCAACTTTGGAATGGTCACCTCTTCCTTCCTTACCCCTGTGCCCTTGTTCTTTGGGCTCCCGCTGCCCTGGTGTTTTATTCCACTCCTGTTGTAGCCCGGGGTGCATCCACTGATGACATCTGGGGTTTGCTCGTTCCTTCCAGACAGATGGGGAGCAGCTGTATAACAAGGGCTGAGTCCCGTTCACCTGGATCTTCTCAGCTCCTCATGGGCAAAGGGCACAAAGGGTTCGTGGAAACATTCCATTATCTTTTAATTCCATTTTCCACATACTCTTTGAAGCCCCTATACTTAGTAATGCCCAAATAGTGCATTATAAATGCTTAGAAAACAAATGTTCCATGTCTAAAGCTTAGGGGTATAGATGCTTTCACAAATTGCAAGACACACAAAGCAAATAAAAACAATGTGTTAACAATAAAGGCCCTGGTGAACACCACCAAGCTCCAAACCACCCGTGTGTGACTCTAAACAGAAACAGAGAATCCTGCTTCCCCAGGAGGGGGATAGGTTTGAGAGGAGCCATCTGACCTCAGCAACTACAAAAGCCAGGTAGGCAACCTATGAAATTGGAGCTTTTCTTGAGGACATTGCCAAGGTAATCCAGTGGGTTGAATTCCAAAGAGTAACCACCTCTTTCTGGAGCAGAGATGAGAAACATAGGCAGTCTCTCTCACTGGAGAGCAATGGAATGGGGTGCAATCACTCGAAAAACAAGGGGGGCAAACAAGGAACCAGAATGGTAGCAAATGCCTAATGGCCAAGGACAGGTAAGAGAGATAGCTGGGTCTCTCAGAGACAAAGAGAACGCATGCTCTCTTGTTAGTCTTTTTTCCCCACAGGCTTCCTCCATGTGATCATGAAGCAGAGCAGGAAATATGTTTGCCAGTTTTTGAAAAATATGTTGCTAATGAGGGAGAAATACAAACAAAAGGTGTTTGCTTCTAGGGGAGAGATTGGGAATGGATTACGGCAGGGTACCCATTGACACAAAGAAGGCTCTGTTACCACTGGGAAAGAGGTATGGAAATAGCCCCCCTCCACTGCATCCCCAGCCAAGCCCAGTGAACCTGGCATCCTGCAACCCCAGCCTTTGGGAATGGTACAAGAACAAAGAGACTCACTCCTCGCTCTGACTTTGGCTTGGGATGGTCAGTATGTGAAGAGTACTAACATCTTAGACTAGAATAACAAACCTGAGAACATGTCGCTGCTCCTGCAGATTCCACACTAATAATTTGTTCTTCTACATTTAAGTAGTACCTTGCCATTATCTACGCTGTTATTTCAGAAGGTTCTATTATATCTTTAAGGCAATATTATTTTGATGATAATATCAATAAATGATCAACAAATCTTTCAAGAAAAGGTCCCCCTGCTTTTTGGGTGTTGTTATTTTGCCCTCTTTAAACAACACAAATGGCAAACACACACAAGGTCTTCTCCAAACGGAGCCCCCAGATCAAATGGACTTCATCTGTGGGAAGAGATGATGGAGAAGCTCAGTGTCAGAAGCTAAATCTAGGCCAGGTGCTAACTGTGGAACAGAGAATCATTTGTCAGGTCAGGCTGAAGCTGAAGAAATTGCAAGTCCACAAGAACAAAATATGACCTTGAGTCTATCCCACCTGGACTTCTAGGAAATTGCAAGAACAGACATGATGCATTGAGCACGAATGACAAAAGTCCACATGAGCGTGGGAGTACCCCAAGATCATCATCCATGAAGAAAGCCAAAGGTCACTAAGAAGACAGGAAAGAAAGATCAAAGTGGACGTCAGAAGAAACCCGGAAGCTTGCTCTTAATTATAGGGTAGCTAAAGCAAATGGAAGAAAGGATGAAATCAAACACATAAATAGAAATTTTCAAAGGGCAGTTCAAGAACACAAAGTCAAATATTGTAACGAAATGTGCAAAGACCTGGAGTTAGAAATCCAAAAAGGCAGAACACACTCAGCATAGCCCAGACTGAGAGAACTCAAGAAAAAGTCAAGACTCAACTTTCAATACTGACAAATTTGATGGGAAAAATTTTGAATGATGTAGAAAGCAGCAAAAGAAGATGGAAAGATTAATAGAGTCACTGTACCAAAAAGAACTCGTTGACATTTAACCATTTCGAGAAGTAGCAAGTGAGCAAGAACCAATGGTGCTGAAGGAAGAAATTCAAACTGCACTAAAAGTATTAGCCAAAAATAAGGCTTCAGAAATTGATGGAATGCCAAGTGAAATGTTTCAACAAGCTGATGAAGCACTGGAAACACTCCCTGACCTGTTCCAGGAAATTTGGAAGACAGCTACTTGACTAACTGGCTGAAAGAGATATTTTTACCCTTACAGAGAAATGAGCCTTGGTGTCATCGTGGGTGACAAGTTAGGCTGGTAACCTCAAGGTTAACAGTGGAAAACCACCAGCAACTTAACAGGAAAGTTGATGCTTTCTCTTCTCATGAAATTTACAGCTTCTTAAAAAGGCAGTTCTACCCTGTCCTATTAGGTTACTATGAGTCAGAATTGACTCTGTGGCTGAGTTTGGTTTGGTTTTGGTTTCCAAAGAAAGGCAACCTAACGGAATGCTCAAATTATAAAATAATACATTGATCTTCCAAGCAAGTACAAATTTGCTGAAGATCATCCAACAACAGTTGAAGCAGTCCATTGACAGAGAGATGCCAGAGGTTCAATCTGTATTCAGAGGAGGGCATGGAACAACGGATAGCGTTCCTGATGTCAGATGGATCTTGACTCAAGGAAGAAAGATGTTTACTTGTGTTTTATTTGCTATGCAAAAGCATTCAACTATAGGTCAGTAACTATGGATGGTCATGAGGAGAATGGGGATTCCGGAACGCTTCATTGTGCTCATTCAGAAGTCGTGTATGGATCAAAGGGTAGTTGGGTGAACAGAACTAGGGCATGCTTCACAGTTTAAAATCAAAAAGGCGAGCATCGTGGTTGTATCCTTTCACCATATTGACTCAGTCTATATGCAGTGAAAATCACCAGGGAAGCTGGACTGCATGAAGAAAATGTGGCCTCAGGATTGGAAGGAGATGTATTAACAACCTTCAATATGCAGGTGACAGCACCTTGCTTGCTGAAAGTGAGGAAGAATTGAAGAACTTGCTGATAAAGACCAACAATTTCAGCCTTCAGTATGAATGACAATTCAATGTAAAACAAAAAAGAACTCTTCACGGCTGGACCAATAAGTAACATGATAAATGGAGAAAAGATTGAAGTTGTCAAGGATTTCATCTTGCTTGGATCCACAGTCAATGCTCATGAAAGAAGCAGTCAGGCCTTGGTATTTTCCATGGCCTCCTAGGCATGTGAAAGTTAAACATTGAATAAGGAAGACTGAAGAAGGATCCCTGCATTTGAATTGCGATGCCAGCGAAGAATGTTGAACGTACCGTGGACTGAGTACTGAGTGCTCCTTAGAGGCACGGATGGCAAGACTTTGTCTTACATACTTTGTCTTACATGTTGTCAGGACAAAGCAGTCCTTGGGGGAGGACATCATGTGTGTGCAGTGAACGGGCCTCGAAAATGAAGACGGTCCTCGACAAGCTTGACTGGCCAAGTGGCTACATCAATGGACTCAGGCATAGGAATAATTGTGGGGATGGCACTGGACCATGCAGTGTGTGTGTGTGTGTATAAGGTCGCTATGGGACAGAGCCAGCTCGATGGCACATAACAACAACTTTGGACATGCTGGACGGAGAGACCAGTCCCTGGCAAAGGACATCATGCGTGCTTGGTCGGGCAGAAGCGTAGGGAGAAAGAGGAAGGTCATTGACCCAGCAGTTACAATAAGGAGCTCCGGCTCAGGAGCAAATGTGAGACTAGCACAGGACTGGCAGTGCTTCATCCTTCCCCCCTGTGATGGCCCTGGGGTGGCAACCTCCAATTTTTGGCTAGCACATATCATAACAACGCAATGGATCCATCACATCAGAAAGAGTTGTGTAATTATCACCACAATCAACCCTAGAGCATTTTCTTCTCCTGTACTCATTGCTATGAGCTCACAATTTTCACCCTACCTCCCCAGTCACACCCCCAGGAAACCATCAGTCCAGTCAATCCAGTCGTTGTTTCTACAGATCCACCTCTCCTGGATTTCATATACAGAAAAATAGTCTGTAAAAACCAAATCATAATAAAACCGATAAAAACTTCAATAGAAAAGAAAGTTGGACATATGGAAACCAGATCCCATTTAAAATGGATCGAGGGGAAGTCAAACAGTTCAATCAAATGACACATAGTAAATTTCCACCTATTGCATCAGCAATAACTCACCGTCCAGTACACTCTGCAGGACAGCAAGGCTTTTCAGTCTGGTCTGTGGTCGGAGGGGATTCACCAGAGGCTTCATCCACGTGTATTTCCCCGTCACTTCTCATTTTTATAACTGAAACAACTTTAAAATGGGTAAAAGGGGATATCAAATGATAAGATGTTACTTTGTAACCTAATGGCTTTGTCGATTATGTTTGTAACCTAATTGACTTTGTCGATTATGTTCTCCCTGTCTGAGAACAACTGCGGCCAAGCAGTTAATCACTGTCCCACCTGGGGCCTTTGGGCACCCTTTAACTGTCTCAAAAATCAACAGTTTTAATCATAAAATTATGAGAAGGCATGTGTTCTTCCACCCCCAAAATCATCTTGCTAAAAGGAAATAGCTAAGAGGGTCCCACAGGAATAAACATGTGTGTCACAAGCAGGTCGCTCCCCTACAAGTGTGAGCCATGAGCCACAGCCATGTTTGGAAGTGTCTGCTCAGCCTGCAGGGACGAACGATGCAGCGTGTCTCCTTCAGGGATGTACACACGTTCCTGGAACCTGTGCCAGCCAGCTTTCCAAACGGAGACACTGGCAAAAGGCAGGGGGGAAAGCCTCCGTGGTCATCTGGTGCAGCCTTTTCCTTCTCTTTCTACAGTTGAGAGGAGGCTGGAAGCCTAGGAGGGAAGTCACAGTAATTGATAATAACCAGGAGGGGGGGGATGAACAATTAATGAGAGGATGTGATTTTATGAGAACTAGAGAACTGTTCTCGAGTAGGAAAAGAATTTCGGGCTCTGAGTATGTGTTCACTTACCTAATCCTGTTAGTATCACATACCACTTAGCCTAATAGCCCCCCTTTGACTCCCATTCCCTTCATCCTGACAGGAATGAATCTGGGTCAGTCATAATGACGCAGTTTCCCAGACACACCCCAAGGAGGGAGGGCCAGAGATAGGGTCAGGCAACTCACCTCAGAATACTTACTACTGGGGAACAAAGCGAGGCCTGCTTTGCTCCCATCTGGCTCCCCGTGGAGGACAGTCCATCTTCTGGTGCCACAGAGGAGCACAGATCCCCGTGCAAGTGATTGTTTGTCAGATTTCAAAGCCAAGGCAGAAATGAGTAAGCAAACATGTGCAGCAAATTAATAATATTTTTCTAGACTTTTAGTAACTTGATAGCTTTCATTATGCTTTCGTTCATTTTTTCCAAAGAGAATTCATCTCTATGACCTGCCCTCAGGAAGCTATGTAATTTGGTAAAATTCCCAGCCCATCATTCACATATGAACCATAAGAATAAGCAGGGAGGGAGGCAGGATAGAGGAAAGCAAGTCCCTTGCCTTCATCTCCCTTTTTATTAGGGATAGTTCTTAAAGGGCATAATTTTGTTTGAAATGGATTTCCATTGTGTGTAAACCTTACTGGCTTGAAAATCCCGGTCATAAAATGAGTGGTTTCAATGTTTCAAGGGAAAAGTGAGCCCCCACTTGCATTTCAAGGTTTTGAAAATCAAATTTTATTTTTGCCACTGTCTGCAGGTAAGACAGTAAGCATAAAGACTAGATGTGGGGGGAGAGAGAATGAGCGGGAGAGGGCAAAAGATAAAAGAGAAAAAGAAGCGAAAGGAAGAGAAAAGAGAAATCATTTTATTAATCTCTTAAGCATTTTAAGAATGAAACCCAGATATCTGAGCTCACAAAATTTCTGCCACACTGAGGAAGAAGTTACCTAGAGGAAGACATTGCCTAGCTGGACATAGTCAAGATGTGCTCACTTCCTTGATATGATTGCTGAAGACAAATGGATGCATAAGCAAATGTGGCAAAGAAAGCTGATGGTGCCCAGCTATCAAAAGATATAGCGTCTGGGGTCTTAAAGGCTTGAATGTAAACAAGCGGCCATCTAGCTGAGAAGCAGCAAAGCCCCCATGGAAGAAGCACACTAGCCTGTGTGATCACAAGGTGTCAAAGGGATCAGGTATCAGACATCATCAGGACAAAAAAATCAGAGTTGAATGAGTGGGGGAGTACGGAGTGGAGACGCAAAACCCATTTGTAGGTCACTGAACATCCCCTTACAGAAGGGTCTCGGGGAGGAGACAAGCCAGTCAGGCTGCAATGTGGCAACGATGAAACATACAACTCTCCTCTAGTTCCTAAATGCGTCCCTTCCTCCCACTATCATGATCCCAATTCTACCTTACAAATCTGGCTAGAGCAGAGGGTGTACACTGGTACAGATAGGAACTGGAAACACGGGGAATCCAGGACAGATGATCCCTTCAGGACCAGTGGTGTGAGTGCCAATACTGGGAGGGTGGAGGGAGGATGGGTTGGAGGGGGGAACCGATTACAAGGAACTACATAAAACCTCCTCCCTGGGGGACAGACAACAGAAAAGTGGGTGAAGGGAGATGTTAGACAGGGCAAGATATGACAAAAATAATAATTTATAAATTATCAAGGGTTCATGATGGAGGGGGTAGTGGGGAGGGAGCAGGGAAATGAGGAGCTGATGCCAGGGGATTAAGTGGAGAGCAAATGTTTTGAGAATGATGAGGGCAATGAAAGTACAAATGCGCTTTACACAATTGATGTATGTATGGACTGTGATAAGAGTTATATGAGCTAATCACTAATAAAGTGATTAGCTAAATCACTAATAAAGTGATTTTAAAAAGTGGGAATATGAAATCACCACCACCACCCCCCAAAAAAAGCTACTGTGCTCCTACAGCTTCCCTGTTTGTATGGGGGAAACTGAAGGAAGGAAAAAAGAGACATCATCAGGGAAACCAAGAATCAAGGAAACCAATCATTCACTGAAGAAGGATTTTAAACTTAGATGAGATGAAACTGATTCTTGATTCCCAGTCCTGCTTTATCCCAACCCTGGCAAGGTGAGGCGCCTGTTATTGGCTAAGTTGAAAAGCAGCATGTTGTTTATGCATCTGAGTGAGACACGGGAACTGTTCTGCCCGCCTGCAGTTACATAAAATCAGTGACTCTTCATGGAAGAGTCCTGTGGGAAGTGTAAGAAATCACTAAGCCCTTTCTCAACAGGAACCTTTAGTTCTGGTAATTGCCGTAAGCACTGAGGCAGGGAACTGGCAGCAACAACAGACAAACACACCGGGAACCTCAATTTCTCCTTAACCCACAGTCCCTTGCGGAGGCAAAGCTTTTTATCAATCTTGACTGCAGGCAAGGCCAGGTGAGTTCAGCATCATGGTTTAGATCTGATAGGACACAGCTGTTTGTAAGGGTATTTAGCCAGCTTCCAATTAAGCATTAGACGAATCCACCTTCATTTTCATATGGCCCTTCTAGTTATAATCACTTATGAGATTTATTTTAAATTCTGGTGTCTTCATGAGATTTATTTTAAATTCTGGTCTCTATGCTTGTGGCCATCACCCCATGTTGAAGGCTCTTCTCCACTATGTGACTGAATGGGATGAAGTCTCCACTTTAGTAGAAGGTGTGACCCAAGTCATCATCCCTTGTTTCCTTGGGGATACAGTCTGCTGAAAGACAAAGCCCACCTCCATATAAGAATGAGCCATCTCAAATCCAAACATGATGAGATATGACCTGAAACCCACAACATAGCAACATGTTTTAAAAGAGAGAGCAACAAATGCTGGAGAGGGTGGGATGGACAGCCATTATGGACCGTGATATGGCTCTGTGTGAAACAACTAAGAATAGAAGCACCATATGACTCAGCAATACCTCTGTTGGCCATGTACCCCAATGAAGCAAGAGAAAGAACATGAACGGGCATACGCTTCCCTATGTTGATAACAGCACGGTCCACAATAGCAGGAAGCAGGAAATAACCTAAATTCCCACCAGTAGATGAATAGATAAAGAAACTATGGGGCACATACACAATGGAACACTATGCCTCTTAAAAATACAGAATGGAACTACAAATCACTTCATGACCTGAGAGAACTGGAAACCATTATGCTGAGTGAAAGTAGGCCATCACACAAGGACAGGGTGTGAGCCCCCTGCTGTAAGAGTAAACACCAAGACAAAGGCAGTCTTCTGCTCTCAAGTCTTGTCATGTTGGAATCCTGTCTCCCAAACAACAAAAGTGAGAGCCTGACTAGTTCATTATCCTGAAGGATTAATGAGCTTCTGGAAAGGACTTCGTGCTTGGCAATGCGGAAGAGCGTCAAAAACAGGGGAAGACCCTTCATGAGGTGAGTTGATTGAGGGATTGCAATGCTGGGCTAAATCACAGCCACAGTGGTGAGGCTGGAACAGGACCAGACAGTGATTCAGTTGAACAGAGTGCGCTACACACCACCACCCGGGCCACTGCCCTGAAGAACTTCTTTTGAACCTTGAGAAACTTATTTTTTCACTCATTTAAACTCACTGCCAAATGAGGCGGATTTCTAACGTCACCTATCAGTTGAATAATAATAATCTTGTTAACGGAAAAGGTCAATCTGCTTGTGCACTGTCCTCTTTTGAAGAATTCAGTCCCTTTGGGGAAGGAGAACCTGCAGAGTTGGCCTGAGCAATGTGTCTTAGGATAAAATAAAAGCGCACCCACACTGCTACGCTGGCCCCTGCCCACTTCCACGGCGGTGTCAATAAGATGGGGCTGAGAACCTGTGGAGGCTCTGTCTTCTTCCGAACATTTTGAATCTCTAGACAAAATTGCTGCCCTGTTTGCAAGTGGCATGTTTAATACACATCAACCAATTTCTATTATTGACTTAATGTAATTTTATTGTAAAACTTATTTCAAATAGAAAGAGTAAAATTTCCTGTGAATGGGTCTGGCCATGTCAGGAAAAACTTTGCCGTGGGCATTTGATAAGAGTGAGGAGAATGGTAGGAAACTTGCTCTCTGCTTGCAGAGAATCAGTGACCAATTGCTAAATTCTGGGTGGAGCTGAATGATGGCCTGATATCAGTGTTGACTTGAAGTTCATTTTCATAGAGAAATGATGACATATAATTCACATATCATATAATTTAATCATTCTATCATACTAAGAAGAGCTGTACAATCATCACCACATCAGTTTCAGAATATTGTTTTCTCACACTCGTTATTGCTAGCTCTCCATTCCCGACAACTTCCCCTGCATGTCCCTGAGGAATATTTACCTAGTGTTCCCTAATCTTAGTGTTACCACTTCAGTTTTATTTTTGCACTTTTGAAAAGGAGATTCAAATTTCCTTTTCAAGTTGAGGTGAATCTAAATCTGGCACTTCAATAAATATCTTCAATCTATTTTCGTTCAGCAGATTTATAATGCATATATATATATATATATATATATCAAGAGATAAATGTCGAAAACAGAATACAAAATTAAAATAACAAGCAAGGATAACAGCAAAGAAGCAATTGGAGAGCCACAGATAAGATTGCATGAATGAATGAAAGGGAGGAATTTGAACAAAGACTTCAACTCAATTAACAGCGGAGGACAATCAAGTGATAAAAACAGGTAAAGAGAAGAGGAGGAGAGAGAACAGGAAAGAGAGAGTGAAAGAGAGGAGGATGAGGTCAAGGAAGGCAGCCATTCACGTATCAATTCATTCATTTACTGAACGGGTGCTTATTTAGAATAAAAGAAGAGCAAGGCTGTGTGGGAGATCAAATGCAGAGAGCAAAAAGGAATAAGAGCAAAGGGGTAAAAGCTAGTCCCAGACAAGAACTCCAAATTCTCTCGAGTGGGAATGTGACTCGAGAGAGAACTAGACACAATGTATTACTGTGTGTGTAAGGGAATTGACTAAACGTTGTGTTCCTCGGCACAGAGAGAGTTGTAGAAAATGTGAAGCTGACCCAGGAAGCCTAGGAAATCATGTTTTGAAGCTCTGTTCCCCATAGGATCAACAGACAGACAGGTCAGCGCCCTATCAGAAGCTTTGGCGGCACAATGGTCAATGTTCCACTTGTAACTGCACAGCCAGTCGGTCCAAGTCATGAGTGGCTGTGATGAAGTAGAGACCTGGTGACCTGTACCTGTTGGGGCTACAACTTAGAAGCCGGAAAGGAAGCTAGCTGTTCTCCGTCTTCGAGGGCCACTCTGAGTTAGGAATTCCTGGCTGGAACACCCACCACTGCAGCGCCCTGTGTGAACGTCACTAGTGGATACAGAGAAGGGGTCGGAGGGTGGAGGTGAGAAGTTCAGACTGTGCACGGCCAACACACCACGGCCACCAAAGCTGTTCTCACACACGGTAATGCTGTGTGGGGTTCCTGCCCCCTTCTCCTGTGGACTCGAACTCAAAACACACCACCATCAAGTCAATGCCAACTCTTATGAGCCGATGAGGCAGGTAGGACAGGGTAGAACTGCAGCTGTGATTTTCAGACTGAAACTCCTCAACAGGAGTCGAAAGTCCTATCTTTCTCCCAAGGAAGAGTTGATTTCGAACTGCTGACCTTGTGGATCGCAGCCCCAGGGGTAACCATTTCTCCAATAGGGCCCCTGTTCTTGGGAACTGCTATCTTCCGTTTCACCTAAGTAACATCTACAGTCGTACCCCGCCCATTGCTTTATCTTGCCTTCTCTGTCTCCCCTGCCACCATGGCAAACCCCTACATCTGTTCCCTTTGATGTGAGGTCTTTATCTTCCCCCACCCTATATAGCAGTGATCTCATATAATATTTGTCCTTTTGTGATTAATTTCATTCAGTATAAGGTTCTCCAGGGCCAGCCATGCCAGGAAGTACTTCTTGGTTTTGTGATTGCGTTTGGGCATTACAGAGTACTAAATCGTGTTTACGTATGAACATTTCTTTACCCATTTTCTACTGACAGGAACTTGGGTTGCCCACTCCTTCCTGGAACGGGGCTGTGATTAACATGGGGGTGTGTCTGTCTTTGGGCGTGTGACCCACTTACTGAGGGTAGATACCCAGCAAAGGTATTGCTGTGTCGTATGCGATTTCTACTTCCAGTTGTTTGAGTTAGCACAACCTCTTTCCACAGTGCTTGCACATTTTTACAGACCCACCAGCAGTGTATGAGGGTTCCAATCTCCCCACACTCTCGCCAACATCTGTTATTCTGGTCTTGTTTTTTAAACTTGAATGTGATTGTTAGTGTAAGGTGCTATCTCATCGCTGCTTTGATTTTCTTCTCCAGATGGCTAATGATGGTGGCATTTCTTTTTATGTTTGTTGGACATTTGGATGTCATTTTTGGTGAACAGTCTGTTGATGTCCTTTGGCTACTTTTTCATTGGGTTTTTATCCTTTTTATGATGAGGTGTTACAGTTTTCTATAGATTTAAAGCTTAATCCCTTTCTGTTATGTCATTGTCAAGAAATTGTCCCCACTCCAAGTGTTCTCTTTTTTTGCTCTTCTGATGAAATCATTTGATGAACATAAGCATCTTATTTTTAGAAGTTTCCAGTCATCTACCATGCATGTTTCCTTCATTATATTTGATAGTGTGTCTGTGCCCTGCATTGGGACCCTTAAATTTGTTCTTATTGTCTCTTTGATGATCTGTAGAGTTCTGAGATTTACATTTAGGACTTCAATCCATCACAAGTTTGCTTCTGGTCATGAGATGAGTGTGGGTCCCGTTTCATCCTTCTACAATTAGAAATCCATTGACACCAGCATTAATTGTTAAAGAGGGTATATCTATCTCATCTAACCTTTTGAAGAACAGTTGTTTGTAGGTGATCAAATTTATCTGTGTTCTGACTTCTGTTGCATTGGTCTATGAATCTATCTCTGTTTTAAATATTGTGGCTAAAAATAGGTTTTAAGGTTGGGAAGTGAGAGGCCTCCTACTTTTTTCTTCCTCTTAAGAAATCATTTCCTTATCCTGGATCTCTTCTCTTTCCATATGAAGTTAGTAATTGGTTTTTCTTTAAAAACACCAAGTTGGATCTGGATTGGAATAGAGTTGCTCTTATAGATGGTTTTGGGTGGTATCAACATTTTCACACATTAAGCCTTCCTGTTCATGAAAATGGAGTTGCGCTAGTGGTATAGTGGTTACACATAGGGCTGCAATCTGCGTGGTTAGCTGTTCAAAACCACCAGCGGCGAGAGAGAACAAGTGGGCTTTCTACTCCCTTAAACAGTTACAGTCTTGGAAACCTACATGGAATCACTGCGAGTCATTGACTCAATGGCTGTGAGTGAGTTTGGTTTTGAGATTTTATCCGTGAATGTGGTGTGTGTCTATTTATGTAGCTCTCTTTTAGTTTCTTGTATTAGGGTTCTGTAGTTTTCTTTGTGCAAATCTTCTGTATGTCTGGTTAGGTTTATTCCCAAGTATTTCATTTTCTGTATGGCTATTGTAAACTGTATTATTTTCTTGAATTCTTTTTCGTGGCTGTCTTCTTTAATAGACAGGAATATGATTAAATTTGCATGTTATTCTTGAATCTTGCTTGATGCCAGATCTTTCTATTATTTCCAACAATATTTTGTTGAGCTTTTGGCACTTTCTATGTCTAAAACCATATCATCTGCATATAGTGAGTTTCACTTTTTTGTCAATCTGAATTCCTTTGATTCCCATTTTTGTGTCTGATAGTGCTGGCTAGAACTTCCCAAAATATGTTGAATAATAGGAGTGATAAGGTGCATCCTTTTCCAGTTTGCAAAGGGAATGCTTCAATTTTTCCTCATTGACTGGGATATTGACCATTGATTTTGTATATATGACACTTATTGTGCTGAGAAATCTCTCTTTTATTCCTATTTTGCTGTTTGTTTTTTAATTCAAGAATGAGTGTTGGAAACACAGGGAAAAGGAACAACAAGTGATCTAAAATCGATGGTGAGGAGGGTGTAGGATGCCTAGAGGAACTTGATCAAGTGCAATGTAGCTGACAGGAATGAATGAAAGCTGAATGAAGGCCAAACATGAGAGTGGGACAAGAGGAAAGTAAAAGGAAATAGAGGAAAAAACTAGGAGGTAAAGGACATTTATAGAGGTCTAAATACAGGCATGTACATATGTAAATATGTATTTATTTACATATATGTATATATACACATATACATGTTGTTTTATAGATATATATAATGATAGAGGTATATATAATGATAGAGAAATTGATCTATGTATATATATGTTAAGTATTAAGGTGGCAGACAGACATTGGGCCTCTAATCTTGTACTCCCTCAATGCAAGAGCACTTTGTTCTAATAACCCAGCATTCTGTGATGCTCACCTTCCCAACATGATCGCTGAAGACAAATGGGTACATAAGCAAATGTGGCAAAGAAAGCTGATGGTTCCTGACTATCAAAAGACATAGCATCTGGGGCTTTAAAGGCTTGAAGATAAATATAAGCGGCCATCTAGCTGAGAAGCAGCAAAGCCCACATGGAAGAAGCACAGCAGCCTGTGTGATCATGATGTGTCCATGGGATCAGGTAACAGGCATCAAAGACCTAAAACAAAAAATCATATCGATGTGAATGATGGGGAAGACATAGTGGAGACCCAAAGCCCATCTGTAGACAATTGGACATCCCTTCACAGAAGGTTCACAAGGAAGAGATGAGCCAGTCAGGGTGCAGTATAGCGCCGACAAAGCATACAACTTTTCTCTAGTTCTTTAATGCTTCCCCCACCCACCCACCCCTGCCCCACTCTCATGACCCCAATTCTACCTGACAAATCTAGCTAGACTAGAGCATGTACATGGGTACAGAGAAGAGCTGGAAACAAAGGGAATCCAGGACAGATAAACCCTCATGACCAATAATTAGAGTAGCAATACCCGGAAGATTGGGGGAAGGTGGGGACAGGAAGGGTGAACTGATCACAATGATCACCATATAACCCCCTCCCAGGGGGACGGACAACAGAAAAGTGGGTAAAGGGAGATAACGGTTGTTGTAAGACATGAAAAAAATTTATAAATTATCAAGGATTCATGAGGGAGGTGAGGGAGGGAAGAACTGATACCAAGGGTTCAAGTAGAAAGAAAATGTTTTGAAAATCATGATGGCAACATATGAATAAATGTGTTTGACACAATGGATGGATTGTGATAAGAGATATGAGTCACCAATAAAGTGTTTTAAAAAAAAGAAGAATGAGAGTTGGATATTATCAATTCTTTTTCTACAACAATTGATATGATCATGTGATTCTTCTATTTTGTTTTGTTTACTTAACAGATTACATTGACTATTTTTCTGATATTTAACCATCCTTGTATGCCTGACACGAATCCCATTTTATCGTAATGTGTGTGTGCATCCATATAATTAGATTGCATTAGCCAGTATTTTGTTGAGAATTTTTACATCAACTTTTTAAGGGATATTGGTTTGTAGTTTTGTATTTGGGTAGTGTCTTTGCCTGGTTTAGGTATTAGGGCTACACTTACTTCATACAATGAGATTGAGCGTTTGCTGTCCTTTTCTATATTCTGGAATAATTTGTGTAGAATTTGTATCAACTTTCTCTGAATACTTGGTATGGTTATCTGGTGAATCTATCTGGCTGTGGGCTTTTGATGAGGTGCTAAATCTTTTTTTTTTTTCAGATCATTTTATTGGTGGCTCTCACAGCTCTTGTCACAATCCATACATCAGTTGTATCAGATGTATTCATACATATATTGCCATTGTTCTGCTCTAGGCATTTACTTTCTATGGACCCTTAGGATCAGCTCCTCTTTTTTCCCCCCACCTTCCCCTCCCCACCCTCGTAGCCCCTTGATAGATTATAGATTGTTATTATTTTCATATCTCACACTGACCACTGTCTCCCTTCCCCTCTGGTTTCTGTGGTCCTTCCCCTGGATGGGGGCGTGTGGTTATGTGCCATTCATTGTAATCAGTACCCCTTTCCTTCCCATCTTCCCCCTACCCTTTTGGCATTGCTATTCCCATTCCTCTTCCTGGGTTCCATGTGTCCTGAGCTTTATCTCTTGCCTATACCTGTGTACATGCTCCTGTCCAATCCAGAGTGGGAACAGCACTGGGGTCATGATAGTGGGGGGTGAGGAGGTCCCAAGGGAGCAGGGGTATATTGCGTGATCCCTCGATACTCTACTGCACCCTGATTGACTCATCCCTTCCCTGCTACCCCTCTGTGGGGGGAGTGTTCCATTTTTCGCATATGGGCTTTGGATCTCCACTCTAACTCCCCTCATTCTCACTAACGCATTTTTGTTTGTTATGAATCTTCTGATGTCCATTGCCTAGTCCCTATGACACCTCATGATCACACCAGCTGGTGTGCTTCTTCCATGTGGACTTGTTGCTTCACTGTTGGATGGCTGCTTGTTTAACTTCAAGCCTTTAAGAGCTCTGATGCTATATCTTTTAATAGCCGGGCACCATCCGCTGTCTTCACCATATCTGCGTATGCATCCATTTTGTCTTTGCATCACAAAATGCCATTTTGTTAGAACAAAATGTCCTTGTATTGAGGGAGAGTATAAGCTGAGGCCCAAGGCCCATCTGCAACCTCAGTGTATAGCCTTATAATTACATGTACATGGGCCAATACCTCTATTTTTATGGATTAATATATTTACATAAGTACACACCTCTGTTAATAGCTTTATCTATAGGTTTGCTTCCTAGAGCTTTCCTCTGTCTCCTTTTGCCTCCTCCTGCCCCACCATCATGTTCCTCCTTCTTCTGCCTCTTAGTACTTCCTCCCAGCTAGATTGATGTGGCCCTAATACCCACAGGATCTCTACACCCTCCTAGATGTTGGTTTCATTTTCCCTGATTGTTCCCCTGTCCATAGCCCATCTGCTCACCACACCCTTCTCCCCACCTCCTTCTTCCCCCAAGGCTCTCCCGGGGCCATTGCCCCATTGCTTTCTCCCTGTGCCTGCCTCCCATGTCTGTCCCATGTAAGTAGCCAAACCAGCAAAGTCTTAGTCCAAACAATAAGAACACAAAGGTTGAAAATGAAAAGAAGAGGGGAAAAAACTCTACATAAATCTAGGTCTGTCCGCTGGCCCCCTTGAGTCCCTCCCCCTTGGTTCTGGGGGAGTCCCTGGTACTCTCCTCCTTGCCAAAGTCCATCCTTGGAGCTCCTCAGAGGCTCTGTGAATCGGCTTCACTCCAAGTGCTGATCTGTTATGTTCCCTTCCTGATGAGTCCCGCTGCGGGGGATTCAATCCACACCATCTCCCCACCGTGTGTCCCCATTATTGTCCCCTGTCTCCGTGTGCTCTAGTTAGGGGACAGCATGTCTTGAGCTGTTGGTAGTCCCACAGTCCTCTCTGAACCTTAGCAGCTCCATGCAGGGACCTCGTCCTCTGGGCTTGGTGAGCTTCTATGGATTCTAGGCCAACTGCCCCTTTCTCTTTCTCCTTCTTGGTTTGCTTCCCTCTGGGTATGTATGGTAGGTTGGTTTTTTCCCCCACCAGAAGGTCTAGTGTCCTTCTCTGCGGCACACACTTCCAGGGTGGGGGTCAGGCTGGTTCTGGTTGGGGCCGGCATGTAGTCCAGTCTTTTCATGCATTCCTCCACATGTTACGTTGAGTTGCTGGTTTGGTGCGCCATGGTGAGGTCTGTATGCACGTTCCAATTCTGTGGAGACACAACCAATGCTCTCCCCCTGGGTGGGTTAATCTGTAAAACTTTTGATTGATAAATCTTTTCCCTTCAGGCATGTCAACTTTGAACATGTCAACTTATTGAAATATTTGGCTTTAAATTACTCATCTTGTTTACTGTTTCTGCAATCTATCCTTAGTTACATATTTCCCCTTTCTTATATTTGTTTGCATTAATTATAATTCCATTTTTTTTCCTTGTCTAGTTAGTAAAGGATATACCTTTCCTCCCCTTTTTTTGTGGATACATTAGGGACTATAATAGGAACAGTTAAATGATTAAAGTCTATAGTTAACCATTGCTTTTCACTTCCTCCTAGGTAACACAAGAAACTTAGAGCACTTTTAACTGTTTATTTTCTTCTAGGAATTTATATTGTTTCTTAGATCCTCCGTGTTTTAATGTTACCCTTTTTTAAATCAACATATTTACCAACTTCTTTGCCCTCATTTATTCTTATATCCCCCAACCTTCCAAATAGAATCACTTTTCTTTTTCTTTCTTTGTTTTAATTAATCATTTTACTGGGGGCTCACATAACTTTATCACAACCCATGCAGCCATTGATTTTTGTCAAGCACATTTGTATATTTGTTACCATCATCATTTTCAAAACATTTTCTTTCTACTTGAGCCCTTGGTATCAGCATCTCAATATTTTTCACTTCCCTCCCCCCTCCTCCCTCCTTCATGAAACCTTGATAATTTATAAATTATTATTTTTTTCATGTCTTACACTGACTTATGTCTCCATTCACCTACTTTTCTGTTGTCCATCACCTTGGGAGGGGGTTATAGGTAGATCATTGTGATCGGTTCCCCTTTCCCACCCCACCTTCCCCTTACCTTCCTGGTATTACAACTCTCATTATTGGTCCTGTAGGGTTTGTTTGTGCTGGATTCCCTGTGTTTCCAGCTCTTATCTGTACCCGTGTACATGCTCTGTTCTAGGCAGATTTGTAAGGTAGGATTGGGGTCAAGATAGTAGTGGGGAGGAAGCATGAAAGATTAGAGGAAAGTTCTATGTTTCATCGGTGCTATACTACACCCTGACTGGCTGGTCCCACGACCCTTCTGTAACAGGATGTCTAATTCCTTACAGATGGGCTTTGGGTGTCCACTCTGCACTCCCCTTATTCACATTAATATATTTTTTTTGTTTGGGGTCTTTGATGCCTGATACCTGACTGATATGCTTCTTCCATGTGGACTTTGTTGCTTCTTGGTTAGATGGCCGCTTGTTTATCTTCAAGCCTTTAAGAGCCCAGGCACTATATCTTTTGATAGCTGGGCATCATCCGTTTTCTTCACTACATTTGCTTATGTACCCACATTGTCTTCAGGAATCGTGTCAGGAAGGTGAGCATCATGGAATGCCAGGTTAATAGACCAAAATATTCTTGTATTGAGGGAGTACTTGAGTAGAGGCCCAATGTCCATCTGCTTCCTTAATACTAAACCTATAAATACATGTACATCGATCTAGTTCCCCACCATCATATATAAATATATTTTCATATGTAATTGCCTATATAGATTAAACCTCTATAGATTCCCTTTGAGGCTATAAATCTTATCAAAAGTGGACAGCCTCTTCTTTCTTCCACAGAGTGTCTGTCTGGTGAGTTTGCACTGCCAGCCCTGTGGTTGGCAGACCAAAGTTTCTCTTACAAAACCATCAGACCTAGAAGAAATGTAATCCAACATATGGATGTGACATTAACAGTGATGTCACTCACCTGCTACTTTCATATAAACAAACAAACATATGGATTTTGTTGTCTGTAACTTGGATTCCAACTCCTGGCCTTGGTGGTACAGATAGTTAATATGCTCACCTGCTGACAAACGTGTTGGAGACTCTAGTTCACTTACAGGCACCTAAGAGAAAAGCTTTTTTTTTTTTTTAAGAAAAAAAAGTTCATTCAAAATCCTAGGATGCATAGTTCTATTCTGACCCATGTGTGGTAGCCTGTTACCATAGGCATAGAAATGTCAGCCATATGTTTGTTTTTGTTTTAACGAGGAGGAAGAGTCTCTCTTTCTCCTAGTTTTGTAAAAAGACCCAGCTCTTAAGGTATAATGCAGGTCCAAAGAGAGAAAACGAGAAGACAAAGCGAAGGAAGAAGAAACAAAATCACGTATCTTAACCTCTGGTTTGGGTGACGCCTGGGCTGCTAATCTCATAGTCGGTAGTTCAAACCCACCAGTTTCTCTGTGTGAGAAAGGTGAGGCTACTTTCTCCCATAAAGACTTACAGCCTAGAGAACTCACAGGCACAGTTGTGCTCTGCCCTACGGGGTCACCGTGCGTCAGAAGTGACTGAAAGGCATTGAACTAATCTCTGGTTAGCCTATTTTACTCATCTACTAATATAAACCATTATGAAACACTTTATGGTGTTAAAATCCAAAACTTTCTTTTACTAAAAGTAAAAGCTAACAACCTAGCTTAACATTTAAAATGACAAGTTTTCTAGAATAAAATATTATTTTGCTGGTATTGCCTTTAAATTGACTTTGGGACTTAAATGAAAAATAATTATCTTGTTGCTCCATCTAGTGTTTCATGTTGAAACACCATGTTCCTGATACCTTCCTAGCACTGCAGTGTTACACAATCAAACCTGAATGTGCAGCTTGATGAGCTCGGCTACTCTCATTGCATAATAAGGACGTGCCAGAGTAGATGATGCGCTCCTAGCACCAAGCACAGTTGTTCGAAGGTATTCAGGGAGACCCCTAAACTTAGTGCAAAGCAGTATTGATGACCTAGTTCTGACAAGTAAGCTTGGGTACAGGTAAGCTGCCAGTACAATGAGACTAAGCAGAAGGAACCATGTCAGTCCCCCAGGCTCACTCTAACAGCAGACCCTTTAACAATTAGACTGTGGAAGTTTGTGTGCATTTCAAGCAGGGAAGAAGGAAATAGACAAGTAAATTGTACTCATGTAACCATTATCTGGTAAAAATTAATATATGAGGGGCTACCCCCCCCAAAAAAAATGGATGTTTTCCCCTTACCCCAATGCTATGCATTTAGATTGTTTTCTAAAACAACCTTATAACCTTCAAAGTATTCTCCATTACATTTAATATGTTTGTCAAATCTATGATTCCATTCTTGGAGTTTTTGAAACTCCTCTGTTCTGATTGCTGACAGCAACTCCCTTGTTTTTTTCGTCACCTCTTCTACATCTTCAAATCACTGTTCTTTCATGTCCCTCTGCATTTGTGGACACAAAAAAGTTGTGGAGCGAGGTCGGGTGAGTCAGGTGCATGGGGCACCTTGGTTTGGGGAATGCTGTATAAGTTAGCTTTATTCTTTTTGCTTCTATACTTGGATAAACTCACTGCTATCCAGTTGATTCTAACTTATGGGGACCCTATAGGACAGACTGGAAGTGCCTTGCTGGATTTCCCGGGGCTGTAAATCTCTATGGGAGCAGAAAGCCACAGTTTCCTTCCTTTGAGAGACTAGTGGGTTCGAACTGCCTTCCTTGTAGTCCACAGTGCAACTGGTTACCCACTACACCACCAGTGCTGTGTTAGAATATTTAAATGTCATGTCAGACATATGAGGGAGTACTCCCCCCAAACTGGAAAAAAAAGTTCCCAATGGGCGGAGCTTCTGTAGTACACATTTCTCACCCACCCCCCACCCCAGACAAGCATCAAGCAGCTCACTCTGAGTTAGTGCACCCACTGGTATTGCCTGGGAAGGTTCTCTCTGGTCACAGTGAATTTTTTCCTAAAAGTAGTTTTGCTTGAACCTCGTTTTGTGTGATGGCCGATGTAAGAGGACAACATGCTGCTGTGAGATTGTTTGTCCTGCTCAGAGGAGGAAATGCCGCAGACGTTGAAGTGGTGTTGAACACAGTTTACAAAGACTCCATCTGAGTGGCTCCTGGCACCAGGACCTGCCATTCCCTACGCATGGATGCTGTGAGAAGCAAGTTTATCTCACAATAACTTAATTGGCAGCAAATTTTCAGCCGCAACACAAAGAGAATATTTTTGCACATTTCCCTTAGATGATAAATCAATGCCTGAGAATTCTGTGAAAAACCTGGATCGTACAAGCTATTAAGAAACTCAGTGCTGAAGGAAATATTAGAAGTTTAAGTCTATGCAAAGAAGAATGAGAAAGGAGGTGCGGGGTGCGGGCAGGGATCTACTTCTGAGAAACCAGCCATGCAAACCACTTTGGAGCATAGTTCTGCTTGGACACAGGTGGGAAGGGCAGGAGTCGCAGTAGACTTGCTAGCACTGCCTCCGTGCTTTCTCTTCTTCCATTCTCTTTTTAAAGTATAGACTGCTTCCTCTTAGCAAATTCTGGGAAGTTGGGGCTGGAGGGAGGGAGGATTTTCCCTCATTGTTCCTTAGGTCACAAGCATTTTTCAGTCAGTCCTCAAGTGGGTTCTATTCCTGCTCAGAAGGATTCTGTTTTATATAGGTCTATATCATCCCATAATGCTCTTTCTATCGCGCTTATCAAGATGAGAAATATAACTAAAACAATGTTAGGTCGGCACGACTCTTTGCTGGCCTCCAGAGCATCATTGGACAGTTTGATTTAGAAGGGCTTCTTTCTTCAACATCCTGGGCCTCGGGAAGGAAGCATTGGATGACAGAAGTCGACAGCTCAACGAAAGACAGCACGCTGGCCCTCCTTCCCGGAAAAGTTCTTGTGAGGCCTGCGGTGTTTCTTTAGGCAAACGAACACTGTGCCTGCTGAAGCCAGGTTGCCTCCTTGAAGTGCCTCCCACAGCTGCCTGTGCAAGAGGCCATAGAAAGGGGTCCCTTGCAGGGCAGAGTTCTCGCGTGAGACGCACCAGCAGGGTGAGCTGAGGACAACGAATGAGCCAGCCAGGAAAAAAAATGAACAGGGGCCCTGTTGGGAATGAGAAAACAGATCCAGGGCAGAACAACAAACTGACTCTTAAGAATAAGTTAACTCTTAAGAAATTTATCCTTGTTTCCCTGATTTCCTCCAGTTCTATAATTTTTACTCTCTCCTTTCTGGATCTTATATTTTTTCTGGCCTCTTCTGTCTCCGCTGCTCCTGGGAAGTGGGGAATTTTCAGGTAATCAGCCAGAATTCTGTTTGGCTGAAGATTGCCCAGGTATTAATTAGGTCCCTACAGTATCTTTATGTGGGTTCTGTAGTGTGTGTGTGTGTGTGTGTGTGTGTGTATGTGTGTGTGTTAGAAAGAACAGAGATTCCTAGCTACATATTTTGTCATTTCTCAATTTCTGGATTCAGTAATAATATATAAATAATAGCCCCTGGGAGACTTGGGGCCCAGTGATTCTTCATGGAGCTGGGAACCGCAAGGTCAATCGTTTGAAACCACCAGCTACTCTGCAGGGCAAAGATGGGACTTTCTACTCCTGTAAAGGGTTCTAATCTCAGAAACTCACAGGGTTCGTCTGCCCCATGCAGTAGGGTCACTCGGAGTCAGCGTGTGTTGATGGCAGTGATGGAGAGTTATGCTGTTGTTGTTCGGTGCCCTTGAGTTGGTTCTGACTCATGGTCACCCTAACTGAATGAAACACTGCCCAGACCAGCACTGTCCCCACAGTTGTGTTTTAGCCCACTGTTGCAGCCAAAGGGAAGTGTTGTCCCCCATAGCGCTATGGGTCAGTTAGGGACATCGTGTCTCACGGTGGAGCCCCTACTTAAGTACTCCCTCAATGCAAAAACACTTTGTTCTACTAACCAGGAATTCTGTGATGCTCACCTTTCTGACACGATTGCCGAAGACACAATGGGTACATAAGCAAGTGTGGTGAAAAATGCTGATGGTGCCCGGCTGTCAAAAGATATAGCATCTGGGGTCTTAAACGTTTGAAGATAAACAGATGGCCATCTAGCTGAGAAACAACATACCCACATGGAAGAAGCACACCAGCCTGTGTGATCACGAGGTGTCCACAGGATCAGGTATCAGCCATCAAAGACCCAGAACAAAAAATCATATAATTGTGAATGAGGGGCATGCAGAGTGGAGACCCAAAGCCCATCTGGAGGCAACTGGACATCCCCTTACAGAAGGGGCTCAGGGAGGAAGACAAGCCAGTCAGGTTGCAGTATAGCACCATTAAAATATACAACTTTCCTCTAGTTCTTTAATGCTACCCCCAGCCCCACTATGATGACCCCAATTCTACCTTACAAATCTGGCTAGACCAGAGCATGTACATGGGAACAGAAAAGAGCTTGAAACACAGAGAATCCAGTACAGATCAACCCCTCAGGACCAATAATGAGAGTACCGATACCAGGAGGGTAAAGGACAGGGGAAGGGGAAGGAGGGAACCAATCACAATAATCTACATATAACCCCCTCCCAGGGGGACGGACGGCAGAAAAGTGGGTGAAGGGAGACAGCGGTTGGTGTAAGATATGAAGAAAAAAATAATTTATGAATTATCAAGGGTTCCTGAGGGCGCGGTGAGGGGGGAAATGAGCTGATACCAAGGGCTCAGGTAGAAATTGTTTTCAGAGTGATGATGACAACATATGTACAAATGTGCTTGACACATTATTCTATTTGATTTCCAATTTGATTTCTGTGTATTCTATCGGGGGAAATCCATGGCAGAGGGGCCTTTTGTGTTGTTAGAAAAGGTATTTGCTATGAACAAATTGTTCATCTTTGAAAATTCTATGTGAGCTTCAGCTTTATTTCTATCACCAAGTCCATATTTTTAAATTACTGTTCCTTCTCTTTGTTTCCAACTTCTTCATTCCAATCACCAATAATTATCAATGCATCTTGATTGCATGTTTGATCAATTTCAGACTGAAAACATTGGTCGAATTATTCAATTTCTTCATCATTAGCTGATGTGGTAGGTGCTTGAGTTTTGTGGGGTTTGGGGGTGCTTAAGTTTTAATAGCACTTGTAATGATTGGATTTTCTTGAAGGTTAATGGAGATAATCCTATCACAGACTGCATTGTGCTTCAAGAGAGACCTTGAAATGTCCTTTAGGACAATGAGTGCAATGCCTTTTCTCTTGAGTGTGTCTTCCAGGCATAGTAAAGCACATGATTTTCTGATTCAAAATGGCCAATACCCACCAGTCCATTTCCACTCAGTACTGCCTAGTACATTGGTCTTTAAGCATTCCATTTCAGTTTTGACTACTCCAGTTTTCCTAGATTCATACTTCTTACATTCCAAGTTCTGGTTAGATGGCACTCAAGACTCCACTCCACAGGCTTCACGCCATTCCTGTCACCACGGCCCACTCTACTCAGAGAACACAGCTCCTGCTCAGTAACATTTCAAGAGCCTTCCCACCTGCGGGGCCCCTCCTCCAGGACTATCACCCACAAAGTTCAGCTTCCATTCATTAGGCCTTCAGTATCTGACCATGTTTTCTGTGGCTGCTTTCAACGAAGGGGCCAGTTGATTCCTTCTTCTTAATCTGATCCTAGTCTGGAAGCTCTGCTGAAACCTGTTCACTTTGGGGGACCCTGCTGGCATTTGAAATACCAGTGACAGAGCTTCCAGCCTCACCGCCACACACAAGCCACCACGGTACAAACAAACTAGGCTTTTTGTTTGTTTTCAGTGTAAGGTTATCCTGAGACTTTTATTGGTTTTCTGTGGATTGAGATCTTTAAACTCTGGACAAGCTGATGCAATTTGTACTTTTTGAATGATAAGCATACAAATAATTCTGCCCATGGAAAACGGGATCACAAAATTGATGGTTTCTTATCCTATTGGGCATTAATTTGTTTTTTATTTGGCCCAGCAAACATATCTTAGCATTCCTTTATTAAGTTGCCTAAAATTATTGAATGGTGAGTCAGTTTTAATATTAAATTAATTGAATTGAATCAACCCCTGATAGATGTTTATAGCCTCATGCAAGTCATGATTTTAGCATCTGGAAAAGCATTCTTAAAACAAAGTCAATTGTTAGAATGCAGTGAATGCTTATTGAAGAACTACTGGTACAGAGACTTTTTAACCCGGGGGATAAATGTGACAAAACCCAGAAGACAGACTGCATGGGGAACGTGTGTGTAATCCAGTGGGAGAGGCTTCCTGCAACCTTGAATGAGCCTAATGTGAACCCCTCTGCTAGGGAAACCTGGACTGAGCAGGGCCAAGGGAGGTCTCTGTAGGACTGGAACAAGGAGGGCACAAAACCTTGGAAGCTTGGGGGCAGGGGGGGAGCGCCTTTTCCTGCACCTTGGTTCCCAAAGCTATAATATTTTTTCCGGAGCCTTGTCTTTCTCTTATAGAGCAGCTAATAGTTTCAAACTGCTGACCTTGCAGTTTGCTAACTGCCCAAACATACCAGAATCCACTACACCACCAAGGCTCCTATTTTGAAAATAAAGCAAGGTTTTCTCAGTCTGTCACTTCTTGTAAATTATTCTAGGTGTCCATCTTGTGGTGGAATTGGGTACAACAACTACTGTTCAGTCCTATGGTGACATGAACTTCACCTTGAGCCTGAACTGATTCCACGTGAGTGAGTGAGTGAGTGAGTGAGTGAGTGAGTGAGTGAGTGAAAGATGGAGTTTTCTACTCCATGAAGAATTACAGACTCAAAGACTCACTGGAGCATGTTCGACCTCGCGCTGTAGAGGGTCGCTATGAATCAGAATTGCCTCCGTGGCAGTGGGTGTGGATTTTTATTTGATCCATGTCTCTAACTGCTACTGGGATGGTTACAGTTTAGGGCAACTAGACATGAAGACATACTTGGGTGAAGGTGGGCATGCTGTCCTACCTGTCGATCAAATCAGATAAATGCTTTATAGAGCAAAGCTCCCTGTGGCCTCTTTGCCTCTGACCGGATCAGGATTCTGGGTCTGGTTGTCGTTTTCCTGTTGGGTCGCCTGCCAATCACAGGAGCCGCCAGCCGACTGCCAACCCGAATTTATCATTAACCTTCGTACCCACCTGCCTGTGACTTTCCTGCTTCTCCATCCTGTTTCCCATTCCTCAGCTTCGGAAGCGTCAGGAGTCAGAGAAACTTCTTAAGTTTACCTCTGATCTATGGACTTGAACCTACTTCTACAACTGTGTAAGCCATTTCGTGGTGGGTTTCAATATAAGAATTGTTGTTAGGTGGTGAGGTGGTGTGAAATGTCTTACTACGGCTCTGCTATTCATGTCTCTGACTTCCACTGTGATGATTAGAAATTATGTCATTTGATAGTGTTATTCTCATGAGCAATATTCTCTAAGTCTTTGGCTCACCTCTTCTTTCTTTGAGTATGTTATAGATGTCCGTTTTCTTTGGTATAAAAATAAATCTTACTCAGAAATGTCTGCTGATAGGATTTTTGTGGAGGATCACGAAACACAGCAAGATGCCTCAAGTCGGTGCAATCCTGTGAGCAGCCGTGGCCTGTGCCCCCCACCACCACCCGGCAGGTGACTGGCCCTTGTGGAACTGTGCAAATAAGGGGGCTCTGGTGGCATAGCGGTTACCAGAGAGAGAGATAAATAAGCACTTTAAGTGAGCAAAAAATCATGTGAAAGACATGCTTGGCTGCACTCAGAACTTTTAAGATGCACTTTCAAACATTTCCCGCTTCTGAAGCCATCACAATTTGAGCCCTGGTGATGTAAGGGTTACTGGTTGGGCTGCTCCCGTGGGACAGCAATTCTATCCCCCACCAGCTCCATGGGAAAGAGGCTGCTCTCTGCCCACCACAGACTCAGTTCTCACTCTGTCCTACAGTGTAGCGTGACTCAGAACCAACTCCATAGCAGTGAGTTTGGTTTAACGTTTAAGACTAGTTGAGAGCGGTGATGTTTGAGAATGTAATTTGGTCACCGGTCTAACTTTTGTATGATAATAACAATAACTACTATCACAATTAGTGTTATACACACAACTTTACTTTTAAAAGATGTCTTCTTCAGTCTCTCAAACATCTTCAAATAAACGCAATGCCAATAGTACAGTGTCACTTGAACCAAACTGGTACAGGTCAGATACCTTGGGCCATATTGGCACCTGGCTATAATAGCACCTGAGTACTCTCAGATATTATTTTCTACTTTATATCCAAGGTTCCCACCCAAAGGCACGTAACAACAATAACATCTAAGGTTACTCCTTAAGAAATAATATGTTGTTAATCTGACACATTTTTTATTTTATGATTTTTATTTTAATATTATTTTTAAATTACATGCAATGGATCTTTTATGCTAACATATTTTGTGAGCATAGCTATATATGTAAAGTAGATATGTGTATATCTATTTAAATCTAGCTAGCTAGCTAGCTATAGAAAGATTGATATACATAAAAGTATGTATACAAACTCTGCCTCTCATTTTTCTCTCTCTACCACTGTCGCAGAGATCAGGTTGTTAAACATTAACCAGTTAATAAACAGATCACTAGCTACATTCACTTGCATACACTTTTATGCTCTCTCCGCTGGTTGAGCCCTGGTAGCACAGTGGTTAAAGTGTTTGACGATGACTTTACAAAACTAAGATTTGAAACCTTGAGCAATGTCGCAGGAGAAAGATGTGACCATCTATATCAGCAGTTCTCAACCTGTGGGTCGCGACCCCTTTGGGGGTCGAACGACCCTTTCACAGGGGTCGCCCAATTCATAACAGTAGCAAAATGACAGTGATGAAGTAGCAATGAACATCATTGTACGGTGTGGCTCGCCACACATGAAGAGTTGTATGAAAGGGTCACGGCCTTAGAAAGGTAGAGAACCACTGGTCTGTATGGAGAGAACAGTTTGAGGAAAGTTGATGGGGTATTTCTACAGAAACACTTTTTAAAAAATGCTAACAAGCTGCTGTATACAGTTGATTTTTTATTGCATTTACATTGGGTTGGGGGTGTGTGAAACAGAATTATTGCCTCTCTGGTCATAATTAAAGGGGTACTTAATTTAATAATGACTTTATTTAGTAACAACCATAGCTACGATATACTGGAAACATTCGGCATGCCAGCCTGTAGTGGACATTGTCCCTATTGACTACAGTAATTCTTATCTCAGATTGTAGAAGAGGAAAGTCATGCTTAGATATAAAGTAATTTGCCAAAGGTAGTAAATGGCTGAGTCATGATTTGCATCTAGATTATTTATTTCCAAAGTTCGTGGTGTCTTGGCTTCCTTCATCTGACTTTTTCTCGATAATTAAAAGGCATATTTTAGAACTCACACACAGAAAAAGATCTGCTTTTATCATCAGAACACTGTAATTTTGTCATAATCCATATATGGAATTTTTGTTGTGGGGGTGGGGGCGCTATCACGTCAACTCAGTCCCAACTGGTAACCACCGTTGATATAGAGCCGAACAAAAAGGCCCCAGTCGTCTTTTATACTTTACTGTTTGAGCTGTTGTTATAGCCATTGACTCAATCCTAGAAGAAAAGTCATAGTATGCTATTAATACAAAATGAGTTCGTGGGTGGACAAATACATTTCCAAGTTTAGGTGAGTAACAAGGATATACTGAGGCTACACAATAGGGCTTTTACAGTTGATTTCAATTCTGTTATGGCCAATACTATATGGGTCCTTCTACCAAACTGTAGAAGCTACTTTGATGGGTATTTGTACAGTTCAAACATGAATTTTTTTTAACAAAAGGGTAAACAATAAACCTGGTAAGTTATGAGAAACATGTGGCTAAAAGCTCATTTCTATACTGTGCCAATAAACATAAACTTACATATCCGCAATGAAAAATAGTAAAACCCAGCAAAAAATTGACTAAGTGCCATAAGTAGGCTATTTAAAGGACTGTGTAGGGGGGAGGGTTCAAGTCAACTCTTACATAGACCTAGTTTTTGATCAAGAATTAGACTAGTATAGCAGGCTACAAGCAATATTAAAGTTTTCTGAACTTCATGTGGATAATCTAAATCTCCCTTCCCATATTTCTTTCACTTTCACTTCTCACTTCATAAAGACAGGTTCTCATATTTTTATTTCAAAAATATCCCATGATAAAACCTCATCTTACACAAAAGACAAGGATATTCAGAAGAACTAAACCATCCCTACCGAATCTGGAGCATCTTTTCATTTCCCCTGTTAATTTAAAACTCACAGGATCAAGTGGACATCACTTTGCCATCACTGACTCTCCCCAGTAATCAGCATCATTTGAGTACCACAGAGTCACTGTGTAAATCTTTGACTCCTTCTTCCAATCGAGGTGATTACTTACTCAATGGTTCAGTCTGACATCAATGGCTTCTTTTGTTGACTACTCCATTGGTCATCTGTTAATTCATACTTATTGTTGCTGTTGTTGTTTATTGTGCCAGTGGGTCCGTTTCCAACTCATTGCAACTCTATGCACAGCAGATCCAGATTCTGCCTGGTGCTGCACACTCCTAGAAAGTATTGCTTTGATTAAGCCCATTGGTGTGGTTATTAAGTCAATTGAGCATATTGCGGTATTCCACTTTTCTCTGGCCCCCTGTTTTACCAAACATGTTGTCCATTTCAGGCACTGGCCTCTCCTAATAAAATGTCCGAAGTATGTGAGATGAAGTCTTGCTACCATGCTTCTTAGGAGCATTCTAACTATGCTCTGTTAAGAGAGATTTGTTTGTTCTTCTGGCAATCCTTGATATTTTCAATATTTTTCACGAGCACATGAGCCGATACATCAATTCTTCAGCAGTCTTCTTTATTCATTGTCCAGCTTCCACGTGCACAGAGGGCAATTGAAAATATCATGGCTTGAAAAAGGCACACCTTAATTCTGAAAAGGAGCCCTGGTGGTGTCGGGAGCTGATCTCAAGCTCAGCTGTTCAAAACCACCAGCCATCCACAGAAGAAAGTGGAAACTTTCTACTCCCATAAAGAGTTACAGCCCTGGAAACTCACAGGGGGGGGGGGGGGGGTTCTACTCTGTGTTATAGAGTAGCTCTGAATTGGAGTCCACTCCATAGAAGTGAGTTTGCTTTTGAATTTCATCCTCAAAGTGATTCTTTATATTAAAAGTAGGTTTATGCAGCAGGTTTTCCAAAACATTAGATTGTTTAATTGCATGATTGTAGTTTCCATGAACATTAATTATGGATCCAAGCATGTTGAAATCCTTGACAACTTCAAGCATTTCTCCGTTTATTATGATGCTGTCTGTCATCTAGTTGTGAGGATATTTGCTGTTTTTAAAGTGAGTGGCAATCTGTAATGAAAGCTGCAGTCTTTTCAGCAAATACTTCAAGCCTTCCTCCTTTCAGCAAGTAAAGCATGTCAATTCTATATCCCAAGCTGTTAACAAGCCTTCTTCGAATCCTGGACAGGATGGCCAAGGTGCACTGGCAAAAATAAATAAATAAAAACAAACAAATAAGTAAGTAAATAAATAAATAAATAATGACAATCCAGGAATCAATGTAATATAGACTGAGCTGTTTCACTAAATGACCAGACTGTTGGGAGCACTCCATCTCTACTGCAGGATCTTGGGAATACATCTGCTTGGCTGACCAACAAGGAGAGATTCGTGCTTGGGCACATCTTAAAGAAAGGTGACCCAGGAGAATAGGAAGATGATCGAATAGTGGCATTAAAAGTACCCGCAAGTTGAGAGCAAAGTTGAAAGTTGAAGGCAGAGAATATCAGAAAGAGACTTGCTTGTGCAAGTGCAAAGACATTTGTTAGGTTTGTTATGTGGAGCCTAACAAACTATGGAGAGCAATGTGATTGTTGAACGTTTCTGAAAGCCTAATTGTGTTCATGCAGAACCTGTACATAGGGCAAAAGGCGATGTTTCAACTGAATAAGGTGATAGGGAATGGTTTTACTTATTTATTTGGTTTTAAATGAAGAAAATTGTCTGTGTTTGTGTCCTTTCATCGTTCTTATTCAGTGTGTATGGTAAGCAAATAATACAAGAATCTGGTCTATGTGGAAAAGGTGGTATGGTTATAGGAAGGCTAATTCACAAGCTGAATATGCAAGTGACACCGTTTTACTTGCTAAAAACAAAGAAAGCTCAATGCTCTTACTACAGCAAAGATGACAGCTTCAAGATGGATTCAAACTCAATGTAAAGAAAACAAAATTCCTCAGAACGAGACCAAGAAACAGTATCATGAGAACAGATAAAAAATTCAAATTATCAAGGATTTTTTCCCCCTTGGATCTGTCATCAATGGTCAGGGAAGCAGCAACCAAGAAATCCAAGAACAAAATAAAACTGTCCTACTATAGAGCATAACCACATGATCCAGCATCCCAACACACAGACACAGCAGCAGACAAATAGATGACTGAACCTACTAACAAACAAGATACTTCTGTGCTTCAAGAGTTCATGAAAAGATTAAAAAGAGAACCCACAGACTGGGGAATCCCCTCAAACAGCCTTCATAACCTTCTGGACTAAACTGTCTGCCTTGATTTTACTGACCTAGTTGATTTCATGGCAGCATCTCTCTTAAATGTACCTGGTATGATGGGCTATGAGTTGGGCTGCTAACTACAAGGTAAGCAGTTCAAAACCATTCGCTGTTCCATCAGAGAAAGATCAGCTTTCTAGTTTTTCAAAGATGTACAGGCTTGAAAATCCAGTGTAGCTATGAGTAGGAATTCACTTGTTGGCAGTGAATCTGGCCTTTTCTTTCTTTTCCAGTTTCCCTGCAGGCACTCGAATGAGACTTGAGTAACGAGTGTGTTACTGAAAGAAATGGTCTGTAGTCATCCACTGATCACCGCTATGTTTAAACATGTTTTGTTTGAAATAAATCCATGTATGTACATACTGGAACCCTAGTAGGATATACCTTTTGACTTATTTTCATACAATCAAGAGAAACCAACCTGTGTTATATTTTTAAATTAGCAAAAATTACAGACTGATTATGTAAAGGAGTCTAGGTGTTAACTGGAATTAAACCTAAACTGGCCGTTGTATTAAGAGACCATTGATAAAAGTTGTTTGTTGAGGACATTCATTCACTTAACCAATATGATGGAAAACCTACCATGTGTGGAAATTTATGAGGCATAAAAGTTGGGTGTCAAGGAATATGGAAAAAGCATGTTTTATTCAACGTTTTAGTTTAACATGTCATAATTTACGTGTGAGTAACGTGTCATTCTTTAACGTGTTATTTGTTCTCCAACGTGTTATTGTTTAACATGTTATTAGCATCTAATTATGTGTCATGTTGTTGACATGTTATTTACCATTGAATAACATACCTCTCCATATTTTTGTAGTTTAAAACAAAACCAATCATTTATTTGCTTCCACTTCTGGAATTTCGGGAGGATCTGATGGGGATAGGACCCCTGATGGCAAAGTGGTTATACGTTGGGCTTTTTATCACAAGGTCAGCAGTTTAAAACCACGGGCTCCAATCAAGAATTGTGATCTTGAAAATCCACAGAGGCAGTTCTGGTCTATACTATCGGGTCACTCTGCGTCAGCGTTGGTTTGATGGCGATGAGTTTTGATAAGGACACCTCATCTCTGCTCCATGTGACATCATCTGGGACAGCTTGACTAGGGCTGGTAGATTGACTTCCAATCTTGTTACCCCATGGCTCGCAAGTTGGTCCTGTTTTCTGGATGCTCGTTGGCCAGAGCCCTAGTTCTTCTGATGATCCTCTGCTCCTGCCTGGGTTAGGTTCTCACTGTTGCCCGTGTCCCGGCAGAAGGCATTTTAGGAGGTGTTCTAAGAGGATACGTCTCAACATGCAAGTGTTTTTCAAGCGTCTGTTGACTTTACGCTTGCTAATATCCCTGTAGCCAAACTAGTCATCTGGTCACATGTAGCATCATCGTGGAAGAAAACCATGGAAGGAGGATCCCGCTTTGCTGGAGACCGAAATACAGTCTGCAGCAGAAGGGTGGCTGGAGAGCTATAACACAGAGAATATTCCACATCCTGCCCTCAAGGAGCTCACAGAGGAAACATTCTGAATATTGGTAATGTTTCCCAGAGGCTGTGGGCAGTGCCAATAGCTAATATGCTCAGCTGCTAACCAAAAAGACAGAAGTTTGGGGTCCACTCAAAGACACTCCAGAATAAAGGCCTGGAAACCTACTAAAAACCCAATAGAGTACAGTTTTAACTGTTACACAGGAGGTTACCATGAGTTAGAAGGGACTGGTTGACTGGTGTAGTGTTTTACTGCACATTCTGATGGGTGTATATGGAGGAAACTGATGGGTATAGATGGAGGGTTTACTCAGATCTTACCTTATATACTTGATTATATTATTATTTCACAGGTACAAGAACTGAAAATCAGAAAGATGTAATCAGGAACCCAGAGTGGCCCAAAGGCAGATTCCTTAGCACCATGACACAAACTTATTTCCTGCTCTCAGCTCTACAGTAAGGTCAAGCTGGTGACTGATGCTAACAACCGAGATTTCATGTGGACATGGCTGAGAAACAGAGATGGCAATGAGATAGAAGCAAAAAGAGGAGGCTTTCCTTTGACTGATCAAACAAGGAGCCAGCCCAGACTAGAATGCACTAAGGCAAGCTCCAGGAGGGAAAAATAGATTTGCAGAACTCTGTGCATACCCTAGGAAGTACAGTGAGGCCTGAGCAATCAACTTACATTTGCACGGGGTTGTGATTACTGGTCAGGAAGTGATTTGTCAGGGTCCTTTTTCAGTGTCGGTGAGTTGGTCGGGTGGTTTCTTTCTGGAGACTGAGGGCTGCTTGACCAAAAGTCAGGGTCACCTGTGGGTTCTGACTGTCCTTTCTGGGACCTTTTCTGTGAGGACAGGACCCAGAAGGCATAGGTTCGTAGGAAGGACAGAGCAGTTTAATTATAGGTAATATATTACACACACTCATACGTATATTTCAGCACCCTGTGACACTATCTCTTCTGTCCTAAGGGAGGTTCCTTAGGCAAACTGCAACGTACACCCTTACTCATTCCTAAGCAGATTGAATCGCCTTAACAGGTTGTAACTTGTCCTGGTCTGTTTTATTTCCTTTTTTTAAAAATAAGCAGACAGCAACTGAAGAAGGCCCCTTGGCGAGGCTTTCACATCTCTAAGTTTCCTTTTCCACGTTTCTTAAAATAGGGGTGTAAAAAAAGAACCACCTGGAGATGTGAAGCCGTGAGCATGGTTTCTATGCAGGGAGCTGGCCGAGAGGCTCTGCCCGTGTCTTTCGGTGGCTACAGTTCACAGCATTAATCCTCCCGCAGTTGTCATTCACGTACAGTACATCCATCATGGAAACACGTGAGTGTACTTCTTGACAAGCATTTTCTCTTAACTAGTTGGAGTCAGAAAGCTAATTGAAAGCTGTGATCTGAACGTTCTGTTTATCAGCTTGTTCCCTGTCACGTTCTGACTGGAAAGTGGAGAGATAAGAGTTGGGACTCACCTTTTAACTGTGACTTTGCTAGGGCCAACTTCTTCTTGCGAATAGAATCCGGTCTTTGATCAAAAAGGTTAATTTCTCCTGAGTTCATTGTCGCAGGGCTGCAAAGAACATAGAGAACAATAATATATGTAGAAAACAAACCAAAACATCCTCTGGTTTTAATTAAGGATCCCCCCACCTCGGTCCTGATCAATTCTGACAGTGTCAGATCAACTTTGGGCTAAATTTTAAAATCATTCTCTGCTAGTATTCCTGGAGAAAGCTGAGCCTTTCCTATAAAAATGTTTAGTCTTGGAAACTCACAGGGGCACTTCCATCCTATCCAAAAGGGTCCGTTGGCGTGAGAATTGACTGATGGCGAGGGAGACGAGCAAAAGAAACCCCATTTTTGTCAGCTGCTAAGTGACTTAGCCGTTCCTCCCTCCCATCTCAGAAAGTTGACTGCTAGCTGACCTGCCCCATCTCCCTCCCCTGATGGGAAAGTCTCTGCTGGTGATTAATTGTAGAATTTACTCCCATGTCCCCAGGTTCTGGACACTGCAGTTCGTTTTGATTATTTTTCAATATGTTGTTGTCATCTGAATGGTGTAGTTAACCTTGGCATGATAACCAGGGTGTTACAATATAATTTTGTTATGGTAACCAGGATGGCATAATCAAGTTGGGTATTGTTTCTTTTATGATAAGGAATGTACCTTGTAATGCATGTTTACTCTTCTCGAAGTTACAATTCATCCATTAATTTTGCTTTCTGCTTCTGTTCATGCTTGCTTGAACCCTAGACAGGTGATAAATGAGTTTTTCGGCCTTTAAGATGGACTGAAATGTGGATTTGGAACTGCAATCAAAGAATCCCTTTCAGATTCTAGCAGTCCGGTCAGACCCGAATAAAGACTTCTAAATTATCCATACGTTCCAGTGGCTGTCATTTATTTGAATCCGCAACAATGGCAGTGAGTTTGGTTTTTTGGTTAGTATTCCTTAACCCCTAAGCTCCTGGCTCCACCCATCCCGAGGGGTGAAGTACCACCCCCACCCCCATCTCCACCTTCCACCCCGCTTTGCACTGTCTCCGTTGCTTCACTTGTGACCTATTCAATGAAACGTGGGGAGGAGAAGGAACACAAGGCAGTTAATGAAACCGTTTGAAGCACCTCTGCTGAGAGTGTGTATATTTTTCTTTGTCCTCCTTAAGAGTGTTTTGTTTTAACTTTTTAGTTTCACTTTCGAGATTGCCGTAAACTTGCTGATGAAAACGTCCACGGTGAAAGCATTAGGATCTGAATGATGGAAAACCAGCGCTCATCAGAATAAGCGAAGGTACATATTTCATATTCTTACTGGAAGGGGATTTCTTATGTTGAAAATATCTGGACGTACCTTGCATGTTCACATGTTTCTGTCTTGGAGCTGGCGTTTGAACCCTATGTAGGATTAGTCAGCAAGATTGTGGGGGGAAAGCGCGGAAGGGGGGCCGAGGGATGATGTTGGCAAGGATGAAATAGTGTACCATGCCTAAAGTAATAGTAGTAGTAAAAAAATAATAATTTATATTATAAAACATTTTATGTAGTAATTGTAATAAGCTTTCATTTTAGAACCCTGTACTAGGAAAAGGACATGGGTGAATTGTGATGTTTGGAAACCAGGCTATCAACCACAGGGGGACTAGCACGCTCCAGACACACACACACCACCACCACCACCACCTCCTCCACCACCACCACCACCACCACCACCAACAACAACAACAAGAACAACCGCAGTGGCATAGCAGCAAAGAGTTAAGCCACAGTTTTATGAAAGCAGAGTCACTTCAAAGGAAATGAAGAGGGTGCCCTCCGGTGTGGAGAGGACACCCTAAGCATGCCCATCACTCCAGGAGTGAAGCAGGCCTCCCCACAGCCACCCCGCCGCTAGAGAGTTAAGAAGGGACATTTTCTAGGAGAATGCTTCTAGTTGCTAAAGGGCCCCTTTTTTATATATACATCATTTTATTGGGGCTCATACAACTCTTATCACAATCCATGCATACATCAATTGAGTAAAGCACCCTTATATATTCGTTGCCTTCATCATTCTCAAAATTTGCCTTCTACTTGGGTTCCTGGAATCAGCTCATTCCCCTCCCTTCCCCTCTCCCTCATGAACCCTTAATAATTTATACATTATTATTTTATCTGTAAAGGGCCCTTTCAAAGGGGAGGGGCTGTGCAGATGGAAAAGCAATTTTGTAATTGGTTGTTCTGTTCTGTTCCTGAAACTTTTGGGGGGGCTGCTGCTGCTGCGGGTCAGCATGTCTCAGAAGTATCTTCTGAAATAGTCCTGTGTCCGGATTTTCACTGGGTCCTGACTTCCAGGCTAAGGTGCTCACCCAGCCAGTTCTCACAGAGGCCTTTGTTCATTACTTGTCTCACAGGTTCCAGTGTTCATTTTCTTACCAGACAGGGAACTTTTAAAAAGAATTGTTCAACAACTTTAAAAAATGCACCAGTGCTTTTATTGTAAGGAATTTAGGGGCACGAAACAGAACCAAAGATCCAATCGGCAAAATTTAGAAGCAGGCTTTATTGGGAGGCTTGCGGGCAGATTCAGCAAGTTGGGGGATTGAGCCTTTGAAACCGCACTTTGGGAAATTTGGGCTGCGTCTTTATACCCCTGCTGGCAGGCACAGCTGGGAAGGGTCCAAGCTGGGGAGGATCTGTGCACACAGGTGCTTCAGAAGAGAGAAGGTCTCACCTTATCTATATGCCAAGGACGGGTAGAGTGGAGTGTGCTTATCTTCAGAAAACATTCTGGCTCCGGGAGGAGCTGGCTCCAGGAATTTGAAGGTTGAGAAGGGGAGAGGGAGATCAGTGAGAGGGAAGTCAGTGAAAGGGGGGTCTATGAGAGGCGAATTCTGAGAGCCAAGCTGAAGGCACCGGATTCAAAATGGAGTCCCTTTTGCCAAGACCAGGCATACCCAACTCTGCTTTATAGTGAAAAGGGGCGGAGTCAGTCTCTTCTGTAACTTCTTCCTGTGGACACAAGGACGAAGAACTCATACCAGGGAGGGGATTTTAGGTAGAGTACTGGAATGCCTGGCCTGGCATAGGGTAGAGAGGCTGGTATTGCTGCAGCAGCATCTGGTGGACTGCTATACGGGTGATCTCACGGAGCCGGTTTTGCAGGAGCTGGATGAGACAAGGGGCAATTAAGAACAAAATTATAACTAAAAGTATGGGTCTTAGTATGGGGGCTAGGAAGGAGTACAGAGAAGAGTTCCACCAGGAAGAGGATCCGTCTGTTCTGAACCTGGTGTTTTGCAGCTTACAGTTTAGCTTGTTGAGGGTCTGGACTCTAGTTTCCACAATTCCCCACTCATTGATGTAATAACAGCATTCCTCCTGGAGGAAGAGGCAGGTTCCTCCTTTTATAGCAGTGCTGAGGTTTAAAGCGCGGCGGTTCTGTAAAGTGATTTGGGCAAGAGAGGTTATTTGTTTCTGCAGGGAGGCTAGAGACTCGGCAGAGGCATTGACTGCCAGCTGGAAGCATGCGGATAACTTGTCTGCTGTGATGATAGTGTCCCATGGTCCCGCCGCCGAGTCCTACTGCACCTGCTGCTGAGGCTACGGAGATGCCCACTGCTATCAGGAGAAGAAGTGCTCTTTTAGTATGGCGACTGTATACCTGGATGTATTTGTCCTGGAACTCAGCCAGAGTGTATATAGTGAGCTGCGGAACCAGAGTGACGGGCAGGCACAAAGGGTAGCGGTGGAACTGATGTTCAAATGCTTAGTGAGTGTATAGTTTCACCAAAAGAAAAGTCTTTCTGGGGCTGTTAGTGGTTTGGAGGGGATTTGGGTGACATTACATGTCTGGGCAGATGCATTGGAGTAGAAGAAGGGCACGCGAGTGTTTTCTGGTTGCATGTCTAAGAAATGTTGCGGAGCAAGGACAAGCATGGAAGGTACGAAGCTAACGGAGGGCAATCAGTTGCAGGAAGAGGTGAGAAAAGGAAAGGTCCTCCGTAGAGTATTTTGAAAGGACTGAGGCCGGACAGCTCCTGAGGGGACGCACGAAGGCAAGTAAGAGCAAAGGGTAATGGTTGAGGCCAAGAAAGTTGCAGTTCTAGGGAGAGTTTGGTGAGCTGTTGTTTTATGAGACAGTTAGCTCACTCAACCTTACCAGAAGACTGGGGTGGTAGGCTGCGTGGAGTTTCGAGCTGATGCCCAGTGAGGCGCTAACTGCCTGCTGCACCTTAGATATGAAGGCTGGGCCGTTGTCCGACTGAATTGAAGCAGGCTGGCCAAAACGAGGAATGGTGTTTTGAAGAAGGTGAGTGGCAACGATGCTTGCACTCTCAGAGGAGGTGGGAAAGGCTTCGATCCACCCTGAAAATGTGTCAGCCATAGTGAGGAGATATTTAAACCGCTTATGCTTTGGCATGTGGGTAAAGTTTATCTGCCAGTCCTGTCCTGGTAGGTGCCCTCGCATCTGGTGGAGCTGTTTACGAGGGTGTTGAGCTCCCTGGCTATTGGAGAGGGTACACATGTTGCATTTTGCATGTACTGTGCTGATAGTGCCCCATAGTCCAGTGGGGTGAAATATGGGGGTTAGAAACTTGCAGAGAGTTTTTGGTCTGATGTATAGAGATTGTGAATATCGGTGATGATTATTTCCTGTTGTAACTTTGCTCCCAAAGTTATATTTGTGTACCCACTCTTTTTGTTGAGGAAGAGAGCAATACTGGGTGTTTTCCTGATCAGTGTAAGTTGGAGTGTAGGTAGGCGATAAAAAAGCATACTGAACTAGGAGCGGGAAAGTTGTTGGGCTAAGTCAGTAACAGGATTATGCTACTTGAGTGCAAATAGGAACTGGGAGTCTGGGTGAATAGGAATAGTAAAGAAAGCATTTTTGAGATGCAGGACGGTAAAGTGGGTAGTGCTTGCAGGAATTGGGAAAGGAGAGTGTAGGGGTTAGGGACCACAGGGGTGATGGGGACCACTGCAGCACTGATCAGGCGGAGATCCTGCACGAGGCAGGATTGTCCACTAGGTTTCTGTACTGGCAAAACAGGGGTGTTACATGGTGAGTTTACAGGGGTGAGCAGACCTAGTTTAATAATTTGCCTCTTATGGGCTTTTTCCACTTTGCCTGAGGATTGTGGGTGGTATGCAGTGTGGTGTTTTTACTTAATGCTAAGGGAAGTGGCGACCTGAGGATAAAGAGTGGCCAGTGGATTGATGATCCAAAGGCCAATTTTATTTCCAAAGTACAGCTTTATATATGAATGAGGCAAGGGTATATAGCTTGCATAGTGTAACAACAGCATCCTGATAAAACTGCTCTAAGCACAAACAATTCCTTGAGACTAATTTTATTTAACAAGGGAAGCTGTGTTCTGATTTTCCTTAATGCATTTCGGAACTTGGGAAAGCATAAAGACACAGTGTCTTAAGAGAGTCACCAATACACTTCAGTTAAAACTCAGTGATTCTCTATAATCCCCTTTTTTATTTTATAGCTAACACTGGAGAGTTAAAAGGCAGTTATCTGCTGAAGCTGTGGTTTTTTCCAAAAGCTGCAGGGCACAGAAGCAGAATATTTGGTTAAGCTGAACTTTATGGAAGGTCGAGATCATCCTGCTTTTTTCTGTTTTTATTGCAAACCTAGAACAGTTTTACCCAGAACAATCGCACCGTCCTTACCACCTAGAACATTCTCAATTTCGCTATCACTCAGAACAATTTCAACTTCTTTATTACCTTCTCCATCACATCACATCCTCATCACATCCTCGTTACATTTCTCTTAACATTGCCACATCCTCATCGCATTTCAACACATTCCTTATCTTTCTTTACTGGTTTGGGGGCAGACTCAGTTTTCTGACTCAGTTTGACTTGATCATGCACAAACTTTAACTCTTCCCTTGCTTCTGCTTGGATCTGCCCAACAATTCCAGTTTTGTTTGCAATAAAAGTAATCTTAGGCCTAGTCGGTGGGTTTTAGGAATAGGGAACTGCGGTCGGTTGGGGTGAACCTCAGGATTTTAAAATTTAATTAATGCTGGGGTGTAATGGGAAGCAACAGAGGGGATGCTGGTGTCCCATACCTCTGGCGACACTTGTGGTAGGCAGGAAACAACAGGGGCAACAAGGAGGTGTGCTCCTGATTATGAAGCATCAGCATTAGGAGGTTGGGAGCAGTTGGGAGGCTAGAAAGGAAATAGAAGCCTTTAGCTTGGATACAATATCTCTGCCTAGCAACGGGGCGGGGCAGGAGGGAGTGACTAGGAAGGAGTGTGAAAACGGAGTTTTGCCAAAAGTGCAAAACAGCGGTTGGGTCTGTCTGGGGGTTGAGGGGGACCCATCAATCCCCACCACAGAGATCTGGGAAGGGAAAGTAAGGGCCCGAGTGAGAGGGGATTACAGAATAGGTAGCTTCTGTACCTGCTACCTGGAGTGTGACCCTGGGCTCTGCGGGGGTTACCGGAGTCAGGAGCCAGGACCTCCAGTCCTTAAATCCCAGCAGCTCCACACCTTGTAGCTCCGCATCTGGAACATCCTGGATCTCGGCGCCTCAGCTTTGCGGGCCAGGGGCAGAGCCAGGGTCGGGCAGTCCGACTTCCAGTGGCCCAGCTGTTTGCACTGCGGGCAGGGCTTGGTAGGGGGCTTGGGATTGGGGCAAGCTTTTGCCCAGTGGCCATCATGGCCACATTTGAAGCAGGCTCCTGGCGGTAGGCGCTGACTCCCCTGGGGAGCGCAGCAATAGACGGGATTGCCTGCCGGCCTTAGGGCTGCTACCAGGGCTTGGGAAGGGAGGTTAACTATTTGTTGGACCCTCGCCTGGAGAGTGGCCTCAGCCGTCTCCTCTCAGGCGTTAAAGACTTTAAATGCCATTTTAACCAGATCCTGTATAGGGGTCTCAGGGCCCCTCTCAGCTTTTTTTAGCTTCTTTCTGATGTCAGGGGCTGACTGAGAAATGAAATGGGAGGCTAAAATAGAAGCCCCGCTCTTAGACCCTGGGTCTAAACGGGTATATTTGGTGAGCGCCTCCTGGAGGCAGTTAAGGAAAAGAGCCGGGTTTTCATTTGTGTAACTTTTCTCAGCTTGTTGTAATTAACTACTTTATTGGAGACGTTTCCAGGCCCCTGAGGAGATACCTAAGCATGAGATTTCTATGTGGGAGGTCAGACTCCCGGCCGGGTTGGTAATTCCAACCGGGGTCCTCTCGTGGGATGACGTGCGCCCCCAGAGGGACGTCTGGATTAATGGTGTGGTCTTTGTCTGCTATCTGGCGTCCGGCCTTGGTCACCTTTGCGTATTCCTCAGAGGTTAGGGTGGAAGCGAGGATTACTTGGATGTCATCCCAGGTTAAATCATACGTTTGGGAAATGTAGGTAAATTCTATAATAAACTTAGACGGGTCTGCCAAGAAAGAGCCCAGGCGGGTTTTTATTTGAGGTAAATCCTGCAAAGAAAAAGGAACATGTACCCGGACGAGTCCCTCCTGGCCTGCAACTTCCCTCAGTGGGTAGAGGGCAGCAGGAGGGCTGTGGGAACGAGTGTGAGCAGCTACCGGAGAGGATAGAGGAAAGCTTTCGAAATTGATCGGCAAGGAGGATAGGGGGGAGCTGTTGGATGACCGGTCAGGCGGCAAGTTGGGTGGAGGGGACTGGTAAGGTGGTGGGAGCGGCACGCTGAGGAGTTCGGGTAGTTCCCCAAGAGTGGGGGGGTACTGGTTTGGGGGACCTGCGCTAAGAGGATTTGACGGGTGGAACAGTGGCTACAGAGCTGGGATGGGAGGGGGGAATGCAAGTCCAAAAAAACCTGCACATAGGGGACTTCAGAATCCTTACCAGTCCTCCTACAGTAATTGTCCAGGTCCCGCAGAACTGTGAAATTGAAAGTGCCAGTCGGGGCCAATGAGACTGATTATCAAGACGATATTGAGGCCAGGTAACTTGCGAGAGAAAAACAAGCTTTTTCTTTCGCAAGGTTTGGGTATATCCCAGGCCAGAGAAGTTCTTTAAGAGACAGCCCAGCAGGATGGCGGGATCAATCTTGGATTGTCCTGCCCCCATGGTGAGTTTGGAGCCGAAGGAGGAAAGGAAAGGGAGGAGGGAATTACAGACGCTGCAGGAGCCTGGACAAAAGACACCAAGCAAAGTAAAACAGACTTATGTCCAACCTCTGGTACCTGGTCCAGTCGTTGGGAGTGGCTGCTGCTAGAATTATAATGAACAGTACAAATATTGGAAAAGGCACCACTAGGTACAGGGAGAGCAGGATACAATAGGCTATATGTGAAACGGAAGAGGGGGAGAGGGAGAGAGAAAGAGAGAGAGAGCATGAGCGAGCGGGAGTGAAAGCAGAGGCAAGGTTTCGGGTTTCGGGTGAGCGGGTCTAGGCAGGAGGCTCCCAGGCGTCCCCGAGTGAGTCCTGCCTAGGACAGCGGCAAAGGAGGGAGGGAGAGGGATTGACAAGACGTCTCAAAGACAATCACTCTCCGGCGACCCCTGGGGTCTGCAGAAGGAGAATCCCCTGCCTTCTCGGCAGAGCTCAGAATCCCGAAACCAAGCTAGTCAGGAGAGGAAAGGAATGCAAAGGAATGCAGTTAAAGGAGACTCACCAGGGCTGCAAGCTGGTTTTGAGCACGCTTTAGAGAGTTGAAGCGAAGTGCCGCGCCCGAAGGTCCTGGAGACCTTGGGGAGATAGGGGGGCTCTCAGAGGACCCCCAAAAGAGGGGGGAGCCACACCCCCATCTCAGGTTTTGGTACCAAGAATGTAAGGAATTCCGGTGTGCGAAACAGAACCAAAGATCCAATCGGCAAAATTTAGAAGCAGGTTTTATTGGGAGACTTGTGGGCGCATTCAGCAACTCAGGGGATTGAATCTTTGAAACCGCACTTTGGGAAATTTGGGCTGCGTCTTTATACCCCTGCTGGCAGGCACAGCTGGGAAAGATCCAAACTGGGGAGGATCTGTGCACACAGGTGCTTCAGAAGAGAGAAGGTCTTTGACCTTATCTATATGCCAAGGACGGGTAGAGTAGAGTGTGCTTATCTTCAGAAAACATTCTGGCTCCGGGAGGAGCCGGCTCCAGGAATTGGAAGGTTGAGCAGGGGAGGGGGAGATCAGTGAGAGGGAGATTAGTGAAAGGGGGGTCTATGAGAGGTGAATTCTGAGAGCCAAGCTGAAGGCACCCTTTTGCCAAGACCAGGCATTTATAGAATGTCCCATGAGCTTAAAACTTGTTTATCTTCTTTTCTCCATCCTGTAGGAGAGAGAGGAGTCAGGGACTGCTGCGATGATAGTGTGTTCAGAAAGTAGAGGGCAACCCAAGAGACAAGGCCATCGGGTTGCTTAAAGAAAGCTTGAAGAGAAGATGACATAAGAGACCAGGAAAGAAGACGACTAGGAACATAGTGATGAATTTGTGAAATAAAAGGGAAAAAATTAAGGGAAAAGACTTATTTTCTGGAACTAGGATACAATTGTGTTCTATAAAAGCTTTATGGTTAAGTTCTACAGTAGAAAGAGAGTATATCGGTCCATTTTCATTGGTTGAATGTTGGAAGTAGATCTCCAGGCCTTTCTTTCTAGTCTGTCTTAGTCTGGAAGCTTTCCTGCAAGCTACTCACCCTAGTTGACATTACTAATGTTTGAAATATTGACAGCATAGCTTCTGGCATCTAGCAAAACAAAAATCTCCCCCTACAATCAGCTGACAGATGGTAGAGTGACTCATTATGTGTCTACAAATTCATTTGCCCTCAGCTTTTGATTGTTCAGCTGCATATGAAATTTTGTATTCGAAAGAATTTCCCCCAATGTTTTGAAAATCCATTGATTTTTAGTGGTCCATGTTGATGAGGAGTTTCATACCAACCAAGATCTCCTTCCATTGGAAGCCATTTAGAGAGTTCTAAATATTTTGTGAATGCTCATAATTCCAAAATTTCACCTTATTTTACCTGTGTTCTTTCCTTTTTAATTCATCCTGCCTAGCACTTGGGCCTTTTCCAGCTGATGAAATGAGGTTTTCTTTAGATCCGGGAAATGTCTTTTTGTCTTTCAGGGACCTGCTTTGTAAGCGGATTTGCTCTCTCTCTGAGTCTCCATCCCTGTGTCCAGCCCGTGCAGAGGAAGAGGAGAGGTAACTGTCATGTGGAGTAAGAACAGCATACCTTCTAGGAACTCTACCTGTGGGTTGAACTGTGAAGGTAGAAAGCCCTTGGAAGGAGATTATTAAAAACCAGAACAAACTTAAAAGAGATTTTCAGAGAGAGGCCGGGGGAACTGGCCCCTGACTTTTGGGATGTACCACTTTCAATCCTACATTCTCTCTGCCCTTGAGCAGTTGGGTCATGACAAGAGATGAACATTGTTTGAAGAAAATGTCTAACCCACCACCCAGTCCATCACAATGCTCAATATGCAGAACACAAAGAGCATTTCATCCTAACATATATCTTGGTTGTGCCTGTTATGTTAAATAGGAATTCCTTTATTTTTCTGACTTATCACACCTTACGGATAGCTGGAGAAAATGTAACCTGAAATAGGAGAAACCACAATTTATTCCAGTTTAAAATCACATCTTTGAGATATTGAAGAGCTCAAACACCTAATGGGTGTCTTGGCTATCTAGAGCCAGGATGAAACACAATAACAACAACAATAATCCTGCAGGGAGGTGACTTGAAGCCATCTTTAAAAGAAGAAGGTCTTGTTTTCTCAGAGTTGTGGAGGCTGAGCACTCACACGCAGGGCACTGCCTGCTGCTGGAGGCTCCCTCTCACAGTGGCCTGAGAAGTTTCTTGTCTCTTTCAGCTTCGGTTCCTTGTTTCCATGGTCATCTGGTAGCACCCACTTCCCCATTTGTGCTCTCTACTCATGTTGTTCTTCATAAGCAAGAAATGGTTGGGTTAACTCAAAACACTCACTCCCATCGAATGAATTCTGGCTCGTAGCAACTCTATAGGACAGGGCAGACTTCCCTCTGTGTTTCCAGGGCTGTGTGTGTATTACAGGACTCGAAAGCCTCCTCTTTCCCAGTGAAGCTGCTGGTGGTTTCAAATGGCTGACCTCTTGGGGAGCAGTTCAAAGAGTAATCTACTAAGACACACTCTGATTAACATGATGAAGAACTGAATTAGGAGCTAAAACACCAAGGCAAATTTGGGGGGGAGGGGCACAATTCAATCCATAACACAGAAGGTTGTCTACTATGTCTATAGAAGTAGTTCCCCTTGTATCAAGGATGAGGCATTTAGACCCTCACATGTCCCGGACAGTTCACTGAACAGGCCACTACAATGTTACTGGCCTGAATTGTGACATTTTTCATCCCCTATGAATAGAAAAATTGTGTGTAGCTTAAAAAAATAGTTTCAAAACCAGAATATGGAAATATTAATTTTGAGAAGCCAGAGGGATTTTGTTTGTTTGTAATAACTAGATTAGCATGTAAATAAAATTGCCAGATTTTAAGATATATTAGGATAATTCTAAATGTACAGAAAATGTTTGGTTAAGATTTAACACCTAGGATAATATTATTCTTTCAAATGTATCTGGAATTGCTCTTGAATAACGTGGTCTCAGTCTTTATAGCAGATCTATGTGAATATCATTATTGTTGATGCATCTCCATAGTCTGAGTATGGCCTCAATTATTTGAAATATCTAAGTGCTTTGAGGCTCGGGAAGCTGGCTAGAGAATCACATCGGAGCGTACCCACCAAACCAAAGCTGCGGTGATTATGGAGGTACGAAGACGAGCGTGGACTTCTTGAGCAGACCGACTGCCATTCTTTCGGTGCATCTTTAGAGTACAAGCTATGTGGACCAGTTGCTCGGTTTTGCTTGCCTTTGTGGTGAGATATAATCCATGCTGAAGGCTGTAGACTTTGATCCTCATCAGTCAGGACTTCCAGGCCGCTGGCTTTGCTTCCAGTAACAACGTTGCCTCAGAGACTTCGAGCCTTTCTCCAGTTCTGATGCCATACTCTTCCCTACAGTCTAGCTTCTTGGATGCTCAGCATACAGATGGAACACGTAGGCAGCAAATGAAGGTCCCGGAGGCTTTGCCCCGCCCAGGTTTCACTCCATCCACGTCAATATGACGGCACTGCTTTCAGAAGGCAGCTCCTCCTCAGTCGTGTTTCAAGTGCTCCCCTACCTAAAGGGCTCATCTTCTGATTCTGATACCAACCGTGATCTGCCTCTTTTCATGAGGGTTCCTGGATCTGATTATGTTTTGATCGCATCCAGAAGGTTTTCCATGGCTGGTTCCTCCGAACTGGGACTCCTCCTCCACAGTCTGTCCTTAGTCTTGAAGCTCGGACACAGTGACATCGCTTCCGGCCTCACAGCCACACCCAAGCCGCCATAATGCCACAAACTGTCAGGCAAGAGGTGGAAGGCACTTCTAGATGGACTCAGATTTCTAACTGATGGGTGTTAACAGTTTGCATTGCTCAGTGATTCCAGGTTATATCTCAGAACACCAAATACAAAGAGCATAGAAATAAAAGATGAAGTATATGCAAGGCGCTTTACAAACAGAATGCATAGGAAGGCCAGTATCCACCGAGAAGTGATTCCCAAAGAGAGAGCGTTGGAGATGGAGAAAAGGAAACGGTTCACCTAATCATAGAAAAAACAATTTTAAAAATGTAAGAGAAACACTTACTTTCAGATGTCAGGAAAACACACGCCCTTCCGGACACGATAGAGCATAAAGCTTTAAAGGAAATAAGCAGCTTGAAATGGCCTTGTGGAACTTGACGTTACCAAGGAGCGACGCTGAAAAATTTTAAAGAGAAAAGGAGGATGGTCTCTAAAGGAGGAAATCAAGTGAACTTCAAACTTTTTTTGCCTCCAGCAACACTGGAGACAAGAAAACAATAGAAAAGTGTTTTAAAGAAAAGTTATTATTTTGAACCCTTAATTACTTATACACCAAAAACATGATGCAAAAAACTAGCAGACATGCTGTAACTTTGAAAGAAAGCCTCCTACAATGGATTGAATTATTTCCCCCCAGAACACCAAAACTCCAACCATACCCACTACCTTCACACTCATAGCAACCCAATGAGATGTGTTGTAAACGTACCCCTGATGCCTGGGGTGATAATCCCATTCCGGAATGGGATGTCTTTGTTAAATTATTAAAACAGGCTTAGTGTCCAGTGGATCAGAGTCTTTTGAGATAGCTGTAAAAGAATTTAAGTGCCAGCTAACAAGGGAAGATGAGGGAAGATGGATGCTAAGCATGTGGACATCACCCGGAAGCAGGAGCTCAGCAGAACAGGACCTTCTTCCAGAGAGCAAAAGCCTTACCCGGGATCTGGCTCCCTGTTGAACAGCACGCCTCTTAACCTAGGAGGAAACAAACGTCTGTTTGCTCAAGCCATCCCTGTGGTACTTCTGTCTCAGCAGCACTACACAAGTAAGACATCTCCTAAACACATTTTTAAAAACTAAAAATTACTCAAGGAGACATTTGACTGAAATAAAAAGGTTTCAAGGAAAAACGTACTGAAACCCATAAAGCACTGATGTTGCAGTGAAATGGATTCCATGCTAAATGATAGACATTCGCCAGCGGTGGGAGCATCCGTCCAAATTGCTCAAGTGACGAAGAATATGATGGAGAAGGGGAGCGCTTATTTTAATACCACAGAAATAAAAAATGTTTTTCAACAACAAAATTGTAGAATTACAAATTTTAGAAGTCATAGTTCTAAACTATGTAGGCAGAAAAGTAAATACGTATAATTCTTAAAGAGTATACATTTAGTATAAAGGAAACAAATCCTGCATTCAAAGGTGACTTACTTGTCTGTTTTTCTCCCTGTATTGCATTCAACTACACTCATTTTTTATTTGTGGTGAATATGAGTTCCTTAAAAACTCTGCTTAATATAAAACCTCCATTAAAAAATCTTAATTTCTTGCATTTCTATGATTGGTGCCTAAGACTTCCCATTCCACCAAAGCATCAAATTTAAGTATTGAACGCAAGCATCTTGTTTCAGGCGATGGAAATGACCATGAAAACTGAAAGCAGACACTGTCAGTAGAGTTTACTTTGAGAGATTGCAAGTAGGGTAGAAAGGAAGATTGAGTGGGGTGTTTGTTTATTTAATTTTTACTCTACTGTTTTAATTATTCCATATTTTTACAAAAATAATGAAGGGGGCTTGACAAATCGTATGTTTAAATATATATATTTATATTTAACAAGGATTTTGGTAGTGATGCAGTATGGAAATGTGCTTGATTACTACTGCCTCCTTTTTGTGTTTCTTTCAGAGGGTGGAATCATGAGGCAGGCTTTGTCTTATCGAATCTACTTCTTTGCGGGACTGTTGCCCCTTTGGATTTTCTGTCGATCCTCTGCCAATAAATGTGCTATCAGATATGAAGTCGCTGACTGCAGTCACTTGAAATTGGCTCAGGTGCCAGATGATCTCCCTGCAAACATCACAGTGTTGAACCTTACCCACAATCAGCTCAGAAGATTACCACCTGCCAACTTCACACGATACAGCCAACTGAGAATCTTGGATGGAGGATTTAACTCCATCTCAAAACTGGAGTCAGAACTTTGCCAAAAGCTCCCCTTGTTGCAAGTATTGAACCTGCAACATAATGAGCTATCTCACCTCTCGGACAAGACCTTTACCTTCTGCGGGAATTTAATGGAGCTCCATTTAATGTCCAACTCAATACAGAAAATTCAAAATAACCCCTTTAAAGACCTAAAGGTAAGATGGGGGAAAATGTACATTTTGATACACAAAGAGAAAATGAATGTTATCAAATATTAAGTTTTTGAACCACGTATCTATCTTTAGATTTAATGCCTATGCATGAAACTGAAGAATAGAACTTTAGCCCCTTTAATAGAGAAAGATATGTCATCTAATGTCAAGTATTTTTCAAGTGTTTTTTTTTGTTTTGTTTTATCTATCCTTACTCTTAAGATGTAAGCATCAAGGTGAAGCAGAAAACATCTAATCTACACCAATGATACATGTGGTCAGACACCCAATTTGATTAGGATTGGAAATGGGTTTCAAGAGAGAAAATGAAGTCTGAACCCGTTTTAATGGTTATTTAAAAGGAATCTACCTCTCTAGCTTCTCACCAGGAGAAACAAACCTAAGCCGCAGAAGCTAGAGAGCATTGTCAGGAAACAATAGGACTATCCCATGAGAAAACAGGAAAAATAAGCTGGGAAAGTTGCTGTTTCAATATCTGGAGTACTGAAAAAACGTCCAACATCCTAAGAGTTTCTAAATCCTGACCTCGAATAATCTTAGCGAATTTCAACAATGACAAAGTAAGTTATTCCACTAAAAATCACTTTCTCTGTTTGAGAAATCCAGGAAGCCATCACTCAGTAAACCATGGCAGTGCAAAGCACCCGCCGCAGCTCCGCGGGAGAAAGATGGGGCAGTTGCTTCTGTTGAGAGCCACAGCCTGGGAACCCCTGGGGCACTCTGTCCTAAGGGGGCTGCTCTGAGCTGGCATCCACTCCATGGCAGTCGGTTAGCATTTTTGCCGGAGCATCTGTATGGAAGCAGGCTGCCGTCTGGTTCTCCTTTAGCGCAACCAGTGGATTCAGACGTCCACCCTTTTGAGCTAGTATGCAAGCGGTGTAGCCACGAAAGCCTCAGTCTTCCTGTGATTGAGAAATTCCCTCCACAATATGATTGGATTGCCATTTCTTCCTGGTCAACCACTTCCCATGAGATTTAAATTTGAGAGAGAGAGAGAAAAAAAAAAGGAAAAAAAAACCCAACCCAGGGATCTACTTCCAAATATAAAACAATTATTAAATGTTTTTCTTAAACCAATGTCATTTTCAAGTTTCTCAGTTACCGTCATTGTAAAATATTAGACATTCCTGGGTCAGGAATAATGTGCACATTGAAAAACGCTGGCAAACATTTACTTACAAGCTTTGCTTACCAGCACTTGCAAACTTTTTTGGGGTGGCTCCTTCTTGGATTCTCAGGTGGACAGAATAGCTATGGACTTAAAGCCCTCAGAATCTGACCTGATTTTTAAGTGAAAAGAATTTTTCCTCTTAACAGAAGTCGTATTCTCTCTTAGAGAGGTGCATTAAATGTTTCTATAATAGCCAGCAGCTTTCGCTCACCTGTGAAACTTACATGCTCAAACATAACGCAGTCCCATCCTCTCAAGGTGCTAATGAAGCAAACCGATATGATGGGACACTCACGGAGCGGTGGCTCTTTCACTGTATCAGGCAGCGAGGTTCTTCGCGTTCTTCTTCAAGACAATATTTTTCTTGTCCTTAAAAACTGTTCTAAGTCCCAAATATGATCCATATTTGATAAGCCACCCGAATCGTCATTACATCATATGAAAATTCTTGCTGGGATTAAGGGCCTTTACTTTTGAAATAAGAAACTAAGTCCTCACTGATTTTCCCATGACACAAATTGTTATTCCGACTGTTAGCTGTCTATATTAAAATGGAGATAATACAATTGTACATAGTACAAATACTACACTTGTGCTATTGTGACATTTATTATATAGATGCTTGTATATTTAAATTGCATTTTTATGAAACGACTCTAACTTGCATGCCTTTATTTTCCCCTCAGAACTTAATCAAATTAGATTTAGCTCATAATGGCTTATCATCTACAAAATTAGGAACTGAGCTCCAACTGCAAAATCTCCAAGAGCTTTCCCTGTCAAATAATAAAATCCATGCAGTAAGAGGTGAAGAACTTGATTTCCTTGGCAATTCTTCTTTAACCAAATTAGAGCTGTCATCGAATCAAATTAAAGAGGTAAGAAGTGGGGTAACGTTGTGTATGTGTCCGACCTCTGGGTGCAGGCACCGTCTCACTGTGTCACAGCGGCAGCGGGAATCTAAAGACCACAGAGGAAGGAGCCGGTGACCCTCACCCACACAGCTTAGGGCGGGGCCAATGGCACCGCTCTCGCGGGAAGAGTATTCCTAGCAGCTAAGGGCTGGGGCTCTGCCTACACATGGGGTGGACTGAGTCCCTCTCCACCACGTGTCTGGTCTTTGATTTTGATGACACCCTTTAGCTGCTCCGTCTGAGTTTCCTCTCTTGCATAGCCGGAAGATCACTCGGTGCCCCGCAGACTTTCTGGAAGGATTACAGCTGCCTGAGAGTGAGGCGCACACGTTTGAGAGTCTGGTTAGATGATAAATAAATAAACAAAATCCGACAAGGTAGTCAAGGCCCCTGTATCGTATTTGCTCAGATTTAAATGTGGCGTCCTAATACCACTCCCTCAGTAAGACTGTGAGGTGAAGAACTTAGGAGTGTCTGTCAGATTAGCACTCAAAAGTGGTAAGTAGCTACAAGTCATTCTGTACAGGGTTTTTTTTTAACTAAAGCTATTCACACACTGCACTTGAGTCATATTCGCAACAGTTGGCTGTTAATCACACGTGCACACACACACGCACATAGGAGCATATACACATGCTCTAGAACATTGCTACAGGATAGCTATTTAGTCTGTCGACACTTAGGGATGTATATGTATATGTATATATATATTTGACAATGGCTAATGTGCACATGTATGTATTTGTGCTTCAACTCTATCCATGAATATAGTAGAGCATACAGAGGTCTTATCCATAACAAATCCCTTAAGGGAATGAGTGGCTGGGCCTGGGGGCGCAGGACCTTATGGGGAGTGGGGTGGAATTAACTAGCAGTATATGATTCTTAAACCCTTTCTTTCACCATCTTCTTGGGTCTATGATCTCAGCTGAGTATTTTATATCCATGTAATCTGTATTTTACACACCTTTTATTTTTATAGGCAATCAGAAACTCACTAACACACGGTGACTTTATAGAACAGGGTAGAATTGTCCCCACAGGTTTCTGAGACTTAGTCCTTTACAGGGGTAGAAAGCCCTCAGAGTGCCCAGTGGCTTCGAACTAAGGAACTTTTTATTTCCTAGAGGATCACAGCCTAACTCATAACCACTACACCACCAGGGTTCCTTTATAGGTTATAAAACCAAACTCACTGAGGTCAAGTCACCACTGTCTCACAGTAACTCGCTGTGGATTTTGGAGACTGTAACTGTTTGTAGGAGGAGGAAGCCCAGTCTTTTTCCAGTGGAGCAGCAGGTGGTTTGGAACTGTGGAACGTGTGATTGTAGCCCAATCCAGAACTACTACACCACCGGGGCTCCTATAAGGACCTTGAAATTCTTAATAAAATGATATGTTTTTATTTGCCTGATTTTTGTTTCAAATGTAAAAAGAGGCTGGACCCAAAATAAGTCTGAGGACATAACTGTTTGGTGGATGCTACCCTTCTCATTTTTAAGCAGCTCTTGTGTTCCGGTTTGAACATACACTGTAGACCTGGCAAATGTGTAAATAATGAGAAGCAAATAGAAATCATGCAGAAGCCCACAATCCGGAGACCACTGCTGTTAGCATGGCCCCATGCATCCCTCCAGTTTTCTTCCCCAAACAATGATAAAGACAATCAATGACAGCAACAGCTAACCTTCACAGAGGGTTTCACTGGGTGCCAGGCACCGGGCCAAGTTGGTTTCTTAAATTATTTTTAAATTTATTTATATCACCAGTTTAACCAATTTTTAAAAATCATTTTACACAAGAGTACATTGCAATCAAGAAAGATTAAGTGGTTAATCTGAGCTCTCACCCAGCTGAACCTGAGCCCCTCTGAATTTGATGAAGTATCCTGATTTTCAAAATTAATATCATTTCATGAGCACCAACTGTGTCATTAAGATGCGGTCAGTAGCTTAATTTTTATGGCTGAAAATTAGCCGACCAGGTAATTTGCATGTCAATTCATTCCATTCACAACCAACCATATGTTTTTATATTTCTCTTTTCTCCCTATTATCAGGCCACACATTAGCAGTTAGAATTTCCATGCCCCCCCCCCCCCCCATGGGTTTGACTGGCAGACATTCATTACTTCCTCCTCTCCTCTCTGGTTCCTTTTCCCTGACTTCCCCTTTCCTGTTTCAACACAAGGTATCTGGTAAGAGAATGGGGGCAGGGTGGAAGAGTGCTTGTAAACACCATACTGAAATAAAATCTGAAGAAAGCTTCACAGAAAAGTATTTTAAAGAGCTGTAACCTTCAAGACTGGTAGAAGGGAAATTGTGAACCACTGCTTTCTAAGAAAGCCCACTCACTCCTTTCTTCCACGCTGCTCGCTGAGAAGAGTTGTGACCAAGACCTAAACAGTAGCCCCCCACGCCCCCCCAATGTGAATTTACAAATAGTTGAATAATTATAGTTGTGCTCCATGGGATGAAATGAAATTCACCAGGAGATTTAACTTAACCCTGATAGGTCAGAGAAAGCCCCTAAGGACGTGACTTCTAAACTGAAGAGGCAAATACTGAGCAAACGTTGACCTGTGGCTAGGGAGGACATGGGCCCAGGCTCAGGGGAAGGGCGGTAGACCTGGTCGGGACAGGTCTGCATGAGCGGAGTGGGTAAAATGTGATGCACGCACTAATGCGGTAGGGAATTGTGTTTAAACTTTGCGGGGCTTTGGCACAGGCCTTTGAGTTTGAGCCGTATTAATTTCTGGTGTTTGTTTGTTTTTCACTTCAGTTTTCTCCAGGGTGTTTTCATGCCATCGGGAAATTATTTGGCCTCTCTCTAAACAATGCTCAGCTGGGCTCCAATCTCGTGGAGAAGCTTTGTGTGGAACTAGCAAACACGAGCATTCGGCATCTCTCTCTGAGCAACACCCAGCTCTCCAGAACAAGCAACACGACGTTTCTTGGGCTGAAGGAGACAAATCTCACCATGCTTGACCTCTCCTCTAACAGTTTAACTGCGATCACTAATGATTCATTCGCTTGGCTTCCACATTTGAAATATTTCAACCTGGAGTATAATAATATAGGACACTTGTCCTCTCGCTCCTTTTATGGGCTGTTCAATGTGAGATCCCTGAATTTAAAGCGATTTTTTGCTAAGCAAAGTACTTCTCTTGCTGCACTTCCCAAGATTGATGATTTTTCCTTCCAGTGCCTAAACTCTTTGGAAGACCTTAACATGGAAGATAACGGTATCGTAGGAATAAAGAGCAACACGTTCACGGGATTGAGAAGTCTGAAATATTTGAGGCTATCCAACTCCTTTGCAAGCTTGCCAGTTTTAACAAATGAAACATTTTTATCACTTGCTGACTCTCCTTTACTCATGCTCAACCTAACCAGAAATAAGATCTCAAAAATAGAGAGTGGTGCTTTTATTTGGCTGGGCCACCTACAGATACTCGACCTTGGCATTAATGAAATTGGGCAAGAGCTCACAGGCCAGGAATGGCGAGGTCTGGGAAATATCATTGAAATCTACCTTTCCTTTAACAGGTACCTACAGCTGTCTAGTAATTCCTTTGCCTTGGTTCCAAGTCTCAGACGACTGATGCTTCGTAGGGTGGCCTGTAGAAATGTGGATATCTCCCCCTCGCCTTTCCACTCGCTTCACAACTTGACCATTCTGGATCTCAGTAATAACAATATAGCCAACATAAATGAAGCAATGCTGGAGGGGCTTGGCAAACTAGAAATTCTGGATTTGCAGCACAACAACTTAGCAAGGCTCTGGAAACGGGCCAACCCTGGTGGTGCCGTTTATTTCCTGAAGGGTCTTCCTCACCTCCACATCCTTAATTTACAGTCTAACGGCTTTGACGAAATCCCAGAGGAGGTCTTCAAGGATTTGTCTGCGTTAAAGAGCATCGACTTAGGACTGAACAATTTAAACGTACTCCCACCCTCCATCTTTGACAACCAGGTCTCCCTGAAGTCATTGAATCTCCAGAAAAATCTTATCACATCAGTTAACAAAGATATTTTTGGAACACCTTTCAAGAGCCTGATTAGCTTAGATATGCGGTTTAATCCATTTGATTGTACGTGCGAGAGTATTGCCTGGTTTGTTAATTGGATCAATGGAACCCATACGAATATCTCTGGGCTATCAGATTACTATCTCTGCAATACTCCACCCCAATATCATGGGGTCCCAATCACGCTTTTTGATGTGTCCACCTGCAAAGACAGTGCTCCGTTCAAACTTCTATTCATCATAACTACCACCACCCTCTTGCTTTTTATAGTCACAGTACTGCTCGTCCATTTTGAGGGCTGGAGAGTATCTTTTTACTGGAATGTTTCAGTGCATCGCATTCTGGGTTTCAAGGAGGTGGACAACAAGGCAGAGCTGTTTGAATACGCGGCCTATGTAATCCATGCCCACAAAGACAAGGATTGGGTCTGGCAGCACTTCTCTTCCATGGAAGAAAATGACCCATCGCTCAAATTTTGTTTGGAAGAAAGGGATTTTGAGGCAGGTGCCCTTGAACTCGAAGCAATTGTCAATAGCATCAGAAGAAGCAGAAAAATTATTTTTGTTATAACACAGAATCTATTGCAAGATCTGTTGTGCAAAAGGTGCGTGGATATTGTGAAATTCTAAATGCTTGTTTGTGTTTCAATCTAACTTACCAATAGGCATTAGGCTAGTATTAAATAACCATCTTAGGTTTTTATTACTAAGAGCTAAGGGATTTTTCAAATAAAATTAAGGGGAAAATGTAAGTAACAGACTAAAGTAAATTTTTACAAGAATATATTATCTCGAAGTTTGGATATTAGTTCTGTAACTTAACTTGTTTTTCTGTTGTTGTTTTGGTTTTTGTAAATTTAGATTCAAAGTGCACCATGCCGTTCAGCAAGCTATTGAACAAAATCTGGATTCCATTATACTGGTCTTTCTTGAGGAGATTCCAGATTATAAACTGAACCATGCACTTTGTTTGCGAAGAGGAATGTTTAAGTCTCGCTGCATCTTGAGCTGGCCGGTGCAGAAAGAACGCATCAGTGCATTTCATCATAAATTGCAAGTCGCACTTGGATCCAGAAATTCAGTACTTTAAATTTACTTAAAGGTTAATTTACGAGTAACTTTTCCAGTTTCAAAAGTTCCGTGGTAAGTGAGAGTTTTTGCTCGAACACAATGTAACTCTGCTGACTCTTTTATCCTGTCACAGTTGTATCTCATCTCTGGAAACAAATCTCCCTATCGGAAACCCCTTGTTCCTCAAGTCCCCAACTCTCTGCTATCCAGTTGATTCTGACTCACGTCAACTGTCTAGGGCAGAGTCCAACTGCCCTCGTGGGTTTCCCAGGCCTGTGCAGCAGTAGAAAGCCCGGCACTCCTCCTGTGGAGAGACTGAGACTTGCACGGTCTGACTTCGCAGTGAGCAGCCTACCGGTAGCCGACCCCATCCCCAGCCTGCCCCTTGATCCCGATGCACGGAGCTTGTCATCATAGACCATGTTTAACTGCTGAAAACAAATTGGTTACCATGACCCGGTACAATTTAAAACTTTTAAGAGATCTCTCATTTAAAGAAAAGTGAGAGTTGCATGCGGATTTATGCGAATGTTCTTGATATTTGGAGGGATGCACTTAATGATCAAATGGAAGATGATTGTTTTAATAGGCATAATGCAATATCAATTAGAAAAGAGTAAAATATAGATCCATATTTAAACAGGGTCAATACAGTGTCTTTTTTTCCTCCCAATTGAAAAGTTGTTGTCTTCTGGTGCCTATCTCAGTGTGGATTTGGCCACATGCTACATGTCACTTGAATATATGTACACTGGAAAACAGAAACATTTGTAATTCGTTTTGGTTAGTTAATTAAACGAAAACTTTAATAAATACTTACTGATAGTTTCTTGGTATTTGGGTTTCTGTTACAGGAATTGTTAGAAGAAACTATTCTCTTACTTAACAGCATTGCAGGGAAACACATTTTCTGAAGGTTAATCAGCAGATTAACTTTGTGGGGATAAAGCCATTTCCTTCCCTGGTCACCGACTCAAGAGGTGGCATCAGCCAAACCACCTGATCCCACTGGGATTCTTTCACGCCTGATCTTTAAAATTATGATGATGGGCAGCCTCTTTGTATACCTCAACAATATCAATGATGATCATGGCATAATAAATCCACAGAGCACACATTACCATAAATGAGCCATAAACAAGCCCTTCTATAGGATGATTACTTTTAAAGTTTTATTTCTTATTTACAATAAAACAGCCTGATTATTTGAAATGGACAGGAATCACTTTTTAAAAAACGTTTGTAGTTCTGGTGTTAAAATATAAGGGAGAGTGAAAATGTAATGGTCGAATTAACTTCTGGGTCCAAGTGCTCCCTTGTCTATTGAAGTTAGGGGGGATTTGAGAAATCATGTCTGAAAACTTTGTTGGAAATAAGTCAATATTCTCAGGACAAAAATCACATATGCCTGAGGAAAAAATTTCCATCATGGTACTGGTTCTGAAAGAGTCTAAAGTCCCCCATCAACATGAATGTCTTGAGGTAGCTTTTCAGTGTCCTGGTCTACAACCATTGACACCTGAGACAATTGTCTTACGGCGCTCTGTCTAGTGTTATTTGCTGTGTTTGTTTGCTTTTATATCATTTAGCATGGTTTGCTAACTGTGAAATGGTTCTGTTTTTGTTGTCATCGTAAAACAATAAAAACAGCTATCATTGAGGCACGTTGTATGCTGTCTTTTGATATTCTCAATTCTTCATAAAAATATTTCTCTATAAATCAAGATCGCCTGTTTGTGAAAAGTAGATCAGAAACTAATGGTGCCTTCTTTATCAGGTGCTCACTTGCTTACGATGGAGTTCAACACACGGCCTCAGTTTAAAATGAGTGAATGCAAAGAAAAATAAGATAAGTGGAAACATAGTTTTAAAGTTGTGTTAAATTTAAGAGATTAAGATGGTCCAAGGATGACCCATTTAACTAAACATAAGTAAAGCTTATGAAATATGTAAGCCCTGACTTGGACTTGACCCACACAGGAAGCAACATCCTGAATGTCTGTCCTTGATAATTGTTCTCCGGGGATGTCCTTCTCTCTGGGGCTGAAGACAAAGGGAGTGCAGAAAAGGATGTTTGTCTGACCTTCCGCTTAATTTCCACAGTGAATTGTCTTGTTTGAATACTCTGAGGTACTATCATGTAATCAGTCCACTGCAACGTTGCAAAACAGAGCCAAGCTGAATCAAAGACATTTAATTGAAGAGAAATCTGGATATTTAGATTTTTATCTGAGCGATGCTTTCTAGAAGGCATAATGAAGGTACAAGGAATCATTTTGCTTAGTGAAGAAGGGGCCATCCAGTGTCATTTATTTAACATTGCCCAGTGATGCAAATGTCTACCTTAGATAATTAGTAAAAGATTATGTAATAGAACATGAAGGGTGCCGTTGGGAAAATGTAAGGAAACAGAAATTAAGAACTTAAAAATTACTTCTTGAAATATATAGGCAGAAGTAGGTTGGTGGTGTCTGAGACTGCAGAGGGAATGAGGAATTAATGCCAATTGACACTGGAACTTTCGTGGGGAGTGAGAAGAATTCTCTAGAACTATATGATTATTGCACAACTAAATTAACTAAAATTAACTGAATTAACTAAATTAACTAAAATCATTGAATTGTACACTTAAATTTGGCAAATATATGGCATATTTACTACAAAAATAAAATTATTAAATATGATATTCATTGACCCTCTATATTAAGTCCCTTAAGGTACAATAAGATATAAGATAAAGTTACAGGAAATTAAGTTAAAGAAATTAACAACAATAAAAGAAAAACCCACCTACTGCCATCGTGTCATTCTGACTCATAGTGACCCTACACGACAGGGTAGAACTTCCCCATTGTGCTTCTGAGACTAACTCTTTATGGGGGTAGAAAGATTCACCTTTCTCCCCAAAAAGCAACTGGTGGTTTTGAACTGCTAATCTTGAAGTTAGAAGCCCAACAGGTAACCACTACCCCCCCTCCCCGTCCCCTGCCAGGGCTCTCTGGAGTTAGAGTAGGAAGGGATTGTCAAAGATCCACAGGAGGGGCTGCATCCAACACAATCAGACCCTCCCACGTTGGGTAGGGTTTTAGTGAAGGAGGAAGGTCACCACATGAACAGTGAGATGGAAAATAGGGAGGGAGAAATAAATGTGATATTGACAGATAGCAGAGGGTGGGAGCATGTGGCAGAGAGGATGGCAAAGTCACTTATTCTCTCAATATCTTGAAGCTGTTATTTTATGGATTTGATTTAGTAAAACCATGAATTGTAAAACATCCCTCCTTGACTTTGTGACTTAGGTAAGTGGCAGCTAGTTAAAGAGAAAATAAGGCATGACTTCATAATCCTGCCAGATTTACAGTTGAATCTCAAGAAATGAAAAGAGCTGTGCAGCACATAGTTTTTTCCAAGAAAAATAAATCTATACAAAAAGAGTACAGGATGGCAATCAATTGATGTTTAGTTATTTCTTCCATTAGGCAATGCCGCCAGTTGTCTCGGATTCCAGATCAGACAACCCATGTGTGTTCAAGTAGAGCTGTGCTCACGGATTTGAAAGGCTGATTCCCCACCCCCACCCCCACCCCCAAACCATTCCAATCACATTAACCATTTCCCCATCCAGGGACCCCAAAGTGATTGCAAGAGACTTAATGCCATCAAACAAACAGTGCGACACACTGTCTAGGATATTTGGGAACTGAGAGGCACACAGGTAAACTTCTTTGGCCACTTGTGTAAGATTCCAACGCTTTTCTTTAAAAACAAAACAAGATCCCTTCCCGAAACTAGGAAACAAATGACTATTTTGGTTTTGTTTTGACAAGAATGCCTTAACAGTATCAGTGTCTTCCAACTACACCCATCCAAAACACAGCTGCGGTTGAACAAGCTGAGTTTGTTTCTCATTGCAGCAAGAACACACACCATGGGGAACCATGTTGTAGCTCAGTAAGAAGGTATTTTTTTAAAAATTCCAGACTGGATGCTATCTATAGGCAAGGAGAACTGGATTAGGATAACATTTTAGTTGGAAAGGAAGTAGTGGTAGATTTGTAGTCAATTAATACAGGCCTTCTAATCATATTTCTTATGCGATGTATTATAATTGTGGACTCTATGCCTCTGGTTATAATTCCGTTTTGGAAGGTTTTCTGTATTATATAAAGGACAGGGTTAGGGTGGGACTAACAGGAGCCTTGGTGGCACAGCGGTTGTACATGCGGATACTAACCTCAAGTTCAGCCGTTTGAAACCACCAACTTCGCTGTAAGAGAAAGATGAGGCTTTCTACTCCCAACAGAATTCTCAAACCACAGAACAATATCAAGTTTACTTGCATGTGATAACAATGGTATTGTTTCATAGTTTGATCATTCTGTGGGTCACCTTTCTTTGGAATGGGTACATATATGCCATCTCTTCCAGTCAATTGGCCAAGTAGCTGTCTTCCAAACTCTCTAGGAAAATCAGTGAGTGCTGCCAGTGCTTCATTAACTTGGAGAAACATTTAAAAGAGTAGCCATCAGATCCTGGAGCCTTGTTTTTGGCTAATGCTTTCAATGTGGTTTGAACTTCCTTCAGCACCATTGGCTCTTGCTCACATGCTACCTCCTGAAATGGTAAAAGGTCAACGAATTGCTTTTGGTCCAGCAACTCTGTTTCTTCCCATCTTCTTTTGAAGCTTGCTGCATCATTCAATATTTTTCCCATAGAATCTTTCAATATTGAAACTTGAGGCTTGAATAATTTTTTTGAGTTCTTTCAGTGTAAGATAAGCTGATTGAAACACCAAGATACTTAGGAAAAGAAATGTTTTTAGTTTATGGCCAAATTAGGACAGGGTAGGAATTCAGGTAGGAGAGCTGGGACAGAGGGCACAGATACCACCACTTCGTCCTCTACTTCTCTTTGTTGGGTCACACGGCTGAAACATGGCTGCTCAACAGTTCAGCGACGCCTCTCTCATGTGACGGGAGTCCAAATGAGAGCTTTAGTCTCAGGAGAGTTCTCCGATAAGCAGTGGTCCCCTGCTTGGCAGGACCCATGAGATCAACCTGGGTAGATTAGTAGAAAGAGTAGTTTTCTCAAAAGAAATGAATCCAAGAAGCCAGTTGCCATTGAATCGGACCACATTCATAGTGACCCCATGGGTGACAGGGTAGAGCCATCAGCACAGAGTTTTCAATGATGGATTTTCAGATGTAGATCTCTAAATCCTTTGAAACATGGCAGCTGAGAACATTAGCTCAGGACTCTCCTTCAACTATGTAAGGGTTATTCCCTAAAGACAGAAAGCCTGGGCAAACAAAAACAAGACTTTCCCACCACATTGGACACGTGTAACTGGTTTAGTGAACAAGCTGGACACAGTAGGTATAAACAGAAATGTATGCCACCCTAGATAATAAAAATGGCGATTTCACTTCAAAATCACATAGCCCCAATCCAGTAGTAACAACCAAAGTCCAAATTCTTATCCAAAGGACCCACTTCATTTCTCCAGCGGGGACCTGCATAGACCAGCAGGAGTCCCCATTAATAAGGGTAGTTAGTGTCTTGACTTGTTTTCTCTCTCCTCACTTGGCTTGCTCGTCCACTTGCTGGCTCTTACTCTACAAACCTCCACCACGTCCAAGGTCAGAAGGTGGAAGAAAGAAGAGGAAAAGGACGCAGCAGTTTTCTCTTGGCTGGAATTGGTGCAATCTGGTGTCACAATGGTCAATGGCATCTACTTTTTTCATGGGGACTTAACTGATTCTTCAGAGATTCAGTATATTCCCTTGAATCCCAACTCACAGGCTGAACACACAACTCACCTGGAAATTCCTTCGGTGGTTGCCTATCACCCAATTAAATGAACGCAAGGCTTTCCATTACCCTAGTTCAACTTGGTTTTCCAAACATATCTCCCATTACTGCCGTACAACTCTAAAGTATTGGTTAGTTTGCCCAAACTATGTTTTTTAAACACTGATCTTGCAGTGCAATTTCCTCTAAAAATATCTTCTGGCAAGTAAATTTGGGGAGTACTTTGTATATAAGCTCACTATTCAGAGACACGCAATGCATATCAGCATATTAAACGATATAAGAGGTGCTGCTCTAAAGAAAACTAACTTTTATTACTGAGGTGTTTCCTACACTCATTTGCATATAAAACACACTGGGGAACCAGTTACCAAGATCTACATATAACCTACTCTCTGGGGGACCGACAACAGAAAAATGGGTGAAGGGAGATGTTGGGTACTATAAGACATGACAAAATAATAATAATTTATAAATTATCAAGGGTTGATGAGAGGGAGGGGGAGGGAGGGGAAATAATAAGGAGCTGATACCAAGGGCTCAAGTAGAAAGCAGGTGTTTTGAGAATGATGATGGCAACAAATGTGCAAATGTGCTGGACACAATGGAAGTATGCATGGATTGTGAGAAGCATTGTATGAGCCCCCCAAAATGATTAAAATAACCCACACAACTCACTAGGAAATTGTTAATAATATGCTGCTGAATATGTCTTCTGTATATACAGTTTGGGAAGCACTCTAAATAAATTTACTATTTTTGTTCTTGTTACATTCTCCAAGAAATCTCCTCTTTCCATTTTTAACCACTCCGAACCCCTAACTTACCTTCCATTGCCTTCCCCTCCACTTTTCTGCCGCTAAGCAAAAGTTCCAACTGAACCCCATCCCTGTTAGCACATTTCTTTGGCCAGAATGTCAGTAACATTCACCGTCACAAACAGTTAATACACTTGACTGTGAATCCAAAGGTAGGAAATCCAAGCCCTCTCAGTCACCCTGGAAGACAGATCTGACAATCTAACTCCTTGCCTTTGCATACTTCCATATATGTAATGTAGCTCTGTTTTTATTGATATGCTTTTCTTGGCTAAATTTTGCACGCTGTTAAAGGAATAGGTCCCAGTATCCACTTCTAGGAGCCTTCCTGAACCCTCTTCCTCTTAGGTTGACTTAGAAGCCTATTTCAAATGCTTTTGGATAGGAAGAGCTTGATCTCTTAAGTGGGAATGGCCCTAATCACTGAAGAGTAGAACCTGAAGACTCTCTGTGGCTGGTACAGGAATCAGTACAAACAAGTAGAGGTGGTCTTGGAGGGAGCTCTCAGGCCATGTCTTCTTAGTATGCTTATTTTTTGAGTGATGCTTACCCTTCTTCACTGCAGAGGGGTTTTCAGAATTATTCTTCTGCTCAGGTTGTTTTGGTGTAAAGCTGTCACAACACAGAGAGGCACTGTATCAGAGATTTGAGCTTTCCTCAGAGAAAACATGCTACCTGTGCAGTGGTAAGAAACAAAGGGTCCCTCTTCCTGGTCCAGAAGCTTAGTGGGTTGGCAGCCTCTTGTGGAGTAGTGCTCACTGGTGTCTCCTGTGATAGGTCTCCCCTTGAAGTGTGTGTGCTTTCAGGTTCTAGTCCCAACTGAGAAAGAACAGAACAAGCCAGGCTGGCCCCTTGGCACATTCACAATCTTGTTAGTTAACATGTGATGTTGGAACCACTATTGTTGAGTTACTATTAAATTGGCTCTGACTCACGGTAACCCCAGACACCAGAGGATCTCCCTGTTGCGATTCAGTTTTACTGGCTGGCTTTCAAAAGTAGATCGCCAGTTATCTCTTGTCTATCTTAGTCTGGAAGCATCACTAAACATTGGTTTGACCTGATAGCCACGTGTACCTTGGCTCTGTAATAGGATTTGAGGTTGGGAAATGAGTGCTCTCCTACTTTGTTCTTCTGCATCTTTCATCTCCAAGTAAAGTTAGTGATTAGCTTTTCCATCTTTTTAAAGAACGATGCTGGGCTCTGGGTCAGAACTGTTTATAGGTTGCTGTGGTTAGTGTCACATGCTCACAATGTTTGTTTACTCTTTCAACCCATGACCATAGAACATTCTTCCATGTATGTAGGCTGTTTGGGGTTTCTTATAGTAGCATTTTGTAGGGTGGTTTTTTTTTTTCTGTACAAGTCTTGGGTTTCTCTGATGAGCTTTATTCCTAAGTATTTCATATTTTATGGCTATCATAACAGAATGATTGTTCCTGACTTCCTTTCCAGAGCGTTCTTCATTTGTATACAGGAATCCAATCTATTTTTCGACATTGCTTTTGTGCCTTGTCGCATTGCTGAAACATATGGTTCCAGTCATATGGACTCAACTCTTGTTGAGTCTGCGGTTTTCCCCAGATACGTTCACTGCATCTTCAATTAAAGAGAGCTTTACGTCACCTTTGCCGATTTGGATGCCTTCGTTTCCTTGTTAGTGGTCTAATCGTTCTGGATAAGAGTTCCAGGACAACATTGAGTATCATCAGTGATAAAGGCCAGGCTTCTCCTTCTAACCCCTGAGTGATTGTGTGGATATGCCCTTTACTGTGTGGAAGGTTTCCCGTCTTTTGCTGTGACGGTGAGTGGGAAGGGCGTCAATGTGACCCTGGCCCACTAGGTGTAGGTATCAGAGGTGTGAGAGCGGCTGGGTCATGTGGAGAGAGTGAGGATGGGGATTGGAGACATTTCTCATCAACAGTGGGTTATCGAGAGCTATAATGGGTCTACCGCTCTTGTGTCCTGCTTCCTTTTATGGTTTATCAAGAAAGCGAGGGAGAAAAAGAAGAGAGAAAAAAGACTCCAATCCCGTGGACTCTATCACGTACTGACCCGAGCACTCGAGGGTCGCAGTCTCTTTAGTTCCCAGTGGCCACTCAACATGCAGACGTGTGGGCTGGCAGCCTCTCCAGGCTCCAGGGGGCAGAGGGGAAGCCCTGCCTGTCCGCCCCATTCTCGGACTGCATTAGCGGCCACGGCACTGTGGAGGGCGGCAGCGTCGGGAGTCAACACAGTACGGTGAGACCAGGTTAGTCTTCCATTCGGCCGGTGCTGCAAAGCCCCTGCGCGTGGTTGGACCCCCATACTGTCCTGCCGTTCACCTCACGTGGCTTCTTGGTCCGCTTGATTGCTTGTGGGCTCTGTCCTTTATTTTCTGTCGGTTTTTTGTTGCAGAGGGTTGATGCGTCACGTAGGGCTAGCCCACCACCATTCTAAAAGCTGTTCTTCTCTCGCTGCTTTCCCTAACTTCAATGTTTTTATGCAAACAGGAAATGATCGTTGTTAATTACTATGGCAGCATAAACTTGATCTTTAGAAACACGGAAAGAAGGTGCTTCATTAGCTCCTTGCCTGACTTAAAGTAAACTGATGGCAGTCATTCCCTGAAGGTATGGCCATTAAAATAAAAATTTTAAACACCTAAATCCCACCTATAGATGATCATTATGAGTTTCTCTCCATCGTGCTCTTTTTGTGTGTGTGTGGGCAGGGGGGTGGGGGGTGAGGGGGCAGGTGGGGGGTGGGGGTGGGGGTGCTTGTTTTCTTCACAGGGGCCTTCATTTGTTTCCATTTAAAAGCCAGAACTTTAAACATATCATTTATAACCTATATGGAAATTGAAACAACTGAACAAAATTTAAACAAAAGTGTTACAAAATCAAACCCAGGACCATCAAACTGATTCTGACTTATAGCAACCCTTCCAGCTATAATTCTTTTGAGAGCAGACAGCCTCTTCCTCCAAAGCAGGTATTGTATTTGAGCCACTGACCTTGTAGGTAGCAAAGATTTTAACCAGCAGTGCTCCCAGGGCTCCTAATGTGCTATCAGTCGATGCAAAATCTGTATACTTAATAGCCATCATGTGTTGCAAGGTCTTTGTCTCTGAGTCCAGTCCTTGCCTTTTAGGAGATTTTGTTTAGTGACGTTTTCCTTGTTGAAAGCATGAGTGATTAACATCAATCTATCTGTGATATGAGTAGGATTAAGTGCACAGCATTAAGTAGAGATACAATAGTTTATTATTTAAAACATTCTATAAAGATTGAAACAAAGATGAATACAAACAAAGGGAACGTAATATTTTCTTCCAGTATCCACTGCCGAAGCCAAATTAGTTACACAGAATTTCAGATAAAGAGAGATCAGGATCCCAGAGAATTGACATCATGTGCTGTTGAGAGTAAACACAGTGAATGATATCAGCATTACCATCAGGACTGTGAGCACAACCATCAGTTTTATTTTTTTATTTTAGGGGCGGGTTTGTTTTGTTTTGTTTTTAAATACGATCAGTTTTAATAATGGGGCCTTGTACAACTCTTATCACAATCCATACATCCATCCATTGTATGTCAAGCACATTTGTACATGTGTTGCCCTCATCTTTCTCAAATCTTCTTATTTTCTTGATAAACAGTTTAGTCTTCCTTCTTCTCATTATAATGATCCCTGGTGGCCCTGTTGGGTATACATTAGACTGCTAACCACAAAGTCTGAAGTTCAAAGCCACTCCTCAGGAAAAAGATTTGACTATCTGCTCCCACAAAGATTTAAAGTCACGGACTCACTATATTGGGTTGCTATGACTCAAAAATGGAGGATTGAGTACTCTTTCCATTATGGAATTAACAGAAATTATTATTTTCCCTAAATTAAGCACATGTCACTTAATATGTAGTCCAAATCTCTTTGATATATTTTGCTTTTAAGGTTATGTACATAAAAATCTTTTCCAGTAGGAATTAATTTTTATGAGTTCCTGAGAATGTCAGGACTATTTAATTTATACGAGCACTTATTTGTCATTGAACTCGTCAGAGTAAGATCTTGAGAGGAATATTAAAATACCATTCAATGATAGGAAAATATTGCATTTTCATAAGCCTGTCTTGATACACCAAGCAAAATACACAGTCCACCCTTTCCACACGCACCTTTCAAATAGGCAAATTCATGTAAAATGTTCTCAAAGCAACTACTGTAATGATTTGTTTCCTTAAGAAGACAAAGGAATGAGGTCTCAGCAGAGGTGGATTAAGAGGCCTGCTGAGTAATTTCTCAGATAACTAAGCATCTGCTTGGCTGGAATGCAGTTGTTAAGGAGCCAAGAGCTGTTAATTATACATAAATCCACAAAAATATGCTACTTACTCATTATAACAGTTAAGTCACTTATAGTCTTAAACGTTTGCCTGTGCAAACAGGTAGCATCTGAGATGGGCACAGATGCCTCCATCTGGATTTCCTTTCCACAGTTGCAGTGTTAATACTTAGAGAACCAGACACTATTCTAAGTTTGTGTATATTATTGGCTTTAATCCTCACTGTATTTTTAAAAACAGTTTTATTGGGAAATAATTGACATATGGTATAATTCAGTAGTTCAATTATTCAATCATAGCAAGGAGAATTGTACCATCACCCGCACATCAAACACTTTTTCTTTTCTACATTTTCTTTTGGGGGCTCAGACAACTCACAATCTATAAATCCATCCATGTGTCAAGCACATTTGTACATATGTTGCATCATCATTTTCAAAGCATTTTCTTTCTACTTGATCCTTTGTTATCAGCTCCTCATTTCCCCCCTCCCTGCATCTCCCTCTTTGCCTCCCTCATGAACCCTTGATAATTTATTAATTATTATTTTTTCATGTCTTGCACTATCTGATGTCTCCCTTTACCCCCTTGTCTGTTGTCCATCCCCCTGGGAGGGGGTTATAGGTAGGTCATTGTGATTGGTTACCCTTTTCTCCCCCACTTTCCCCTTACCCTCCTTTTATGACTATTCTCAATATTGATCCCAAGGAGATTTTTTGTCCTGTATTCCCTGTGCTTCCAGCTCTTATCTGTACCCATGTACATGCTCTGGTCTAGCCAGATTTGTAAGGTTGAATTGGAGTCATGATAGTGGGGGGGGGGGGTGACGGAGTGGGGAGGAAGCATTAACGAACCAGAGGAAAACTGTATGTTTCTTTGGTGCTCTACTGCACCATGACTGACCCATCTCCCAACTCTACTGTAAGGGGATGTCCAATTGCCTACAGATTGGCTTTGGGTTTCCATTCCGCACTCCCCTCCCCCCCTTCCCCACCCATTCACATTATGATTTTTTTACTCTGGGTCTTTTCACATAAATATTTTAGAACATTCTCTCTCCCTTGGTTAAATCACCTCCAAGATAAGTTATGCAATCACAATCCATTCCATATCCCCCCACCCCCCTACCCCGTCTTCCCCACCCACTCTGAGATCCCTTACCCTCCCCATCATTTACCTCCACCCCTTGGATCAGTTATTCTCAGTAGGCATCCACTCCTCCTGTGCTTCATAGCTGCAAGACCCAACAGAAAACAATAAAACACAAATTCGCACTAAGGTGGTAAGACTGAAAACATGATAGTACACAGACAATGATGCAAATAATGTATAGGAGGGGATAGACCCCCAACAACATTCAAAAAGCCAGGTAAGAAATTTCTGTGATGGAACCAGTAAGAGATACTTGCACCCAGAACATGCTCAGGTCCCGTCTATAGGGTGGTCAGCTGGCCAAGTATCAAGGTCGATCCAGCATAATCAAGATGACAGTGATTTCTGCAAGGTCGTAAGAGATAACCCCCTCAGGGCCAATAATGTGAGTAACAATACCAGGAGGGTATGGGGAAGGTGGGGTAGAAAAGGGGAACCGATCACAGTGATCGACTTATAATCCCCTCCCAGGGGGACAGAAAACAAAAAAGTGGGTGAAGGGAGACAGTGGACAGTGTAAGGCATGAAAAAATAATAATTTATAAATTATCAAGGGTTCATGAGGGAAAGCGGGTGGGGGAGGGGGAAATGAGCTGATACCAAAGGCTCAAGTATAAAGCAAATGTTTTGAGAATGATGATGGCAACGAATGTTCAAAACGCCTGACACAATGGATGGATGGATGGATTGCGATAAGAGTTGTCCAAGCCCCCTATAAAATGATTTAAAAAAAACAAGTGTATCTGGTAAAGCCCAGTTCATCCCTCACTGTAGTTTACATTACCACTGTTGCTTTAATTTTATAGATAAGGAAACTAAAGAACAGAGATTACCTGACTACCCAAGGTCACATATCTACTATTTGATGAAGATTTTTTATTCCAGTTAATTCGACTTCAAAGTCTGAACTCAATAAAAATCAACAAAATACTATGACATATGACGGTCAGAGTAATGTAGAATTTTAAGTGTTGAATGTAAGATGCTCTATCAGAACCTCTTTAATAATAGCATTTAAAGTGATGAATGAATGCTTAGTGTATGGTTTGTATGCACAGCATAAAATGAATTTGAAGTTGTCATTTTAATTAGATAAAAGTAGATAGGCTCTCTGCTCCCCCTCGTGTGACAGGCAGCCGCCTCTTCCTGTTCCGTGCAGTCCCAGCCGCATCTCAAAGACATGATGTTGAAGGTAGGAGTGAATGGATTCAGCCACATTGGGCGCCCCATCACCATAGCTGTTTTCCACTCTAGCAAAGTGGAGATTATTACCATCAATGACCCCTTCATTGATCTGAGCTATCTGGTCTACATGTTCCAGTATGATTCCACCCATGGCAAGTTCAATGGCACCATCAAGGCTGAGAACAGGAAGCTTATCATCAATGGAAAGTCCATCTCCATCTTCCAGGAGGGAGATCCTACCAACATCAAGTGTGGTGAGGCTGGTGCCCAGTATGTTGTACAGTCCAGCGGTGTCTTCACAACCCTAGAGAAGACTGAGGTTCACTTGAAGGATGGTGCCATACGGTGATCATCTCTGCCCCTTCTGTCAACGTCCCCATGTTTGTGATGGCCACGGACTACAAGAAATATGACAACTCCCTCATGATTGTCAGCAATGCCTCCTGCACTACCAACTACTTGGCCCCCCTGGCCAAGGTCATCCAGGACAACATTGGCATGGTGGAGGGCCTTATAACCAAAGTCCAGGTCATTGTGCCACCCAGAAGATAGTGGATGACCTCTCTGGGAAACACTGGTGCTACAGCCATGGGGCTGGTGAGAACCCCATCCCCACATCTACTGGTGCTGCCAAGGCTGTGGGCAAGGTTATCCCGGAGCTGAATGGGAAACTCGCTGCATGAACTTCTGTGTCCCCACCCCCCCAGTATGTCGGTCGTGGATCTCGCCTGCCATCTGGAGAAAGCTGTGAAGTATGATGACATCAAGAAAATGGTGAAGCAGGCATCCGATGGCCCCCTAGAGGGCATCCTGGGCTACACTGAGGACCAGGGTGTCTCCTGTGACTTCAACAACAGTGACACCCACTCGTCCACCTTTGATGCTGGGGATGGCATTGCCCTCCAAGACCACTTTGTCAAGCTCATTTCCCGGTATGACAATGAATTCGGCTACAACAGAGTGGTAGACATTATGGTCCACATGGCCTCCAAGGAGTAAGAGCTCTCTTGGACCACCAGCCCCAGCAACAGCACAGAGGAAGAGAGGCCCTCAGCTTCTGGGGCTTTCAACTCGATCCCCCAACACACTGAGAATATTCCATCCAGATCCCTTGAAGGAAGGGGAGGGGCTTAGAAGCTGACATTGTCTTGCACCATCAATAAAGTGCACTGTACCCAGAAAATGAGATAGTAAAACTCTTAGTTTTTATTCTATAATAGAATCGACATTGCTGTACAGATACTGTTACCCAACAGACTTTAGATCCCTGATTTTGCTGAGCTAACAAATGAAGAGAACGCGGTCCCCCTCTGACAGTGGAGCAGCACCAAGATTTCAGAGCATGGTAGTTCCACATACTCATGTTGAAAATCGGCGTAAGGGTAGGAAGAGCTAGTTCTGGCCACTGAAACTCCATGGGGACTCATCCCGAGTAGTGTCTGGAAAGTAGATTGTCCCTTAATGAGAGAGAGACCATACTGCCCTTTGTTTCCAGTGTAGTTATTTGAAGGAACAAAGTGTTGGTGCTGAGGATGTCAAGTTGGGCCCACAAAGGGAGAAGCTGTAACAGCGGTGAATGGTCAAAAAGGGAGAATCGTCTGGGGTCCCTGCTGACTGTTATAATTGCGCAATTGACTCCACAGTCCACCAAGGGATAGGACCTCCAAGCGGTTCTTCATAAGGATCTATGGACTCAATGATTGCCTTGCATTAGTCAAACGTCTTAAGTGTTTTTACTGTCGATCTGGGAAACAATGAATTGTGACCTTTTACTCTGTGAGACGCTTAGCCTCTTGAACGCTTTAACTACTGTTAGTGAAAGTTTCTCCACTTCATTGTCTGGTCTCTCACACTTTCTACTTGCCCTGAACCTACCATTATAAGCAGTCAACAAACTCATAGTCTATTAATAATCTCTGTGATCTAAAGCTGGTTTCCCATCAGTTGAAATGATTGGATTTTTAGTGATTAAACAGTTTTCCCTCAGTAGAATCTAGGGCTTTTAATCAAATTGGAGAAAATTTTCACAAGGTTTTATGGAGGTATTCTCTCTTGTTATATTTTATCATGAAAAAGAAGTCATACACAACAAGTACTATTAATTAAGTTGGAACTAAATCAAGCTACCAATTTCTTCCAGATCTCTTAACCTGACTATTCATCAATGTAACCCAGTGTCACATGTATTAAAAACTAACATCTACTCAGAGAGTACCAGGTGCTGCAGATCCAATTATATCAACATGTTGATTAATGTAACTGGCTCAAGTACCGTTATTTGAGGTAGATATGTAGTTGAAGGAACCAATGCACAGAGAAAGCCTTAGTGTCGCTAAGTGGTAGAGACAGACTACATACCTAGATCTCTTGGCTCCGCAGTCCAAGTTGCTTCGTAAATATCTATTGATTCAGTGAATGCCTTTCATCATTCAAACATTTGAAGTATTTTTATAATAAAATGTGACAATTTTTTTTTTAGAATTTCAGGCCTTAGTATCATGCTAAGTGAGGCAACCTATTTACACAGATGAATTACACAGATAATTTGTTTTAACTTTCATGCTTAACATAGCACTTCTTCACAGCAACATGGCCACAACTTCCTACCTTTGTCTTAGAAACATAGCCAAAGGTTTTTGTAAATATCAGGAAAACAATTAATCAAAATGCTTATTAAGCAACATAAGCAGAATTTAACTACAGACAGAATGGCTTGTTATCATTAATGAAGTGCATCTAAAACCAGCATTGCCATTTGAAAAACGATTTATTGTATTTCCTTTTATGCTATTAACTTCCTTGAGCCGGGCCATGTGGCACGGCATCTGAGGCTCATGTTGGGAGAATCGCACTTTGCTGGTAATTAACACAGAAGCCTAGTAGCATCTAATATCTGCCTGAAAGACTGTTGACGGATGAACAATGAGCATACAAGATCCAGCATCTTGATCAGAATTGCTTATCATGTTTGCAACATAGTCCAGTTTCAAAGGAGTTTCTAACAAAGGGATCAGTCATTCATTCATTGTTCCTTCTTCTTTCCGAGCCTGACAGGTGCGATTGCTACATCCACTACCAACACTGAAACTCGAGCTTTCCCTTCTGTGATTATCTTGTCAATCTGCTTGTAGAATTTCCACAATAATGATATGAAATTGATGATCCCATGTTGTAGAGTCTCTCTCTCTCTCAACTCAGTGACTCATATGCTCTTGTGATTCCCGTCACAAAAAGGGTCCTGGGAGTGCTTGTTGTCAGTAGTTGGATGCAGAGAAGGGACCGTGACAGGGCAGGGGTGTTACAGCCGAAGGTCAGTGAACCAGTCTTTGTGTACAAGAAATCTCAAAGGATAACGTTACCGTGGAAACTTACAATATGTAGAATCCAGTTTGATGACTCCCAAAAGACTAAAATACAAAAGCTGAATGTTTATTTATTCGATCTTGTATCACTGCCCCCAGAAAAGATATCTCCAGAGATCAAAAGAGAAATTCTCCTGTAAACGTTAATGGATGAACAGTGTCAACACAGGACGTTTTAACCGGCTCAAAACTGACTCCATACCCTTCCAGACCTTCACACCCATATGCTTCTCCTTTCAAAGAGATGGAGTAAAATGCAATTTAGTTTGCTTAATGAAACAAACACAAACAAGCAAGGGATCCTCTGTCTTTCATACTTCTCTCTTGGCTGTGAGTTTCAGTTCCACAGCCTCCCGGTTCTCTGTGGTAGCTGATTAGCCACCTTGCGTTTGAATTTCACTATTGTAACTCCCAGAGGCCAAACTCCTTGCCAAGTTTGTGAATGGATTACCTTGATGTTGTTCCCATAGCCAAGCATGTTCCTCTTATCAGAAGAACAATTAGTCAAACTGTTGATTATCAATGGAAGTAGAATTTAATCACATAGAAAATGGCTTGTCATCACTATGAAGTCTATCTGAAATACATTACCTTAAAAGTGACAGACTTGGAGCGTGACACTGGGGTGGGGGAACGAATGTCCGCTGCTGTTTCCGGATTACGAACCTGTGTACACCTTTTTAGTCACTCCGCATCTGACCAGAGAGCTGGCCATTCGATACCCCCCCGCCCCCGCCCCCGACTCTAGCAGGCTTGCCTTTGTCAGACTAGATACATTTGAGAACATGTTGGAGGCAGGAAAATCCTCCCCACAACGGTGCCCAAATTCCTGGCCACTCAGCCAAGAACTTGGCGAATTGGGTGAACCCCTAGACTGATGGGGGCATGGTGGGTTGGGGACTGTCTCTTTAAGGTTTGATTCTAGGAGGGGAGTTTGTATCTATTCTGGGCGCCGCCCTGAGCTGCAGTCTGGGGCCCAATTAGCAGGGAGCTCAGCAGGGTTTTTGTTTAGCTTAGCAACCGCCAGCGCGGTCCCGGGGGCCCTGGGGGTGGCTCGGCCAAGGCCACGGTCTCCACTCTAAGCCCGGGGCGGCGCTGGAAGCTCCAGCCCCTCTCTCACGGCTGCAGACCCTCGTCCCTGGGCACAGGGGGGGTTGCCCCGCACGGAGGGCCCGGGGCCGCTTTCCACGCCGACAGACGGGCATCAGGGAAGGTCAGTCCCGAGTGGCGCGGGACCCGAGGCTCCAGGTGAGGCTCTTCCAGTGGCCAGAGAAGCACAGGTGCCTGCAGTCTCCGGGGCTGCACGGCGCCTGGGGGCCCTGGGACCGCTGTCCCGCGCCCAGGGCCACAGAGCCCCTACCCTGCGGGCGGCGGTGGATGGAGCCCGGCCGCTGGGCCCACGGTGGTGTTGAGGTTCGGGCCGCCGAGGGGACATTTGCAACGTGGAGGCATGAAGGTCGCCGTGTTGGACCTCGGATCTCTCTTTGCCAAAATCTTCAAGACCTCGACGGCGCCACCCGCGGCTCCCTCGCCGGTCCCCTCCTCCGGCCACGCCGACGGGGCCGCGTCCGCGGGGCCGGCGGGCACCCCCCTTGACCCTGCCCGGAGCACCGCCCCGACCCTCACCCTCTTCCCCGCCCTGGTGCCCGGCTCCCCCGCGGGCCCTCGAGAAGCCCCCGCCCCGCTCCCGCGCGTGCTCACCGCCTCCTACCCCCGGGTCCCGGCCGCCAGCCGCGCCGCTGCCAACGCAGTGGGGGCTCCCCTCTCGCTACCCAGTAGTCCCAGAGCGGCCAAAGGCCAGCTCCTGCCGCTGCCCCTGCCCTTGCCCTTGCCCCTGCCCCTGCTCCCCGCCGGCGGTGGCAGTGCCTCGGGCTCCCCCGCTCACGTCGCGGGGCTGGCGCGGGCGCCCCCGGGGCCCGGCGGGGTCTGGGCCGCGCTGCCGTCCATCCCGGGAGCCGGGGGCCGCAGCGGCTGCAGCAGTTTAACCGCAAGCCCCCGGAGCGTCCACCAGCCTGGTTGCAGAGAGCGCGACCCCGACCCTGGCGCACCGCCCAGCACTGGGCCCAAAACCCTGTTCTTCACCTTGCCGGACATTGGCGAGGAGTGGGCCTCGGACAGCGAACCCGAGGACGGCAGAGAAGCGTGAGTAAGCTCAGCGCCCAGGAATGTCGGGTTTTCGGGAGGATCCGCCACTCCGCCGCCGCCTGCCACACCCCCTAGAAACCCTCCTGTTTGCAATAATGCCCAGGAAAACAGGACACTTTCCTCTTCGTTTCCTAGGGTCTTTATTCCCTTGGCTTCTCTGGTCTTTGCAAATAAAAACTGTCTGTGAGATGCTTCTGCTCCGTTTTCTCAGTTAATTGTTTGCTGTGGACCTGCAGAGACAGAGGAGACCGACCACCAGGCCTCGAAAGGACAGGGGGACAAAATGTAGGTTGCGTTCTAGTTGAACTAGGTACTTTGATCTTTTTTAAGTCTGGTTGACTCAAGGAGCCCCCAACCCCCTTTCTCTGCGGCAGATTTGGCAGGTGTGCAGAGCAACCTAATACACAGGCTGGCAGCTAGGATGTAAGAAGGCCTGACACAGTAACCTCCTACTTTCCAAAGAGGGATCTTAACTCTTATCCCCGCGGGAAGGCTTTCCTTTGTGAGACAGCTGGCTCATTTACATATCTATAACATCATCTGACACAATAGGATTGTAAAGCACAGGACTCAGACTCAATTGACTCTCCAGCAGGGGATCTGTGTTTTGTTTGGTTTTTGTAACATGCATGCGATCCTAGAGTTCTTAGAGTGCCCTGAGGTACTCACTTCACTGAAACGGTTTTACTGGCAATAGGAGCATAGGTTCCTACACACACACACACACACACACACGCACACACACACACACGCACACACACACACACGCACGCACGCACGAGCCTTTCTCCAAAAGGAAGAATGAGAACACTTCTGGTATAAAATGTATATTTTAAAACTAAGGTGATATTTTTCCCCAATGAGAGCACACACATATAAGTGCATTTTTTCCTTTTTTAAATCGTTTTATTAGGGACTCATACAACTCTTATCACAATCCATACCCATACGTACTTCAATTGTGTAAAGCACATTTGTACATTCATTACCCTCATCATTCTCAAAACATTTGCTCTCCGCCTAAGCCCCTGGCATCAGCTCCTCATTTTTCCCCTTCCTCCCCATAAGTGCATATTTAAAAACCTTCCTCTCTTCCTGCTGACTCTACAGAGGGGGAAAAAATATAAACTGATCAAAGGCAGATCAGAGGGACAATTCACAGGAGTTTCTGAATCGTAACCTCGTGATGAAACAGTTACTAACCCTAATAACTAGGTAGTTTTAATTGATCCCACACACTTTGGACATGAGGGGTCAGTTCCTTCATTGAGATAATATATAATGTCCTTCAACAAAATGATAATGAGTTCTCTAAAGCAGGGGTGTCAAACTGGTGGCCCCAGAGGTAATTTTTTGTGGCCCACATTGCTCTGAAATAAAATGAAAATAGAAAAAACTTGTTATGAAAAAAATAGCACTTAGGGGAGATCGAGGCAATACCGTACACACAATTCCCGTGCTACATTTTATTTCAGAGCATCATGGGCCACCAAAAATTACCTCCTGGGCCGCAGGCTGCCAGGTTGACACCCTGCTCTAAAGTGAACCAGGCACATATGTAAACCACAGATACACGAATGCATTTTGAGCTTGCATCCAGTTGTAGCCCCAATCGAGGAACAATGTTCTTCGATTAGTTCTATGACATGGCCCCACTCACTATCTATTCTAAAAGAGATCACTGAAGATGTGGGTGCTAGTGAAGAGGATACTTGGTGCCCAGCTACAAAGAAAGAATAGCATCTGGGGTCTTTACAGGCTTGTCCCAAAATAAGCAGCCATCAAAGTGTGGTGGCAATGAAATCCGCTTGGAAGAAGCACACCTGCCTATGTGATCCAAAAATTGTAAATTACAAAATCCAAACCCAGAGGAGAGAATGGTATTAGAGCTCAAGTTAGAGCACCTGGTTTGCAGGCTGTAGATGACAGTGAAAGTCCAACACCCATTCACAGATTCCCCCAAGAGGAGTAAGCCTCTGCCCAATCTGCCTGTGGGTCAGAGACGGGAAGCACCTCATTATCAGACAGCGTCCACAGCAGTTGTCCTTAGGTCAAAATGTGGTACCACCTCGTCACTTATCTCCCTCTTGGCCCAAGATATAATTGCTCTAGCTTTTAATATTTTCTTTGTGTTTGATTGAGGTTGTTTCTTTTGTTTCATTCTGTCGTTGTTGGGCCCTTGTTTGCATTCTTTCTTGATTTTGTATGCTTTCTGTGTATGGAACTCAACACCACCTGGGCTAGTCGACCCAATGGGGACATGACAGGGAGGCTGGAGGGAAATGGAGGGCTCACCACAAGTACAAAGAGAAAGTTGTCCTGGCATTGATGGTGGTGGCCTAATTCTTATGAACTGAGCTATTGAAATGCAGAGTATGGGGATGGTATGTCGGTGTGGGGGCAAGTCCGTGGAGAAGGACTTCATGCTTGGTAAAGTTGAGTGACAGAGGAAAGCCTTCACGTGGTCCGGATTGGCATGGCTGCAACCATGTGCTCCAACCAAAGGACGGTGAAGGTGCCTCAGCACCACACAGTGTTTCCTTCTCTGTGTTCTTAGCGTCGGGGCAGCCGACGCACGCCACGTAATGACGATAACAACTGCTACAGAATCGTCGACAACCTCCGTCACCCTCCAGAAAAACACCGTTACTAGAAGCTTTGTACTCATTTAAATATTAAAACCAAAAAGCAGCTGGAGAGTCAAGCAACCCAGTTGTTCTTGTTTCTTGCGCTCTCCCACTGCCATCGTGTCAATGCTGACTCACATTGACCCCATAGGCCAGGGACAACTGCACCTCTCGCTTTCCAGGACTGTAACTCTTTATGGTCTACAGAGCTCCATCTTTCTCCCACGGAGTGGCTGGGTTCAAGTTGCCGATGTTTCAGTTATTAGCCCGATATGCAATCAGTAAGCCATCAGGACATATAAAAAGGTCCCTATAGGGTTTCCAAAGCGAGCATCTTAATGGAAGCATATTGCTACATCTTTCTCCCATAGAGCCTCTGGTGGATTTGAACCTCAAGCCTTTCAGTTCGTAGGGGAGAGCTTAACTCCTGAGTCACTGAGGCTAATTAGTTTACAATTTAAATAATTACATTTTCGGAAAATTGGTTGACATTTATCTTAAGGCTGAAATAAGCAGCTAGTCATATTATTTCTTTTCATTTTGAACATTGTAATATGAAATAAATTCTTCAACTGATTTTTTCCATAAAGAAAATAACTTTCATTTGGATATGTACTTAGAATATCTATTTCTGAAGGAATTGAGCCTTTGTTATTAGGTACTGGTCCTTTACCTCTTTGTAGTTAATGTTTTATGAGAAAACCGATCCACACGCTGACCTTAAACTCCGATCTTAGTGCTTTTTACCAGTAGCCATTGAAATAGGCATCATAGCCAGTGAAAGAATTGGTTTGGGTTTCAATTCTTGACCATCTTAGCCCAGGACCATATTGTAAAACATTTCTAGTATTTTCTTATTAAATAACACTGTATTCAGACTTGGAAGGAGTGCAGCCAGTCTGCTCCTTAGAAGTAAACCTGACAAGACTTGGCCTCACGGGAGAGACCAGTACCTGGAGAAGGACATCACGCACCTGTCAGCACATATCTGCTGCAGTCAGTTTAAGACTAACTAAGTGGAACCCACCTGACTCATAGGGACCCTGTAGAATGGGCAGTCCTGCCCCTGAAGTTTCCAAGGAGCATGATCTATATGCAAGCAGCTGGCTGCATCTCTCTTCTGCAGAATACCTGATCATCTTTTCCTTTCTTTTTGGTTTAGCAACTGTTTGATCTTGGTAACACTAGGACTCCTTAGAGTTACTCTACACAGTTAATACTAAACTTGTGTATTTCATTTTCAAAAGCACAACACCATAGAAAGGGTGGATGGTGAATGGAGAGAAAAAAGAGAAAACAACCCATGAGAAAGTGAATACATACAAAACAAGTGTAAGCAAATTCTGAATTCTAAGAAATGCAGATCTAATTTTAACACCACTGCAGTCAGCTACAAGTGAAAACAAAATGTTAGGTGATGGTTTTTGTTTCTTTAAAGATAAACCTTGCACCTTACTTTTGACCTGATTCTCTTTTGAGTTTTGTTAAAACTCAAAATCATGAAATTAATTTGAGTAGATAATATGCAAACTTTATTTCACTGAAGAAGATCTTTGTCCACACTCCCAGCCCCCACCCAGTCCCTCCAAGATGCTGCATGAGTTTTAATCTCTGATCAACCCTTGAATTAGATAAAGGGTCAGCCCATAGAAGGGAGACATGCCTTTTTCCTTCTACAGGACATATTTGCTTCCACACCTGAACCAGACAGAGAGGGTATGTGATACCACCTTTCTCTTCTCTAAACCCTCCACATTTCAATGGCATGTCTCCCTTCTATTTTGCAGGCATGCTCATCCCTCTTTCCTATCTCCTTTTGCATCCCTGCTTTATAACACACAGTCATGCTCTTATATAAGGTGTGGAGCTCTGTTTTTCTGCAAATGTAGATACATACATACATACATGCATGCACACATCATACATACATGATACATACCTTGGAGTCAACCCATAACAAGCCTACAAGACAGGATAGACCTGCCCCTATGAATTTCCATGTAATTCTTTACACGTGTTTAAAGTCCTGACGTTCTTCCATGGAGCAGCTGGTTGTTTCAAACTGCTGACCTGTCATCATAGATCAACAAGTAACTTCCCCCCCACCCCCACCCCAGTGCTGATAGATAGATAGATAGATAATCGCTGTATATGAATACTGGCGGTTTCTAAGTTTCGTGTGATCAGGAAGTATGTATAATAGATATTTTATAATTTAAAAGTTGTTACTATGTACTGATTCTCCTTTTGAGCTGCTGAGTTCCTTTAGTAAGGTCTGATTCATGTGGGAATGTTGCCGTGACCACTGGGAGCGTTCACTCAGTGGTTAGCAACAAAATGAGCAGGAGGAACTCATGCAAAATATCGATGTCAATCAGAGCAGCTACAACTGATGTGCCGCCCACGTGGACCTCTCCCATATCAAACCATACGGGATCCTTGATAATGGTGACCATCTACTTTTATTAAAACCTGGTGTATAACAAGTCTAGTAAATTTCTCAAATGTAATATTTTAGATTATATAAATATAAACAAAACTTTTTCCAAAACTGTTTTTGTAAAATCTGTCCACATTGAATTACACCATTATTTGTAACTGAGTAGAAACCTTTCATTTTTTTCTCATTTTCCTTTAACTGTTATTTTACTCTAAAAAATAGTGGTTGGTATATGTTCACAGATACAAACTACAATGCTGTAGCCGAAACACCAGAAAATCTGATAAAAATCAGCAACCTTAAAAACATAATAAAATCCCACTGGGGGCCTTCCCCCATGTGAGGGAGTTTTTGGTTTGTTTTTTTTTTCCCTTCTTTTTTTTTAAAAAACATAAAATTGTTGAGAGCCAAAAAAAAAACCAACATAATAAAATCAATGCAGCTGGAAACCACATAATTTAAAGCATCTTTGTAACCCAGTAATAAGGACAGCTCTCATTAGGTAATACTGAAAGCTTTGGGGGACAATAAAAGGGTCTAAAGAAAATTAACATGGAATCATAGTCTTGTGTATGGATTTGCATACACGAGATTTACAAAACAAACATTTTGCCGTTGTAACTGACTATGGGAGTACTTTATTAAAAATAATAAATTTATCCTGAAATAGTGCATAATAACTTATAGACAGTCCTTTTAGCGTCACCTCCTCTGGCAGTGTCCTGTGGTGCAGTCCACACCACCCACACCCTTCAGTGAAACCAGCAGACTCATCTCGTCACCTGACACGCAGGCAGCCTAGCAGAGTGGCTGAATGAGAGCATCTGGTGCTTAGAATTGGTCTGGTTGCACTCTGACCTCAAGCCATTTGCCACGTGTGCCTTTTAGGGCAATGTATTTCATATTTCAGAAGCCTGGGCATGCCTCTACAGGAAAGTGGAGATGATAATAATAATTAGCTCACAGGGATATTTCAAACCTTACTGAATTAATATGTGAGATGCCTAACAGGTTGAAAACTGTGCTAAAGTGTTAGCTATGCTTATTATCTGCTTGTTGGCACAGAAATAAAAATCGAAAGCATGTTTCATTGATGGTAAAGACTGAGAAAAAATGACTCACTTGTATCCGTCATGTGATCCTAATAAATGACATCTTTTGGCTCAGTTTTTTAGAGCAGTGATAGAACTCTAATCTTCATCACTATGCTCCTGGCATGGTTTATGGACGGTAAAGGTGAGTTCAATTAGCAGCACCAGGAATGCTAGTATGACAACTAGAACGAGGAGTCGAGAGGTGCCTGTAGAACAGGCAGCAAAATCATCAAGTACTGCTAGCCGGTCAACTATAAAAATCATGCCTTTGAAAAAATGCAGTACTCGTTTTGTTGGTGCTCTCTTGACATTATTATATGATTATCTATTTTGCTAATAATTTTGTGTATGTAATAAACTGAATATTTTATTCATACTGGTGAGGCAGATCATGAACAAGTACTGTCTTAGCAAAAAAATGGAGATGAGCAATTAGATATGGCACGTGCTGGAGGAAAGGCTATACTTTCACATTAGAATGGTTTTCGTTAGAGGTTTCCACTTAAGGGTTTAGAGGAACCCCTATCATTAAATATTGACAACTATAACCTTTACCAGATACCAATATTCATGTTTTTCTAAAGAGTGCACTTCTTTCACATGATGGTCAACAATTTGGGCCTTTCTTGACTAGAAATATCTAATAAACATGATAGAATGTTGAGGATTTTTTTTAAAACTAGCAAGGAGATAATTATCAATTTAATGTTTTGTTAAAAGCGGTTATTTTAAACTGTCCATTGACCTGAATCCCTTGGAAAATTTTCTCCTGATAAAGTATGTCAAAATGAAGTTGAAAAATATCATGGGACCCCATTGAAGCAGCTCAAGAAAGACCGCTGACGATTCCTGAATTCCATGTGCATGAATATGTATTGTGACGCTTTCCAGACTACCTGGAATTCACCCCACTGAGCCTCTGGTGATGGAAATAAGCTTGGGACAGTCCTCTGACACCAGCAGTTGTTGAGAAGCTCTGGATTCCCTCCTGCTCCTGTTCTTGCTTCCAGCTCCATTGTAATTGTACCACGGATCCTTTTAGTCTTAGTCCTGACTTTGTAGTGGAATTTAACCTTGGGCTTAATAAACAACCTTGGCTCTTGATGTAACTTTCCAAGTTCTGAAATGCTGACTTAAATAAATACCCTTAACCTTGACACCTCCTTATTTCTCCTCCTGAATTTTCTGCTAACTGCATTGGGAACCTGGAAACAGCCCTATAGCTTTAACAAGACTCTGACATCTTACTAGCATCATGCCTAAGCCTGCCCAGGTAACTGAGTACTGGTGCTGATTTTCCTTTCATTAAATGTTCACTCATCCCAATAGTAACCAAGCCAAATTCACTGTCATAGAAGTGATGCCGACTCAGGATGGGGCAGAACTCCCCTGCGAGTTTCTGAGACTGTAACTTTACTGGACTAGAAAACCCCGTCTCTCTCCCTCTGAGCAGCAGGTGGTTATGAACTGATGACCTTGCAGTTAGCAGTCCAACGTGGAACCACTATGCCACCAGGGTTCCTGATATCTTCATATTAAATGGCAACTCTAACTAACCAAAAAATCCAATTGTCCTGGTTCTTCTGAGTGGATTATGGGCATATCATCTTCTTCCCACTGGTCAGTCAGTGACGTCGCACTAGTAATCCATCTTACAAATCTGCAAACACCTCAAGTCCAAGTTTAGGGTGTGTGTGTGTCTATTTCTTTTTGAAACCCAGTCATAATAAATAAATGTGCTTCCAAAGGCATTTTAGATAGATAGATTCAAAACGAAAGACTTTGCAGAAAGCAAGAAAGCAAAAGAAAAACCTAAACCTCACCCTCTGGAAAATCAACCAGCTGGAGGATGGGTTCTAGGTCTCTCTCTGCCTGGGCTCAGTCTTTGTTTTGCCCGCACAGCAAAGGTTGTTGCCGCTTACCTGTAATCTGCACTTTCTTGGTTAAAGGCCTAATATACCACTTACAATTATCACTGGCTCTCCACACAAGAAAGAATGTGGAGTTGCAAGCAAAAGTGGTAGTCTTGGGAAAAAAATTTTAAACGTTAAATATAAATCAGCCTTAAGTTTTGGGAATCTTAAAGTTAAGGAGCATGGTTTTAAGGCAGCGGTTCTCAACCTGTGGGTCACGACCCCTTTGGGTATGGAATGACACTTTCACAGGGGTTGCCCGATTCATAACAGTAGCAAAATGACAATTATGAAGTAGCAATGAAAATAATTTTATGGTTGGGGGTCACTACAACATGAGGAACTGTATGAAAGGGTCGCAGCCTGAGGAAGGTTGAGAACCACTGCTTTAAGGGATGCGTAGATGAGGTGAAACTGTGAAAAGATAGACCATGGTTAGAAGGGAAACTCAGCCAAATGTTATATTTTTTTTAAAACCAACAAAACAAAACAATAAACCCATGTGGAAGCTCTTAGTGTGTTCTCACAATACTTTTTCCTTCTTCTATTAAATGAAATTTATTTTTATTCTTATTATAGCCAAAGACCATAAAGGAAATGTGTCTATTATGTGGCAGGCAGAGCTCAGGGTTGTTGTGACTTCTAAAATTGATCTTTAATTCAGGTTCAGGATTAGAATGTTTATTTTTATGAGCTCAGTTGGTAGATACTAACATCTTCAGTGCAGCTTCTGGTGGTTATGTGTTTGTATATGTGTGAACTTTAGTATAATTTCCATCTCTGTAGCTGCTGTTCCTGTTAATGTCTCTGTTTTCACATCAAGCAGATCACGAGACAGGATCCAATCCTACGCCATTTTTTTTAAATGGTGAATGATCCTTGTATTAAAGCATTGGGGTGAAAGGCTCAACCTTTCTCTTAGTCTGAGAGTGGTACAGGAGTGTTGCAGGCAAGCCTTCAGTTAAGACCAACTAGGAAAGCCATTGCAATGGGTTAGCAAACCCAGCAGAGAAACCGTGTCCTGTAAAGGGATGTTTGCTATCAGAATTCCCCTAGTCAGAAGCACGATAGGTGAATTATATGCCAATAAAAGTGTTGGGAAAAAAGAACGATGGAAGGTAGAGGCACGTCTGACCTCTGCCTGTGACGATCAGCTTCAAACTAGTGTGGAGCTAAATTCTGCTTCTCTCATGAGGCGGGAGGCGGTTAGCAATGGCTTCCCCACTGTCCTTACCATCTTGATGTTTGAGCCCATGGTTATAATCGCTGTTTCAATCCATCCTTTGGTGGCCTGCTTTTTCATTGTCTTTCTACTTTACCAAGCACGATGTCCTTCTCTGGGGACTGGTCTCTTCTGTACGTGACCGAGATGAAGTCTTTCACCATCCTTGCCTCTAAGGAACATTCTGGCTGTACTTCTTCTGAGACAGATCTGTGTGTTTTTTGGCAGGCCGTGGTACTTTGAAGCTGCGTCGCCAGCACCATAATTCAAATGCATCAAATCTTCCCTTGTCTTCCTTAGTCAAGGTCCAATGTTCACATGCATCGGAGGCAACTGAAAATGCCATGGCTTGGCTCAGGTGCACCTGAGTCCTCAAAGTGACACCCTTGCGTTCTAACACTTTAAAGAGTTCGTGTGCAGCCGCTTCACCCAGTGTGACAAGTCCTTTGATTTCTTGACTGCTGCTTCCATGAGCATTGATTGCAGGTCCAAGCAAGACAGAATCCTCAGCAACTTCAATCTTTTCTCCATTTGTCATCATGCTACCTGGTAGTCTAGCATAAGCATCATTGTTTTCGTTAGTTGTAAACCATACTGAAGGCTGCAGTCTTTGGTCTTCACCAGCAAGTGTTTCGACATCTCCTTGTTTTCAGCAAGCAAGGTATGTCATCGATATATCTCAGGTTGTTAACAAGCTTTCCCCTAACCCTGAAGCTGCCAACCTCTTCATATAACCCAGCTTCTTTGATGATTCGCTCAACATACGGATTGAATAAGTATGGTGAGAGGTTGCAACTCTGAAACACACTGTTCCTGATTTTAAACAATGCAATATTGTTTGCTTGTTCTGTTTGCACAACTGCCCTTAATCCACGTTCAGGTTCTGCGGGAGCACAGACAGGTGTTCTGGGACTCCCGTTCTTCTCAAGGCCAAGGTATCTATGCCTGAATGCCTTTCTTTGGGGCATATTTGTTTCACAACTAGGTCTGACCACAGAGAAGACAGCTCCCTTGGTTACTTTGGGTTTCTCCCAATGATCACAGCTGGATCATGGAACTTGTAAGAAGTTTGCATTTCTTCAGACTAGCAAACAGTCTCAGACAGAGCTGTGAAGAGCCAGCTTAATTTAGCAAGACACTGCCTGAGTGTTGGAAAATCTCTGCTAGTATGAAGCAAACGACAGAACACAGTCATCTCAAGAATGTCTGGCAGGCCTAATTCTCCTTTCAGATGTGGTCAACTCAGGAGCTGAAAGGAAAGAGGAAGGTAGGTGTGTGTGTGAGTGTGAGTGTGTGTGTGTGTGTGTGTTCGTGCGCGCGCATGCATGCGTGCAATTGTGCTCTTGAGTGTGATCTTTCTCCCAAAGGTCTCCTCTAGTCAATCTTAGGTTTTCCCATACATAATCATCAATCATTGCCAACAAATCTGTTTTGTTGTTGGTGTTATGAATTTGTAAAGTGTCCCTGGTCAAAGATAGAATGAATCTTTACTTACAACCACTATCAATCCAGGATAAAGCCTCACTATGTGCACAAGCGCTGTAGCTGGAAAGGAAACCAGGTTCTGGGCACTAGGCCGCTCTGGGTAGCCTTGGGCTTTCCATTTAGTGACCTCCTTTTTCTTCCTTTGTAATAGGAAGGCTTTGAATAGATTTACTTTTCTGCCTCTGATAAATTGTTCTGCTGAATCACCTGCTTCTTGGTCCATGTACAGGATCCACATGAGCACTATTGAGTGTTCAAGAATTCCCATGCTTCTCAATGTCATCTGTAGTTTCACAGTATTCGCACAGTCTTTGCATAGTCAATAAGACACAAGCAAGCATCTTTCTAGTATTCTCTACTCCATATTTGACATCAACAATGAGGTCCTTCCTTCCAAATTGTCTTCTGAATTTCTGGCAGCTCCTTCTCAATGCACTGCATTCACAATTCATTTTTGAATTATATCTGGCACCGTTTTGCTTGCATGTGGCATTCACAATAGTGATGCTGGGTCACTTTTCTTTGGAATAAGCATAAATAGGAGTCTCTTTCAGTCAGTTGGCAGGTAATTCTCTTCCAAATTTCTTGACATTAATGAGTGAGTGCTTCCAGTGCTGCACGGGTTGGTTGAAATATTTCAATTGCTGTTCCATCAATTCCCGGAGCTTGGTTTTTGCCAGTGCCTCCAGCAAAGCATCAATCAGTACCATCGGTTCTTGATCAGATGCTACCTCTTGAATTGATTGAATTTTGACCAAATATTTTTGATACAATGACTCTATGCATCACTTCCATACTCTTTGATGCTTCTGGCATCCACTATTTTGTCCATAAAATTCTTCCAACTAGCAAGTCAAGGCTTGACATTTTTCTTCAGTTCTTTCCGTTTGAATGGCGGTGAGCACACTCCTCCTTGTTGATTTTAGAATATCAGATCTTTGCACACTCCACTAGAAGGTTTTGGTGTATCTTCTCAAGTTGCCTTTTATAATTTTCTGTTCAACTCTTTGCCTTCATCATTTTTTTCCATTCGCTTTTGCAGAGTCTCTTCTGATACCCACTTTGATCTTTTCTTTCTTTCTGGAGTCTTTGTAAATGGCCACTTGCTTTCTTCTTGTATTAATTCTTGATGACACAACACAACATACCTGGTCTTCCATCATTAATGTTCAATGCACCAAATCTGTTCTTGATAAAGTTTCTAAAATTTTTTTCCTTTTCATTTTTTACATTTTATTAGGGGCTCATACAACTCTTATCACAATTCATACATATACATACATCAATTGTATAAAGCACATCCGCACATTCCCTGCCCCAATCATTCTCAAAGCATTTGCTCTCCACTTAAGCCCTCTGCATCAGTGCTCTTTTTTTCCCCCTTCCTCCCTACTCCCCCCTCCCTCATGTGCCCTTGGAGTCTCCCTTCCCCCCCTTCTCTGCTGTCCATCTCCCAGGGAGGAGGTCACATGTGGATCCTTGTAATCAGTTCCCCATTTCCAACCCACTCACCCTCCACTCTCCCAGCCAGCATCGCCCCTCACACCCTTCGTCCTGAAGGTATCATCCACCCTGGATTCCCTGTGCCTCCAGCCCCCATATGCACCAGTGTACAACCTCTGCCCTATCCAGTCCTGCAAGGTAGAATTCGGATCATGGTAGTTGGGGGGAGGAAGCATCCAGGATCTGGGGGAAAGCTGTGTTCTTCATCGGTACTACCTCGCACCCTGACTGACCCATCTCCTCTCCTAAACCCCTCTATGAGGGGATCTCCAGTGACTGACACTTGAGCCTTGGGTCTCCACTCTGCTCTTCCCCCTTCATTCAATATGGCTATATATATATATATATATATATATATATATATATATATATATATATATATATATATATATATATATATATATATTTTGCATGATGCCTTATACCTGGTCCCTTTGGCACCTCGTGATCGCACTGGCCGGTGTGCTTCTTCCATGTGGTCTTTGTTGCTTCTGAACTAGATGGCTGCTTGTTCACCTTCAAGCCTTTAAGACCCCAGACACTATCTCTTTTGATAGCCGGGCACCATCAGCTTTCTTCACCACATTTGCTTATGCACCCGTTTGTCTTCAGCGATCCTATCATGGAGGTGTGCAGTCAATGATAAGATTTTTTGTTCTTTGATGCCTGGTAACTGATCCCTTTGGTACCACTCGATCACACAGGCTGGTGTGTTCTTCCATGTGGACTTTGTTGCTTCTGAGCTAGATGGCCGCTTGTTTATCTTCAAGCATTTAAGACTCCAGTCACTATCTCTTTTGATAGCCGGGCACCATCAGCTTTCTTCACCACGTTTACTTGTTCACCCACTTTGGCTTCAGCAGTTGTGTCGGGAGAGTGAGCATCATAGAGTGCCAATTTAATAAAAGAAAGTATTCATGCATTGAGGGAGTACTTGATTAGAGGCCCAAGGTCCTTCCGCCACCTTAATACTAAACCTATAAATGTAGACACTTAGATCTATTTCCCCATCCTCATATATATGTTTGCATGTACATGTCTTTGTCTAGACCTCCATAAATGCCCCTTGACTCCCAGCTCCTTCCTCCATCTCCCTGGACTTTCCTCCTGCCCCACTACCATGCTCTGTCCCCACCTGGGCTACAGCTATACCTCTTCTCTACACAACGTTACCCTTGATCATTCCCCACCAGGCCTGCCACTCCCCCCTCACTACCATTTGGGTCCCATGTTGTTCCCTTGTCCCTGTGTTTGTTAACACCACTTCCTTACCCCCTACACCTCCCCCACCCCAAGTCCCCCGGGAACTGTCTGTCCCATTGTTTTTTCTCCAGATAGTTCATCCAGCCTGTCCTATTCAGACAAACCTGTGGAGACACTAACATGCACGAAAACAAGACAAAGAAAAACAAAGCAACAGTATACAACCAGACAACAAAACAACAAAAACAAACCACTGACAAAGAACAGAACAGAACACTTCACAAAAGAAAAGCTTGTAGTTCGTTCAAGGATCGTTTGCTGGCCCTTAGGAGCATTTTCCAGTCCAGTCTGTTGGGGCACCACGCCCTGGCCACAAAGTCCACTTTCAGCATTCCCTGGGGACCTTGCCACTCCATTCCCTTGCTGTTCCACTGCACTCCCCAGTGCTTTGCCTCAGTGTGGTGGGATCAGGACAGGTGCAATTCCCACACTGTGTCTCCGGTGCTGTCAGCTGTATCGCCCTTAGTCACTGAGGGCATCATGTCTCATAGTAGTGCCAGTCAAAAAGTTTCTAAATTTAAATAGAATGTGACTGTGTAATATTTTGACTTCCAGGGACTTATTTTAATTTTCTTTGGCTTCAATCTGAACTTGTATATGATTAATTGATGGCCTCTTTGACAGTTATTCCCTAGCCTTATTTTTGGTTGATAATGTTGGACTTCTTTATTGTCTCTTTCCACCAACAAAGCAAAATGAAACAAAACTTACTGCATTCAGTGAATCAGTACTGACTCACAGAAACCTCCGTGAGTTGCAGAGATTGTAACTTCATGGGAGTAGAAAACCCAGTCTTTCTCCTGAGGAGCTCCTGGTGGTTTTGATCTGCGGATCATGTGGATCACAGCAGAACTCTTACCATTACACCCCAGGGCCCCCTATCTCTTGCCACAGATGTAATCAAGTTGAGTCTTATTTATTTCATTGGCATGGTCCACACGTATGTTGTTGAGAAAAGGGCTTTTGTAGTGAACTAGTTGTTGGCTTAGTAAAATCCTATCATGTGATCTCCAGCCAAGTTTGCATCAACAAAGCCATATTTTCTTTTTCTTTTTTTAAATAATTTTATTGGGGGCTCTTACAGCTCTTATAACATTCCATACATTAATTGTATCAGGCATATTTGTACATATGTTGCCATCATCATTTCTAAAACATTTTTTATTTGAGTCCTTGTATAAGCTTCTCTTTTTTCCCTCCCTCCCTCCCACACCCTCCCACCCTTTTATTCAACTATATATTGTTATTATTTTGTATCTTACACTGTCCATTGTCTCCCTTCACCCTCCCACCCTTTTGATCAACTATATATTGTTATTATTTTGAATCTTACTCTTTCCATTGTCTCCCTTCAACCGTATTTCTGTTTTTCATCCCCTTCAGGAGGGGGGTGCTATGTATCCAACCTTGTGATGGGTTTCCCCATTCTCCCTCTTCCCCCTCCCCGACCATCCCCCTATCCTCATGATATCACTACTCCAACTACTGTTCCTGAGGGATTTATCTGTCTTGTATTCCATGTATTGAGAGCTCTTATCTGTACCAATGTGTATTCTCTGGTCCAGCCAGAATTGTAAGGTAGAACTGGGTCATGGTAGTGGGGGTTGGTGGTGAAGCATTCAGGAACTAGAAATGTGTGTTTCCTTGGTGCTAATCTGCACATTGGTTGAATCATCACTTCCTTTAACCTTTCTGTAGGGGATATCCAATTGTCTACAGAGGGGCTTTGGGTCTCCATTCCAAACCTCCTTATTCGCATCAATATAGTTGCTTCTTTGGGATCTCTTGATACCTGATCCTGTTGACACCTCATGATCGCACAGGCTGGTGTGCTTCTTCCATGTGGGCTTTGTTGCTTCTGCACTAGATGGCTGCTTGTTTACCTTCAAGCCTTTAAGACCCAAGATGCTATATCTTTTGATAGCTGGGCACCATCTGCTCTCTTCACCACATCTACTTATGTACTCATTTTGTCTTCAGGAATCATGTTGGGAAGAAGAGTATCAAAGAGTGCCAGGTTATCAGAACAAAGTATTCTTGTGTTAAGGGAGGCCTGGAGTAGAGGTCCAAAGTCTGTCTGCTATCTTAATACTTAACATATAAATATATATACACTGGTCTCTATCCCTTTCATGATAAATTAGTTTACTTACATATACACATGCCTATAGCTATACCTCTATAAATAACTTTTGCCTCCTATTTCTTTTCTCTATTTTCTTTCACCTCCCTCCTATTCCGCTATCATGTTCACCGTCCATTCAACTCACAGTAATTCCTCTCAGATACATTGCACCTGATTAAACCCCACCAGGCATTTTACACTCTCCTTGCCATCAATTTTAGATCCCTTGTTGTTTGCTTATCCCTAAGTTGGTTGCAAAGCCATATTTTCAATCACTGATCTTTCTTTTCCTAACTTTCTCATTCCAGCCATTATTACCAATTATTACCAATGCATCTTGATTACAAGTTTGATCAATTTCAGACTAAAAAGTTGCTGACTTTGGTACTTATTGTGCAAACTTGAGTAATAGTTATATTAGCTTGTGTTTCTTATAGGCATATAAATATGGTATCCCATATCGCATTGTACTTCAAGGTACATCTTGAAAGTTCTTTTTGTGATGTATGTTTTGCTTTGTCCCTCCCAGCATAATAAACCATATGGCTATCCTATTCAAAATGACCAATTTCAGTTCATTTCAGCCACTGGTGCTTAGGATATCTGTCTTTGTACATTCTATTTCCTTTTTGGCTACTGCAAAATATCCTCGATTCATACTTTGTCCATTCCACATTCTGATTATGAATGGATACTTGCAGCTGTTTCTTCTCATCTTTTCATCGTGCCCCATCCACAGTGAAGATCCCCATCCACGTCAGTGGGGTTGAGGTAATCACACCACACCAGTAGTATTAGTGGGTGCCTTCCAGCTCGAGGGGTTCCCCTCTCGTAGACAGTGTTCCACAGCTATTCATACCGTGGTCAGGGGCTGATCTTTCAGAAGTGGACCGCCTCATCCTCCTCCCTGGTCTGTTCTCACTCTGGACGCTTTGCTGAATCCTATTCACCTTTGGTGACTCTGCTGGCTTTTGAAACACCAGTGACACAGCTGCCAGCATTGCAGTAACATGCACGCCACCATAGTGGGAGATAGAGATATACATATACATAAAGTGTTATTTTGCCATACTTAATTTCTCAATTGATTTCTATTGTGGTAAAAATATATATTTATTATGGTAAATACACATATGTTAATATAAAATGAATTTTTAAAGATGTGTAAAATAATGGAGAAATGTTAGTGCTCATCATTATAGAACATATGTGATCTATAGAAGATAAATTGCTTGAAGAAAATCTCTGTAAAGAAAGGAATTTGGTCAGAAATCAGCAAATTGCTTGTTCAGATATATGCTTAATATACTTAATAAGATAAACCTGAGTTTTGAAATCGGAATAAAAAGATGTAGGTATAACCGTTTACGAACTGCTTCTGATGGTTGCTTTTCTCTTCGGTACCAACTTGTATCCACCTTTCAGCATTGTTGCAGGTGTAGACATCATGTCTGTAGTCCCTTGACCAATTGCTGCGCAGCAAATCAAAAATACCTTGTCTGTGATTCTCTTAGTATCGTGACAAAGTCCCCATTGGCTGTGCATATCAGATATCTGCGCTGAAGTGTAAACCAAACAATTCTGCACCTGTACTGGAATGAAGTTGCCCCTGAACATGTGCTGGGAGACTCCCCCTTTACAGCTACTAAAAGGAGTATTGCCCGCCATCTAGTGTCTCAAAGGCAATGTTACACTTCATCATTTCAATCCGCAAATGAGACCGGTAAGGGCACAAGCGTTGAAACACTGGACTGCTAGCTGCAAGGATGACGGTAAAATCCACTGGAGGCCCCACGAAAGATGAGCTCAGTGATCTCCTGTCCCCTGTGAAGCAGTTCTGCTCTGCTGCGTGGAGGTGCCAAGGGCCGGAATTGATTCCATGACAATTAACAGCAAGGGTTTTGCCTTACACAGATTTTACTGATAAACATTTCATATAAATCAACTTTGTTATTTTTAATGTCATATATTAATTTGCATAAGCTATTGGAATTTTTTTCAGTGCCACAAAGTTTTTAGCTTTATGTTAAAGTAACTATTCGATATTGATAATTGAGCTGTGAACATAATTTACTGAATACTTTAATATTTTACAAATTTTAAAATATATTTTATTGGCTTTTCTTGAACGTAGTAACAACTTGGAAAATATATCTGGATGCTACAAGCCAAATCAAGCCATCAGTGGATTCCAAATTGTAGCATCCCCATAGAGGATTTACCCGAGCAACTTGTAGATTTGAACCACCGACCCTGGGCAGTTTAAAGCAAAGCATTCTTCAAATAAACTATTTATTTGAGAATAGTTTTAGGTTTTCAGAAAATAGAAAATAAAACCCTATTTTCTGAAGAAAAGTAGAAATAGAAATCGAAAAAAAAATGGTTCTATTTACTCAGATACTATTAGCTTTGTATATGTAAATTAGTGATAATTAAGTTCACTAACAATATTTAATGAAATTAAATGTATGACAGAGTATCAAAAATTCCTGGTAAAAGTCACCGTCCTCTTTTAGCTCCATTTTTCTATGAGCTTTTGGAAGTGCCCTCACTTGTGGTAGTTAGGAACCATTAAGTTGCTTCCAACACGTAGTGACCTGGGTACACAACAGCTCAAAGCACTCATAACACTCCTGGGGAAAACAGAACAAAACGTGAGGCTCGTGGTTGAGCATCTTTGCTCTGTTACTGACCACTTGCTGCTGTTGGGTCTGCTGGGCAGTCAGTTCCGCTCATAGTGGCCCTAAGTGCATCGAAGGAGACATAGCCGTGTCCTGGGTCGGCCTTACAATTGTTCTCAGGCTTGAGCCCGTTGTCGCAGACACGGTGCTAATCCGTCTTCTCCAGAGTCTTCCTCTTGTTCGCTGCCCCTCGACTTTACCAAGCATGATGTCTTTTCCCAGGGACTGGTCTCTCCTGATGTCCAGTGTACATACGAAGAAGTCACACCATCTTTGCTTCTTTGTTTTAGCATCATTTTATTGGGGGTTCTGACAGCTCTTATCACAATCCACGCATCCAGCCATTGGGTCAAACACATTTGCCATCACCATTTTCAAAACATTTTCTTTCTACTTGAGCTCTTGGTATCAGCTCATTTCCCCCTCCCTCATGAACCCTTGATAATTTATCATTTCTTTTTTCATGGCTGACACAGACCACTATCTCCCTTCACCCACTTTTCTGTTGTACATCCCCCTGAGTGGGTTCTCTGTCGATGATTGCGATCAGTGCCTACCCCACCCCCCACAACCACCACCATCTTTACTTCTAAGGAGCATTCTGGCTGAATTTCCTCCAGGACAGATTTCTTTGTTCTTTTGGCAGTCCGTTCACGATACGTTCAGTGTTCTTCACCAGCATCAAATGCATCGGTTCTTCTTTGGTCTTTTTAATTCCTCATTCAGCTTGCACATGCATATGAGGAGACTGAAAATACCATGGCTTGGCACAGGCACACATGAGTGCTCAAAGTGATATCCTTGCTCTTCAACATTTTACAGCTTTTTGTGGCATGTTGCCCAGTGCAACATGTAGCCTGATTTCCTGGCTTCTCCTTTTGTGGACATGGATCGTCGTGACCGTGGACCCAAGGCCAATGAAATCCTTGGCAAGGTCAATCATTCCTTTATTGTGATGCTGCTGATTGGTCCAGGTGTGCGGACTGTTATTGTCTTTACATTAAATTGTAACATATATGTACCGTACGTCTCAAAGGCTGCAACCCTTGGTCTTCCTCAGCAGGCGCTTCAGGTCCTCCTCACTTTCAGCAAGCGGGGCTGTGTCACCTGCGCATCACAGCTGCATAGCCCCCCCTGCTGATGCCACAGCCTTCTTCCGAGTCCAGCCTCTTGGCTTATTTGTTCAGCATACAGATTTCATCACGTCAGTTTTAGACTGTATAACCATGGATGTATAAAAATAAGGCATGAAAGTGGTTATTTATAAAAATGGTGAAGGACCCCATGCCCTCGGTTCATGAAGTGGAAATGTTGTTGTTGATGGTCATATTTACTGACCGTCTGCACGGTTGTTCTGGTTTGTCTGTGAAAGTCACATGCAAAATAAGTGAGCTGCATTTTTCACCGATATATCAGGTGAGCATGGTTTGCTTCTCTAAATGCAGGGTGTGGATCCTCACATCTCAAGGGAGCATGTGTATGGCATGAAGGGCCTGGAAAGTGTATTGGCATAGATGGCATTAATCATAATGATCAAATACCTTCTAGTAAGGAAAATCATGTCATGTATCGTATTAGCCCCTGGGTATCTTTTTATATGTAAATCATTTTATTGGGGCTCTTACAGCTCTTATAACAATCTACACATCAATTGTATCAAACACATTTGTACATATCTTGCCATCATAATTTTCGAAGCATTTTCTTTCTACTTGAGCCCTTGGTACCAGCTCTTCTTTTTTCCCTCCCTCCCCTACTCTCCCTCCCTTGTGACCCTTTGATAAATTATAAATTATTATTATTTTCATATCTTACACTGTCCACTGTCTTCCTTCACCCATGTTTCAACACCCCCGGGGGGTGGTATCCGTCAATCATGAGATCAGTTTCCATTTCTCAACCCCTTCTCCCCTCACCTTCCCCCTATCCTCAGAGTATCAGGACTCCCATTACTGTTCCTGTGGGGTTTTTCTGTCCTGGATACTCTGTGTCGACAGCTCTTATCTGTGTCAGTGTATATGCTCTGGTCTAGACAGGTTTGTAAGATAGAACTGGGGTCATGATAGTGGGGGGGGGGAGCATTAAAGAACTAGAGGAATGTTGGATGTTTCATTGGTACTATGCTGTACCCTGGCTGACTGTGTGGGGATGTCCAATTGTCTACAGATGGGCTTTGGATCTCCACTCCAACTTCATTGTTCCAAAAAGTATAAGTGTTTGTTTTGGGTTTTCTGATGCCTGGTACCTGATCCTGTCAACACTTCACACAGGCGGGTGCCCTTCGTCCATGTGGGCTTTGTTGCTTCCTGACTAGATGGCTGCTTGTTTATCTTTAAGCCTTTAAGACCCTAGATGCTATATCTTTTAATAGTCAGGCACCCTCAGCCTTCTAGGCTTTTGCTTAGGCACCCATTTTGTTTTCAGCGATCATGTTGGGAAGGTGAGCATCACAGAATGCCAGGTTATTAGGACAAAGTTTTCTTGCCTTGAGGAAGTACTTGAGTATAGATTTCCAATGTCTGTCTGCTGCCTTAATACTTAACATTTAAGTATATGTACATAGATCTATACCACTATTGCTATATATTAATATATTTACATATGTACATGTTGATATTTATACCTCTATAAATACCATTTGCCTCCTAGTTCTTCCCTCTATTTCCTTTTATTTTATTTCTGTCCCGATATCATGTTTGACCTTCATTTGGCTCTCAGTAATTCCTCTTGGCTCCTGCATTTGATCAAACCCCACCAGTCATTCTATGCCCTCCTTGCCATCACTTTTTGATATCTTGTTGTTCCCTTCTCCCTGGGTCTGCTGGCTTCCCCCACCTGTTTCCACACCTCCTTCTCTCCCTTGTCCCCCCAGAACCATAGGCCCCATTGTTTTCTCCTTGAGATTGCTTTCCTGCCTGTCTTATATGGATATGCATGAGAAGGGAAAAAATGCCTATAAATAGTTTCATGTTTGTCTGCTGATCCTTGTGAGTGTTTTCCATTTGGGTTTGGTGAGGTGCCAATCCCTGCCCACCGATTCCAAAGTCTATTTTGGGGGATTCCTCAGGACTTTGTTGCTTTGCTCCCCTTGCTGCTCTGTCGCCTTCCTTTCATGTTTTGCCCCGGTGGTGGTGGTGATGGGGGTATCAAACCAGGAGCAATTCCCACACTGTGTCTCCAGTGCTGTCTCCTGTAGAGCTGTGGGTCAGGGAGGGGACGTTGTGTCTTGTGGTGGGGCTGGCCCTGATCTTCTCTGTGCATTGATTCACTGCTCTGAGCAGGAATGTTGGTCTTCAGGTTTGGTGGGTCAGGGTGCAGTCCACATACTGTCTCTCTCTCTTTCCCTCTTAGTTCCGGGGCTGGATCTTCAGTGCTGTCCTCTGTAGTGTAATCTTCTGGGGAGGGGTTTGACATAGCTGGGATTGGGGCTGCCCCACAGACCTTTCTGTTATTTCGCTGCATCATGCAGGTATGTTGCCCTCAAGGCTTGGCGCCTACGCCTGGGTATCTTGCATTGACAATGTATACGTGGGACAGCTGACAGAAACAGCCAGCCCTCAGACCTCGCTATTTAAGTTTATGAAAATGATGTCACTCTACATATAACCTCCTGTCTGGGGGGATGGGCAACAGGAAAGTGGGTGAAGGGAGATGCTGGGCAGTGTAAGATAAGATAAAATATTAATTTATAAATTATTAAGAGTTCATAAGGGAAGGGGAAGCAGGGAGGGAGGGAAAGGGAAAAAAAGAAAATGAGCTGATTCCAGGAACCCAAGTGGAAGGCGAAGTTTGAGAATGGTGAGGGCAACGAATGTATAAGGGTGCTTTACTCGATTGATGTATGTATGGATTGTGATAAGAGTTCTATGAGCCCCAATAAAATGATTTATAAAAAAAAAAGAAAGAAAATGATGTCATCACAATCCAGTGACTCTGGCTTTGGTTTAATTGCAGACAGACACATATCAATGGGCCAAACTATTTAAGATAAGTATGTTCTCTGTTTACCAAAAGAAAGGCTATCGGAGTGTATGAGATATCTATTTTAAGATGAAAGGGTAGGGTGTGAAACACACACACACACACACACACACACACACACACCACTGCCATCTTTATTCCAATTTATAGCGACCCTAGAGGGCTCCCAAGACAGTAAATGTCTTGGGAGTGTCAGGAACTCACAGGGCAGCCCTACCCTGCCTTGTGTGGTGGCTAGGGTTGGAATTCGTTCCATGGCAGTGAGTTGCATGTTCACCATAAATGCAATTTACACCGTGCTCAACCCATTGAGAAGCTGACTGTTCTCCAGCCCCTGTTCTCCAGAAGGAACACGAGAAAGACTGCGGACTTGAAGACTGTGGCCCTCGGGGACCACTGAGTAGATTCCCACCCACCCCCCCCCCCCACCCCCCCGCCCAGAGCACCCCAGTGCACGACGGAGTGGAGCGCGGCCGCCTCCTGCGCCATCCTCACAAGTTGTCCGTGATGCTCGATCCCACTTCCTTTCTTTCTTCGACTGCCCCTCCACGTGACCGAGCATCATGCCCTCCTCTAGGGACCGGACGCTCATGCCATGCCCAAAGCACGTGACAGCAAATCTCGCCAGCCCTGCCTCTAAGAGCACTCTGTCAGCTGTCATCCAAGCCAACAGCCTCCAAACCCAGTGGGGCAGTTCGGTCTGTCTTCCAGGCTCGGGAGCCCCGCTGGGCGCGTAGGGCTTTGTCCATTGGTCTGCTAACCCCAAGGGCAGAAGTTTGAAAACCCTGTACTGCTCCTAAGGAGTGCCATGTGGCTTTCTCCCCCTAGAAGATCTGCAGTCTGAGACTCCCCACCCCCCCCTCCAGGCGCGGTGGGCTCTGCCCCAAAAGGAGGCCGTGATTTGGCAGACAGTGATTTGGCAGGGAGCTGAGCCCCAGGCTTCTCTGCTGAAGAGGGTTTCTTGGTGTGTGTGTATGTGTTGTCCTGGTTGGAGGGAGGCTTCATTTTTAAAATGTCATTATTTAACTCCAGGACTCCTTCAATTTGTAAATTCATTGGGGATTGGATTAGGGAGGGAGGGAGAAGCTAGGTGAAATCTTGATAGTAAATTAAAACTCTATTTGGAGGAAGGAAGGGCGGCAACTGTGTCTGAGCAGACCCCCTTCCCTGCCTGGACAGACCCCTTGGGGTGAACCAACCTGTGCGCGCTCCGGGACGGGGAGGGGCCACCCAGGCGCCCAGGGCTGGCCGGCCACTGGATCAGGAATCTGGCGTCTGCCTGAAAGGGGGTGGTGGAAACTGGCGCTTCCGGGGGGGTTGGGTTCCTGGGGAGGGCGCGCACAGAAAGGAGGCGGGGAGGCGGGGTGGGAATCCAAGCAGGGTTTGGGAGACGGGGCGCGGGCCTGTGCTGCCCGTCCGGCCCACCCAGTTCTCCCCGCCGGGCGCCTGAGTCGGCGGCAGTCGAGGCCCTGGAGGCACCGCCCACCGCCCTGGAAGCCGGCCTTGGCTGGGCGGCAGGATCCAAGCGGGCACGGAGTGCGGGGCGCTCAGCGAGCGGCAGCGCCCATGGGCCGCCCAGACCCGGCGGGGAGCGCCCGGGGCCGCGCCCCTCGAGGCTGGCGGTTCCGGGGCCCAGCTGGGCGGTGTGGGTAGGGTCAGCGGGGGGCGGAGCACCGGGCTGGCCCGGCGGGGAGTCGGGCCCCGGGGGGTGCAGGGGCGCCCTGTCACCAGCTGCCAGCGTGGAGCAAGCACTGGGTGTCCCCGCCTTGTGGCGCCCAGGCCTCGTGGCACGGAGTGGGGACCAAGGGACACGAGCCAAGGCCTGGGGCTGATTGTGATTGGGTAAGTCCTGGTCTGGGAAGTGGGGCGGCCTCCCCAGAAGAGTGGGATTGTCGCCCGGTGGTGATATTTGTAGGATGTGCTGTGGGATTCTCCTGCCTGCGAGCCAGATTTCGTCTGCTCTGTGCTCCTGGGTTTCCATTCATGAAATCGAGCGTGGTGACATCAGTCGGCCTTGCCAAGTGAATTGCTTCCATAGACTGTGTAGCTTATCCAGGAGTGGATGATTTACAGGGAATTAAATATGTGCAACATCATATGTGAAATCATAGTGCAATGCTTTATTGGAAGACAAGAGCAGCCAAAAGACAGACAGAAGACTTTAAAAAAAGAAAAACATTTGCGTGGTGATGGTTGTAGGTTCGACTTCTGTGTTTTGATTTCACAATTCCAGTGACCCTGCCTCCTGGTGAGGCTTGCACAGCAGGTGGCCAGTGGCCAGTACCATCTTCACTTCGGCTTCATGTGATCTTGCTGTCACCACGCTTCTGGGCTCCACAGCTCCGAATCCTCTGGGAAGGCTTCTAAGATACTACCCCTACCCCTGACAAGTCCCCCACGCATAGAGGTTTGAGGGAGCTGAACAGAGGGAAGGCACAGACAGGGAAACCAGGGAGACAAGGGGGTAGAAGTAGATGATGTTGTAAAGCATCTGTTTTATTGTAATGCCTGTGACCGTGACTGAGCGTCCGCTCCCCCTGCCTGCTTCTTCAAGCCCTCCTGCCCTTGGCTACACTTTGAAGATAGTGTGGATGCTGATCTTGAAAGGGGCCTGGAATAATAGGGGGGGGGGTTAGTTATTCCATTTGGAAAGAATTTTTTCCCCTTTAATTGAAAATCACTCTTTTGCTACCATGTAGAATAAGGGTGGATTTCCTGGAGGAAGACATTCTAGCTCACTGGAAACAGACACAAACACAAGTGGCCTGGTTTGTGAAGTTAGCTCACAAGTTGCACAAAGAGCGAAGGAGACAGAGGTAGGACAGGTAGAGGTGAGGGAAGCAGAGCGTCATCTTCAGGCACATCAGCTGCTCTCAGGGGAGCCGTGTGTTTCAGTCACAAGAAAGCATAATTGGTTGCCCAGAAATATCTCTGAATGTTGGGGACATTTAAATGTCTGGTCCCCATGTGATCTTTTGCATTCAGCACACATATCTAGCATAATTACAGAGTTAAGAAATGTTGTGTTTGAGGGCCTGATTTAATTTTTGCTTATTCTTTCAACAAATATTGAACATCTCATAATCGACAAGCATGTTGGAGTTACATTGCAAAAACAAGGTGTCAAGATCATCACAATAAAATATTGACATGCCTATCAAAAGAGATAGTGTCTGGGCTCTTAAAGCCTTGAAGGTAAACTAGCGGCCATCTAGCTCAGAAGCAACAAAGCCCATATGGAAGAAGCACACCAGCCTGTGCAATCATGAGGTGTCGAAGTGATCAGGTATAAGGCATCATCAGAAAAAAAATCTTCCCATAGTGAATGAAGGGGGAAGTGCAGAGTGGAGACCCAAAGCCCATTTGTTGACCACTGGAGATCCCCTCACAGAGGGGTCTAGGGGAGAAGATGAGTCAGTCAAGGTGCAACGTAGCACCGATGAAGAATACAGCTTTCCTCCAGTTCCTAAATGCTTCCTCCCCGCTAACTAACATGATCCGAATTCTACCTTGCAAGTCTGGATAGAGCAGAGGTTATACACTGGTGCAGATAGGAGCTGGAGGCACAGGGAATTCAGGGCGGATGATAACTCCAGGACCAGGGGTGTGAGGGGCGATACTGAGAGGGTAGAGGGTGAGTGGGTTGGAAAGAGGGAACCAATTACAAGGATCTACATGTGACCTCCTCCCTGGGGGACAGACAACAGAAAGGGGGTGAAGGGAGATGTCAGACAGGGCAAGATATGACAAAATAATAATTCATAAATTATCAAGGGCTTGTGAGGGAGAAGGGAGCGGGGAGGGAGGGAAAAAAAGAGGACCTGATGCAAAGGGCTTAAGAGGAGAGCAAATTCTTTGAAAATGATGAGGGCAAAGAATGTACAGATGTGCTTTCCACAATTGATGTATGTATGGATTGTGATAAGAGTTATACGAGTCCCTAATAAAATGTCTTTTAAAATATTGACATGCACAGGGATTTATATAATACAAAAATTATTGTCCTATTCTAATGACTAAAATCCAAAGCAATCACAACTCCAAATGCTGGTGATGATGTGGAGCAAGAGGAATCTTCTTTGATCGTGGTGGGAATGTAAAGTTGACGCACTGCTTTGGAGGCCACCTGGCAGTTTTTAGGAAGCTGACTCGCAGTAGGATCCAGAAAAGCAAGTTTGTATGATACTGTAATGGGGGGCGCAAGACATTATGGATGTCTTTAAACCGGGAAGACTGTATAACAGAAATTATAAACCCTAATGTGAACTATGAGCATTCGTTGACAGTAGCTAAGATTATTTGTTTGTAATAAATATGCCTTAGGAAAGAGAGATGTGAACAGAAGGGGGCATGTCTGGAGCAGAATATATGGGAGCTCTTTATACTTCCTGAACAAATTTTGTTCCTGTAAAATTAAAACAGCTTTAGTAAATAATGTCAGTTGAAGCAGGAAAAAATTGCCTTTGGAAGGAATTCAGAACCATCTAGAATACTCTCCATAGAGCAGCATTGGGACTGTAGTAGCAGTGACCAAGGGTGACCCAAGTGATCTAGCACTGACCGTGTCGCGGGTACTGTGGGCACTTTACAAACTTTCCTCACTGGCATCGAGTCAGTGCTGCCGCCGAGCCATGGCGACTGTACGGGAAAGGGGAGAATTGGCCCTGTGAACGCCTGAGACTGTGACTGTTTACAGGCATAGAAAGACCCATCTTTCTCCACCAGAGAGCTGGTGAGCTTTCAAACTGCTGGCCTTTTGGATCGCAGCCTAACGAGTGACCACTTAACAGGGCTCTTCCGTCTACATTCATTCTCACAACCAACCAAGTTGCCATTGTTTGATACATGAGGGAATTGAGTCCCAGAGAGGAGAAATTCCGTGCTCAGAGCACACTGCCAGTCGCTGATAGTTATTAGTCTAACCTATTGCTATTAGAGTCTAATCTCTTATTGCTGCATATATTATTCAAGAACAATAATTGAGTGAATGCACAGCCGTGAATTCTAAAACTATTTTCTAATAACAAACACGTTAATCATATACTAGTATGAGTTTGCAGAGATTGTATGAGAGCCATGTCTGACCTCTTCTGGATATGTAAGAGGGAAGGAGAATCCAACTTCTCTTCAGCTGAGTGTGGTGAGACAGAGCTTCACCCCCAAACCTTCTGCATGCTCTTCTGATACTGGCAGTCCCTCCCACCGCACTCTACTCCTCTGCTGGGTCTGAGAATTCATTGCAGTGGCCTCACAGAGATCACAATTGATGAGGAGTTATTCGGGACATTAACAGGTGTGGCAGTTACATAATTTCTGGACAACTTAAAGCTATAGAAAAGTATAGGGGTGGTCTTCAACCCGTCAATCAGTTCACAGCCTGATGATGCCTCCTGGCGCATGGCCTTCTCCTAAGGAGGGTCTTGGGGACATCCCTTCTCTCTCTGTCTTCACCTTCCTGCTGGCTGACCCTGACTGTCCCCGGAGCCCCGTGGTGGATCCACATCACGCTGTACCCTCTAACCTGTGATGTTACTGCATTCCGCATCGGTTTGTGACTGCATGGATCTGAAGAGGGACTTGTGGACCAGGACCAGACTAAGGGACTTGATTTCCACTGGGCCGGGATGTTTTCATGATATATAATTACTTCTTGATTTAAAGCTTTCTTACATTTACATGAGTGTCACTGAAATGTTTCTCTAGTCAACTCAACAGCTCATGAATGAATGTCTGTTATTTTCTCTCACATCTATGTAAGCCAGAGGTTCTCGCTAACCTCTTTTCAGAGTAATCAATTCCCTTTTTAAAGTTACTTTTTTTTTTATTGAGAAATATTTTTTTTTATTTTAACAATTTATTGGGGCTGATACAATTCTTTTCACAGTTCATACATATACATACATCAATTGTATAAAGCACATCTGTACAGTCTTTGCCCTAATCATTTTTTTCTCTTTTCTTCTTTTACATTTTATTAGGGACTCAAACAACTCTTACCACAATCCATACATATACATACATCAATTGTATAAAGCACATCCATACATTCCCTGCCCCAATCATTCTCAAGGCATTTGCTCTCCACTTAAGCCCCTTGCATCAGGTCCTCTTTTTTTTCCCCCCCTCCCTCCCGATTCCCCCCTCCCTCATATGCCCTTGGTAATTTATACCTCGTTATTTTGTCATATCTTGCCCTATCCGGAGTCTCCCTTCCCCCCTTCTCTGCTGTCCCTCTCCCAGGGAAGAGGTCACATGTGGATCCTTGTAATCAGTTCCCCCTTTCCAACCCACTCACCCTCCACTCTCCCAGCATCGTCCCTCACACCCTTGGTCCTGAAGGTATCATCCACCCTGGATTCCCTGTACCTCCAACCCTCATATGGACCAGTGTACAGCCTCTGTCCTATCCAGCCCTGCAAAGTAGAATTCGGATCATGGTAGTTGGGGAGAGGAAGCATCCAGGATCTGGGGGAAAGCTGTGTTCTTCATCGATACTACCTCACACCCTAATTAACCCATCTCCTCTCCTAAACCCCTCTATGAGGGGATCTCCATTGGCCGACACTTGGGCCTTGGGTCTCCATAAAGTTACTTTTTATGTAGCGCACAATAGGAGTAAAAGGAGCCCCGGTGGGGTCGTGGGTTCTGTGTTTTGCTAACTACACGGCTGGTGATTCTAACTCACCAGCTGACTCCGTGGGAGGAAGATGGGACTTTCAGCTCCTGTAAAGATTCCCAAGCTTGGAAATCCCAAGAGGCAGTTCTCCTCAGTCCTATAGGGTCCTTGTGATTCACAGCCAACTGGATGGCAATGAGAGCTGAGATAGGGATATAGTTAAATATGTTAATAATTTTTAACTCCATTTAGATGCAAAAATACAAATGTTAAAAATTAGTTGCTTTTATAAATACAAGCAAATGCAAACTCTTATACAAATGCATGATAGTGTGAAGTCTTTCTTAGAAACATTTGAGATTAAAGGATTCTGCCCCCTCGTATATTCCACCCTAGGATAGTTTATGGCTTTTTTTTTAATGGGAGATATACCTATTGAATGGGTTTTTTTTGTTTTGTTTCATTTTGTTTTACTGCTAAGCATTAGGAAGGTATTTGGGGTCAAGGGAAGTAAATTTTTTAAGAGGTTCATTTAAAGGGCATTTTAATGATTAACACGAACTGGACTATACCAGCCAGGTTTAATCATTTATTTTAAGTTTAGAGATTTCTTTTCATTGTTTCCTTAAATTTTAATATTTTAAAACTTTCTAAGCTTGAGGATACTCACCAATCAATGCAAACTGAAATGAGTTAGACACTTGTATAACTTCTATCATTTCTTTTATTATTTGTGTTTGGTTATTCCGAGGAATTTGGTATATTTCAAGAAGCATATGGGACTAGCCTTTTTTACAGGCGAGCAGGTTGAGTTTGGCAGATACAAAGTACAAGGGCCCTATGGGGCAGGTAGGGGCCAAGAACCAGTTCGTGTTTTACTTGCGAAGCCTCATGCTTTGGAGGAAGGTCGGGTCCTTTCAGAGTTTTGGGCAGCGTTTCCTTCTCTACGTAAGCCGAGTACCATTTCACAAAACGTTTCTTTGTGCTTTGTTTTAATTCACATGAAATTGCATTCTAAGAAAAACAAAAATGGCAAGGTCCTAAGGCTCAGTTTCCTGGATGTAGAAGTGCTGTGTGTGGTGTGTTTATGTATGGTGGGTGCATGTGGTAAATGTGTGGTGTGCCGGGGTTCGTGTGGGGTGTGTGTGTGAGGTATGAATGGAATAATGCTGATACTGGGGTAGGGCCTCCCATGGCTGAGGGAAGTCAGGGATGAAGACCACATGGGACTGAGTGACCTGTGGTTACTAGTAGAAGTCCTAAGAGGAGCAGTGTATTATTATTAGCACTTACAATAGATATTTGTTGAATTTCTCATGAGTTGGAATATATAACGAATCACTCAGGGGGACATGGCAGGAAGAGAGGAGCAACTTTGTATGAAGAGAAGTCCCTCATATTTTGTTTTCTTTTTCAGGAGAGGACTCTCAGAAGGTTCTGCAAAGCACAACGTCGCTGTGAAAAGCAAAGGGCCTTTACCTATACATTTTACAAGAAATGTGCAGAAAGCCATTGATAAGTACACCTGGTAAGCATCCATTTGCTAAACGCTCCTGATGACAAAATAATCTTCAAAGGCATCTCTCCTGTGGAGGGCTCCCTGGTGGCACCGTGGTTAAAGTGCCCTCCTGCCACGGAGCCACTTGTCTGTGCGAACCCATTGCTTCCAGGCAGAGAGACCCGCCTTGGAGAACCTGGGGGCAGTCTCCCCTGTCGTGGAGGTCTCTCTCTGTGTGAGTTGGCATCAAGTCCGCAGTGGAGAGGGACCTGGGCAGCACCGTCAGGGACTGGCATGACGTTCAGAAATGGAAGTGATTTTAGTCTCAGCTGAGTGAAGAGCGTCCTCCTAAGCCTTTCGAAGGAGTGACCTGTGAAGTTAAGAAACGTATTTAAATAACAAAACTGCACCGACTCCGGCATGTAAGCCCTTTTCCGCGTACCCTCCTGCTCATTGGCGTTGCTCTGTGTCCCTCTCTGTCGCTGCAGTGACTCGGTGTCATCGTTGTCGTCGAGCGGGACCGCCACGCCCGCAGAGGCGCGCACCTCTTGGCCTGGGACACCGAGCTCCACCACGGGCTTCTCTACGGAGCGGAGCTCCGTTTACTCGTGGAGAGACGACGTACGTACGTCCCGCAGCGGGCGGATGAGCACGGGGTTACAACTTTTAATGAAGAATCATTTCTTCTTCTTTTTTTTTTTTTTTTTTGGTCAATCAGAAAGGCATTGCATGTTTACTGTTCATTTGGGGGAGAAAGAGCCGTAAAAGGAGAAGAAAGCCTCTCATGTGGTAGAAATTGCATCATTGTAAAGAAACTGAGGCTGGGCAGGGACACGATCTGACTACAGGTCTTAGTGATCCCAAAGCCTGCATTCTTCCCCTCGCTTATGTTTCCTCTTGTAGAATGGGTTCCTCTAAATGTCGGCATGCCCTTGTTTGTGACACCCATAACACTACACCTTTCAGTCTGGTGGCTACATATGCACTTCCGTTTCAGGAATTCGAGAAAGGCAATTCACAGAAAGTGCAGGAGTTATTCTGGGAGGTCGAAGAAATGTTATTTGAAGGGAAAGTAAGCGCCCAGACCCAGAATCTACTGCCGGAATGCAGCGAGTGGGCCAGACGATCCCTCCATCTGAGGTAGGAAAGGGTTCACCGTCCATCTGTGACATGGGGTTTCAACTGTCCATTCCCAAGCTGGATTTTCGGTCCGTCCATTTTGTCTGAAAGCAACCACCCAGTGAAAATTTATATGCACAAGACCTGAGATGCCACGTCCTTGGTTCGGGTGCCGGGGGCCACCGAGGGCACACCGCAATACTCATCCTGGCGAGGAGCAATCTCGCGCCTCCAAATGGTGTTGCATCGGTCACCTGTGCAAGAATGATGGGCTGAATCCTCTACATCCCCTTTCACTGATATGTGAGCAACGTGGGTCTGGCCTCAGCCTTGAGGAGCGATGGAGGCAGAACGGTGGGACAGGTGAATCTAGCATTCCTCTTGGAGGGAGCATGATGCATGATTCCCATGTAGGGAGATTCCGCATTTTTTATGCCAAAGATAGAAAGCATAGATTTTATATGAGGGGAGCTTTTCTTCCCTCTGTCACCTGGCCAGCATAGATCATCCATCTCAGCTCTCCCAAGTTTCTCTGGTATACTTGAATGAATACATTCAAATGCTGTGTTAGTCTAGGACATCAGAGAAACAAATCCACAGAAAATTATATGTATATGAGATAGTTTTATATAAAGGGCAAGTGTACATTAAGAAAGCCTCCCAACTCAGTGCTGCCCAAGCCCATAAGTCCAACATTAGCCTATCTGTCTGACACTGATCTACAAAGTCCTCCTCCATCTCACAAAACACACGCAATGATGCCGACTGCAGAAGGAAAGCCGAATCCGTGAGTGTGTAAGCAGCTCAGCGCTGGCTGGGGACTCCATTAGGCTGCTCCTGCACCCAGGGCTGCACCGAGGTAGGTCCAGGTGGCTTCTCCTCAGGGATGTCTTGCAGGAAGTGAGCCTTGCTGGCTGAAGCAGGGAACTGGCTAAGGCAGATGCGCCCTGGTCCGACCATCACAAAGCAAGAGAGCCGAGAACTAGAAAGGCGAGGTTCACCAAGTCATTTATCTCTCTGCCATTCAGTTAATCCCACATGTGTTTATCGGCCAGGTTGGCACAACAAGCCTTAACTATCTCAAATGCTCATACAAATGCGGATGAGTTTTCTAGTCGGTTACCTCATCAAGGTAACTTTAGGCATTATTTATTTTGACTAAATTTTTTTTTTGTTAGCTTCCTTTTTAAAAACACATGCTGCCCTGCACTCCTGCCTTAGCGCACATAGCGCCTTCAGGGGTCGGTCCTGAGACAGGAAGAATGGTGGCTTCCTCTTCCAGGGAAGAGCAGCCCAGAGGGCAGAGTGGGCTACTTCCTGAGCTGCTGACCATGACGTCGGCAGTTCGAATTCACCTGTTTGAAACCACCAGCTGCTCCTTAGGAAAAAGACGGGACCATCTGCGCTTATAAATAGTTAGAGCCGGGGAAACGGGCGGGCAGCCCTGCTCTGGTCTGGAGGGCTGCTACGAATCAAAAGGGACTCAGGCAGCATGTAGGTCTCTTCCTCTAGGGGTGCTTCCCTTCACAGAATGCCGGGAGTCAGGCTTGCCCGTGAGAGTCATGTCTAACAGAGTTGCGATGAAAAAGAAAGAAGGGGAGGAGGCTGAAAAGAAGAAACGATCTCAAGTTGCAGAAGCTCAGGGTCTATACTAATATCCTTTTCTTCACCGTGTCGGATATTACGTCACGTTTATAGAGAGCTTCTAGGAGCTCAGTATCACCCTAGATCTGTGCCATGCATTAGCTCTAAGTATCTCCTACCAGGCAACTATTAGCATGTCATTTTGCAGCCAAAAACCAAACCAGTGGGCTAAAGCTAGTGGCTTGGAGCAGTGGAGAGTTTTGCCTGTGGTCAGTGGAAGGAACGCCGTGGGCACCCAGTCTGCCCGACTCTCACAGAGCCTGTGCTTTCTTTGTGACTCCATGCCCTTCTCCTGCCCTTGTTTCTTCACACATGCGCACCATGGCAGTCCTCCTCGGAGCCTCCCTCTGAAGTCTCTCCTCCAGTCAAAGAGGTGCTGGTGGTGCCGCTGGTGGTGGTTAGGTGCCATCAAGTTGGCTCTGACCCACAGAGACCTTATGCACAACAGAACAAAACACCCCACGGTCCCATGCCATCCCCATAATTGTTCCCATGCCAGAGCCCATGGTTACAGCCAGTGTGTCTGTACATTAAATGTTCCGTCGGTTTATTTATCTTACCCTGCAGAGTATTAGGAAGACAGCTCATCTTGCCGACCGAGGAAGGCGTGCAGCATTTCCAGAGCAGCGGGCCTACTTCTGTAACCCACAAGCCCTCCCTCGAGTCCTGTGGACGCAACAGCAACAGGGAGTATGTATAAATTACTAGTCAGGAGTGGTTTTTGTTTCTTTAATCGTTTTGGGGGAAGCTTTTACAGATATTAGAACATTCCCTGGTTCAATTAAATCAAGCATAATTGTACAATGGCTACCAGAATCGGTTCTTCATTTCAGCTCCCCTTTATCCCCACCCTACCCCATAAGAACCCTTATTATTCTTATTATATATTATTATTTTAGGATTTAGGTTTTTTTGGCCATATCTTACTCCATCCAATATACCTATTCACCTACAATTCTGTCATTTGCTGCCCTTGACTGGGGTTATACAGTCAATCTTGCCATCAGCTGCCCCCACCCCCTTCCCATATCCTCAGGGAATCATTACTCTCCTTACTGTTTCTGAAGGGTTATCTATCTTGGCTGTCATGCAACAAATGATCTTAATTTAAATGAACATTCAGAGGTCTGACAAGATTAATGAGATACAACAGAGACCATCACAGTAAGGGGAGGAAATATTAAAGAACTAGAGGACAGTTATGTGTTTCATCAGTGCTATACCATGCCCTGGATTTATCATCCCTTCTGTGTGGCCCCTTCTGTGAGTGGTTATACTTTTTCATGTTTATCTATCCATGAGCCTTACCTGTTTGGAAAATCAGATTTTAATGAAGGGCAAGTATGGAACATCTTGATCAGAGCTGCTTCTGATTCTAAAATGATTATATATACATTGCTTACATAGACCTATGGAGAACCACACACAGTACATAGGTGTGCAGTTGATTCTGACCCATCCTGACTCAAAGAACAGACTAGAAGTGCCCCATCGGGCTTCCAAGACTGTGACCCCTACAGTCAGCCTGAGGAACCGTGTTGGCGCCCAGGCTGCCCCCTCTGACTGATCAGGTGCTTCCACAGCTCTCCACTGAAGCAGCTGGTGGATTCAAACCACTCACCTTTTTGATTAGCACCTAAGCACTTGCTCACTGTGCCCTCGGGGCTTGATGGTGTGCACACACACACTCTGTGCATCTATATTACTTGCATATCTGACTGCTATCCAGTGGATTCCGACATACAGCGACCCTGTAGGACAGAGTAGAACTACACCTCTGGGCTTCGTAGACTGCAGCTCTTTACCAGAGTAGATACTCCTATCTATATCCATATCCATATTCATTAATTTAACTTCCATTCTGCATGGGGTGTGGTAGGCAGCCAGGGACAAAGTAAAAACCTGCTTCCTTGTTGGAGATCCTAGCCTCAAGACTAGCTTCCTTTTGCTGAATAACAGATTTTAACCAATCTCTCTGTGTTTCTGCACGCATTCGTGCCATGAAGGCAATCAATGGGAAGAGGAGGCAGACTTGCAGAATTATTTAGACTTTAAAGAATTTTAGCTATGCCTGTGTCAGTTGTTTCTAAGGATTTGCGTTTTCTTCCAAATATACGTCTTACGATTTTTAACGTGGGAGTCTGTAATGTTTGCATAATTCAAGTAACCACCCGGTCCTGATGCTCACACATGACCATGAGGATCATGGCCTGCATCTGACCGAGTGGCCTCTGTTCTCCCCACAGGCTGTGCATCTCCGGCTCGCAGATCTTCCCGGCAGCCTTCTCGGCTCCTGCCCTGGCAGGGACTGAGGGCTCAGGAACCGCTGACCCGAGGGTCTGTTCACTCCTGGAAGAAGAGATTTATGATGTGGAAGGAAAAGTTGAAGAGTATTTCGCTTTTGATGGAAAAGAAGAGTAAATAGAATTTCATGTTGATGCTCACTAATGGGAAAGTCATAGTGCTTTTTCTAGCTTTTTAAAAATATATTCTTTGAGTGGACTCTACAATACCATTTACTTATGCCGTAATCTTTGCATTCTGATGAGCACGGTGTGCTACCAAAAGTTCTTAGGTCACCAGCAGGAAGTAGAGATGCCAGAGCTGTGTCTCTCTTCCTTTTGTAGCAAGACAGCATGGAGGGAACACAAGAATGTGGGTCCCGCGTGCTGGCGACAATGGCTATTGCCACTAGTGTAGAGCCCGCCTCCTCAGGAACTCAGGGACGGTATGGGGCTGACTTGCCCAGAGGGCCCAGGGATGTTCCAGTCTCCACACTACCAAATGCACAGTAGTTCTTAAACAGAATTGTTATTGCCATCATTGAAAATTGATGACTTAAAAAATAAGCCAAAATAATAATATAAAAATCTTAAACACCAAATTAATTTTATGCAAGTATTCATGTGATAGCTAGATGAATAGATACCATTTTGACATTGACTGTTTGTTATTTGAATGTGCCTTTGTCCTTAGTGATGATGAATGTCTTGAGCCAAAAAAAGCCCCCCGTGGTCGCAGGTGGCGTAAGCACGGACTCCCTCCCGTCTCCCCTCAAGACTGCATCAAGGATGCGGTGGCCGCAGAGGTGTTCGATCGTGTCTGGGGGAGTGTGGTCGCGTTACTGGAAGAGCTGGTCAGAAAGCACTGGGAAAGGACCCTCGCAGGTACTCAGCTGTCGAACGTGGGATAATGAAAAGAAAAATAAAGCAAATAGGCCTTCAGCTTGGTGCCGTGTTATCTTGGACACAATTGGGTTGAGGAAGGAAGTGGGTTCCCTGATGAAAGATTCACAGTATAGTTTTTAACCATTTCAAACGGACATTGTTATCTATTTGAATTAGGGAAAATAAAACATATTCCCTATAGAAACATGTACAAACAGAAATGCATGACAAAGAACATAGACATCACTCCTCTTCTAGTTACAATTGTTTTAATCCAAGTTTTAATATTATATATTTTAACATAATAGTTAAGCTGTACATGTCATTTTATTACCACTTCATCTCCTTTTTATGAGATGCAGTATGTATGAAAGGTTCTATGAAACAAGGCTTTTTAAAATGGCACAACAGTGTTGTAGAAGTTTATTGTAATTTACTTAACGAATCCCTAACAATAAGGTCTTTATTTTTAACTGTTCGCAGTAATTTATATTGTTGTGAATGATATGAATGCATGATTTACAAAGTAAAATGCAAGTGTAATTAACTTAATAATTACTTCATTTAAACCATAACATGTTCTCTAAATACTTCACATGGAGCTGAAAACACTTGCAGAAGTGTCAGTGGTGGATATTAACAGCTTATTTTATGTAACTGATTTCTACACAGGGCAATAAGCCTGTTAATTTAAGACAGTTGTTTTGCCAATTCAAAACGTTTACTTGGGCTTGCATAAAATACCAAGGGTCTTCACTGTCCAGGGGATGCACAACCTGCGTTTTTCTAGAGACCATTGACTAGATAGATGGTCCCTCATTGTCCCAGGGTATGCACAACCTGTGTTTTTCTAGAGACCATTGAATAGATAGATGTTCCCTCCTCTTAGGTCCCTGTTAATTAAGTTAACTGATGGACACACAAAATAAAGGATCTTATCCATGAGTGTAAACTTCATTATGAGACCAGGCCAGGAATTACTTTAAAGCAAAGTTGAGCAGACATTAGGGACAGGGAAATCAGAGTACTTGAAATGGAACAACCAGAACCCAATGAAGGACAATGTTGACTCTGGACACACTGTGAAAAATGTAACCACTGTCACTGAATAACTTGTGTAGAGGTGGTCAGTCTTCCGTGTAAATGGTCACTTAAAACACAAGAAACAGTATTATTAAAATTACTAGTGCAGAATAAAAGTCCACAATCCATATAGGCCTGTGGGAAAGCATCCTATCTGCCAGCTGCTCCGATGTGCAAGAGCACAGACACCTGGTGACCAAAGAATGCATGTTCTCTCTGAACAGTGAATGCTGACTGTATGAATTAGACAATCTGATGTTTCACAGGATAGCTTAGTAAGTGTTTAATTGTAATGTTTTTTATACTGATACAGATGGGAAAAAACAGAAAGAAAAATCAAGAGTTGAAACTAAATCTCAACAGATACTAATATCTCATTTTAACACCGATACATCAAGTGTTCCCCCTTCCAGAGGCTCTGAAACCCGAAGCATATCCTTGCCTTCTCATCTTATTCAACCCCAGGTAGATGGCTTGTTCACTCATCTTTCTTTCCCTCTATATTTATATCCCCCATCTTAGTTTGTCAAGAGAATTATTCGATTAAATTGTGTTCAGATATTTGGGTCTGTTTGCTAATAAGAACAGAATTTAACATGATTACTCCGTGCAGTTGAATAGAATCACCATATAATTTAATGGGCACCCAGATCTGAGATTATCTGGGTTGAGCTCTTTCCCTTCAGAGAGAGAGAGAGAAAGATGTCCCTTCAATGTTTCTAGATTATAAATATTTTCCTTTCATGTAAATGATAAAAGTGACCAATTCAACATCGATTAAGCTTCTATGAAGTAAACTGAATTAGGTGCTTTGCAGAGATATATAAACTAATAAAATATTGTCCCTGACCTAGTAAAACAAAAAGTATAGTACACGTTCCTATGTAATACATTCTCTAAGAGATACACATAAAGCCCAAGCATGAAAGTACCATAAGACCAGAGGTCTTCAAACTTTTTAAACGGGGGCCAGTTCACTGTCCCTCAGACCCGTTGGAGGACCAGACTATAGTTTTAAAAAACTATAAACAAATTCCTATGCACACGGCACATATCTTATTTTGAAGTAAAAAAACAAATGGGGCAAAAACACCCTGCGGCTGGATAAATGTCCTCGGTGGGCCACATGTGGCCCACAGGCCATAGCTTGAGGATGCCTGCATAAGACAATAGAAGAGGGGGTGATTAGTCCTAACTTAATGAGAGCTTGAGGTTTTAGCTTTTAGGTTGCAGGTGAAATTTGAGCAGACAGGTGAAGAAAGAGATTCCATGAGTGGGAGAAGGTCAGGAAGGTAGTGTTAGGGCAAGCCAAGGCATGGAGGCAGGAACGGTGGGGCATGTCTGGAGAACACTGGGCTCGGGGCTTAGAGGGTCCAGCATTAGGAACAGCAGAGGACTGGAATCCAGAAGCCTAGGGGAGATATTATTTTGAATATTTTGCCTTATTTTTCTAAATGTTGCTTCCTTACCTGTAAAAGGAGAATAACAATACTTAGGCCAAGTATTTATTGTGAGGATAAATCATATAAATACATGTGTTCTCCTTACTGGCATTTCGGAGGCACTTAGTAATTTTTCCTTGAATTTCACCCACATTCAAAGTCTCTGAGAAGCCGGGATTAGACATGGGGAGCTTGTGCACGGGTGACTTGTGCGGTGCTCAAGAGTGTGGGGTTTGTTGCACACAGCCCTTCTTGTTGGGGAGGGGCTGGAGAGCAGGGAATAGACAGGTTGCCTGGTCGAAGGTACATCCAATCTAGTTGGACGAATAGGACTAGCGAGGCAATCAAGCCCAAGCAATGCAAGTCACACACCCCAACACACACACACACACACACACCATGAGAAGAGTCAGTGTAAAAGAATTGATGCCTGACAACCATTTACTAACATCATCTGGGAGCTTTTTGAGGCAGACGGCTATGAGACTTAAAGATAAGATGTTTTACACAGTGTGCGACACATAGTAGAGATTCAGTAAATGTCTGCTTAATTATAATCAGATGCTAGTTAAATTGTTTTATTACAATCGAATATGCTTCAAATCCTAAGTGCTGTGGGGTGAAGAAGAAAAATAGCACACCTTAAGCAGGATGTGAACAAAAGGCTAGGTGAGAGGTAAGATTTGTCTAACTGAAGGAAAAAACAGTCCAAAGAGCTCATTGCTGTTGTAGTAAATTCCGACTCACAGTGACCCTATAGGACTGTAGAGAACTGCCCCTGTGGCTTCCGGAGACGGTAACTCTTCATAGGGAGTAGAATGCTTTTTCTTCCTCCCACTGACCAGCTGGTGATTTTGACCATGGGGTTAGCAGGCCAGCATGTAACCACTGCATCACCATGGCTGCTGGCAAAGAAGACAAAGTAAGGCTATTTATGGCAAGGGCAAGAATATGCACGTAGCTCAGGACCAAATAATCAGCATATCTCCCTAAAACAGAAAGAATGCAGGTCTTAATTAGGGCGTGTGCTTTGGGAACCAGAGGGTAAAACAGGAATATTGCACAGACTTGTTTTACTCCCAATGCAAGGCCTTTACAATAACTCATCTTCCCTTTTGCTGGTCAAAAGAAAATTAGGGGTGTGTACATTTGGGTTTCATTCTCTGATAGGCTCAACCCAATATTTCCCACTTGGTTTACTATAAAATATAAATCATAAATATCAAGAAAAATAGGGAGATCTTAGAAATATGGTATCTTAAAAGCTTTAAAACTATTTTGTAGTTTCACTTCTTTATTTTGGATACACATTACTTTAAGAAAATAAATAAATACAAATAAAAGCAAAGATGAAGTGATAATAAAGCCAATTTTGAAGTAGTCAGAGCTCTCTAATGGTAATTATAGATCTTAATTTTATTCCCCTTAGTCTTTACATATTTCCAATAGGGGGCAGGAAATTTGAGGAGTGGTTACAATATCTGTTCATTAAACAGAGTGAAATTGGGTCTCACAAATGCATTCCTGTTCATCATAGTCTAAATTGTGTTGGTCATATCTGGGGACCAAAGAAACAGTTAATAATTCTCTTGTCCATGTATGTTACATCATTTAACTCTTAAAATAACTCTCAGATAGGGCCTTATTATGTCCATTTTAATGATGAAGAAATTCAAGTACTCATAACTGAATAATCTTTCCAAGATCACCAACAAGGTAGTAGTTAGATTGGGATTCAGACTTAAGCCTCTTAGACCTAATGCTTGGGTTAATTCATGGGTTAAATCAAGCTCCTTTGAGGAAGATAAGTTGGGCAGCTAATGTAGCTAAGAGGAGGCTGAGGACCAGCAGACATAGCTTCATCTTGCGCGTCCATATCCCTCTTCCTCATTCACTCTGTATTTTCCCTGGAGGCGGATCACACCGATTTTATCAGAAGACACCCTGCCTTGATGGTTGGATGTAGGAGCTCACGGCATGGAAGTACAAATCCTAATAACTCCCATGTCCCTTCCCTGCCAGGTCACAGTGGGTTGGTGTCACTTCTCTCCATGTAACTACCCTCTAGGTTTTATGAACCTCTCCCAAGACAGGCCGAGGTGTGATCATAATTCTCCACTGCAACAGGCCTTGGGGAATTAGGCTACTCCTTATTGGCTTCTTCTCTTCACCCATCTTTATTAAATATGGTCCCTGTGGTGACATTTCATCAAAGTAGCCAGTTTGAGTGTGTTGCATTTTTCTGCTTATTCCAAACAGTGATTCATCACTGGGTTTTTAAAAATGTTTACTTTTTCATTTTTGTCAGATTCATCGATTTTCCAACAATTTTTACAGTGATTTGAATGGTGTGATGACAATTCAAGCTAAACCACTTCAGCAGAGACCTACCTATTTCGCAGATAGAACACAGTATGTATAAGAAATAACTAACCAATGCTGGAAAATTTGAGCGCTGAATAATATAAGGGGCATGAATCGTTGTCCATCCCATGCTTTAGATGTGCCCAAGCATGAAGGATAAATACTGGGAAGAACTAAAGCGTGTTCGCTAATAGCCAGGATGCTCCTTAGAAGCAAGGATGGTGAGACGTTTTGTCATGTACTTTGAACATGTTATCATGAGCTGCCTGTCCCTGGAAAAACACTGTGCTTGGTGAAGGAGGGGTTAGTGACAAAGAGGAAGGCCATCAACAAGATGGATGGACGCAGTGAACAATAGGCTCAAATGTAGGAGTCATTGTGAGGATAGCTCGGGATGAGGCGAGGTTTCGAGTCGGAACCGGTTTGGCCATATCCAGCAAGAACATTCTGATAGAAACCATAAAACCAAAAGCCAGAAAGCCCAATCTCATTGCTATTGAGTTGATACTGATTCACACTGGCCCTGTAGGACAGGATGAAACTGCTCCTGCGGGTTTCCGAGCCTGGAGCTCTTCATGGGAGTAAAAACCCCCATCTTTCTCCTAGGGAGTAAGTGGTGTTTTCGAACTGCTGACCTTGAGGATTACAGCCCTACACATAACCACTATGCCTCCAGGGCTCCTTAAAATAAGTTCTATTGAACCACAAATAAGTACTATTATACATTAGGGTGGAAGAGATGAGGAAAGGGGAATGTAGCTGTAAATTCTTAATGTGAAATGGAGGCTTTGGAATGACTTCTTAATTGAAACTGGAATGATAGTTACGGAGGAGTGTCTGCCATATGCTAACACTACTCTAGGCTGCATTTTTGTTGTTGTTGTTGTTGTTGTTGTTGTTAGGGGCTATGGAGTCTATTTTAACTAATATTGACCCAGTGTGTCAGAGTAGAATTATCCCACAAGGTTGGCTAGAAGGCAATCTTTTAAAGGATGAGGCTAACATGTCTTTCTCCTATGGAACCGCTAGGTGAGTTAAAACCATGAACCTTTTGGTTAGTATCCAACCATTAACCAGTGGCTATCAATTTTACTAGTGCGGTATCAGGGCTTCTTAACCACTACCATTCACGGAACTAACTTGATGTCTCCCCCAGCAACGAACAAGAGGACAAGTCAACGGGGCCCGACCCCAGTGCTGCCTCCGCCAGGTGGCACCGAAACAGTCGAATCGCAGATGTGCGAGGGCAGCCGACTTCCTCCAGGAAAACGCCCCTGCACAGGAGACTGCCGTCTCTTACTTCAGAGTCTCAGAGACTGAGAACCCCCAACGTGTACAGCGACGAAGTTCTCAGGGGAACAAAACTGTGAGTCTTGCTTCTCGCATATGAACTAAAATTTACGTGAAAGAGAGACACCTGCCAAGTAAGGCCGATGGAGAATTGTGACCAAGTATACGCTCATAACTTATGTCGACCTTTTACTAATTAATTAGAGTATTGAAGAGTAATTTTCTTGCAGTGATACACTTAGTTGTATATAACAAGATAAGGTCAGGCCAGTTGTTATAATAAATTATCACAGACTTGCTGGTGTAAAACAGCAGAAATTTATTCTAGAGGCAGGAAGTCTGAAGTCAAGGTGTCAGGAGAGGCCTCCTCTCTCCAAAGGGTCTGGGGAAGATCCCATTCTTGCGACTTTCTAGCTTTGGGTGGTGGTTGGCGATGCCTGGCATTCTTTGGCTTGCAGATCTATCACTCCAGTCTCTACCTATATGCTCGCCTGGCACTCTCGTGTGTCTTCATTTTCTCTTCTGGTAAGGATAGCCGTCATTGGCATTAGGGTCTATTCTAGCATGACCTCATCTTAAATAATTACATCTGTACATGCCTATTTCCAAATAAGGTCTTATTCACAGTGGGCTAGATCTTTTGAGGGACGTAGTTCAACGCACAACAGTACCTAGAGCACAGGCAGCTAAGCTAATGGGACCTTGATGTCTGGGTGATCTTGGATTGGCCACATACATTTTCTGAGACTCGACTGCCTCATTTGTATAAGTAATAACTAATTCATACTCTAAAATTATTTGAAAATTCAATAATTAATTCATTTTCTTCTGATGCTGACATAAAATAATTATGTATGTTTATGAAACTAAAAGGAATATGAATACATACCTACTGTACTTTAGGGAGAAGGGGAAGTAGAAAAGTATTCCTATAAAATCAGACTCAATGCCATCAAGTCAATGCTGACTCAGAGCACCCCGCTGGGTGTTTCCAAGACAGTAACTGTTTCCGGGAGCAGAAAGCCCAGGCTTTCTCCCAAGGAGCTGCTGGTGGTTTTGAACCACTGACGATGTGAATCACAGCCCAGAGTGTAATCACTACAGTAAGGCTCCATGACAAAATCGTAGAAATTGTTGTTCCACAAAACGACCAAAGTGTAAGGCTATTGTGTCTGAGCATTGCTTCCACTGAGGTCTGTTCACTTCTGGGGCCATTCTGTCTCTCCAACCCTTCTCAGAAGAATTCCACATGCTTCTATTACACTCCTTCAATACAGCGAGCTCCATCTCCTTGGGAGACCCAAATCGTATTCTTTTTAAATCTTCTTTTAATTTTGGCAGTAAAATGGAAGCCTGGGGGGGGCACAAAAGGAGGGCTGTCGAGTGGATGGAGTCTGTTTATCCAGAAAGTTCTTGTGGGACAGCCATTGTGACCCTGGAAGATTGAACAAGTGCATTGTCGGGATGGAAGAAAATCCCTGGGCTCTCTTTTTCCGGCCAGTGCAGGTTTGGGTTTTCTTGACGCTTCTTCCTAATAGGGCCGTGATTGTCTGGTGTCCTTTGAGGACATCTAACAAGATCATCCTTTGGGACTTCCAGAATATAGTCACCATGGCCTTTCCAGCTGACCTTTCTGCCTTGAACTTAACTGGCCCAGCAGATCTCCTCAGAAGACACTGTTTTGATTGGACCTTTGTTTTGTTACCACTCCACTGAGACAAAGACAAATTTATGGTTTAGAGAATCGATCTACAGCCATCCACTGATCACAGAAACACTTTAAAACATAATTTTGTTTGGGAATAAACTCATGCGTGTTTGAACTGAAACCTAGTGGCAGGAATTTTAGGACTTGCCTTCATATGTCTAGTGTAATTTATGACTTGCCTTTATAAGTTTAGTAGCCTTGGTGGTGCAGTGGTTACACGTTGGGCTGTGATTCACATAGTCAGCAGTTTGAAACCACCAGCGTTCTGCCAGAGAAAGGCTGGGCTTCCTACCGCCCTAAAGAGTTACAGTCTCAGAAACCTGCAGGGGATCCCGATGAGTCAGCTTTGACTCGATGGCAGTCAGGTTAGTTTCTGCTCCTATGTCTAAGGATGTTTCATCCTATATAGGAAGTTTGGGGAAAAATCATTTGACTATATGGATTATTGCCCAATTAGAACAGAATGCATCTGTTCCTTTATTTCAGAATTTTGAACGAGTCTTCTAGTTTTTTGATTTCGTCAAGTATCAGGCAATACTTTGTTAATCATAGCAGTAATGTTTGAAGCCCAGGTCTCCTTGATACTAATGAACTGTGGTTGACAAGTTGGAAACGGGGCTGGCCAGGTTCACTCTGGCTCACTGGGGCAGGACTGCAATAGGAGGAGAAATCCAAGACCATCTGCTGCTCATCACATAGAAACTGTCAACCAGCCAACCGTTGGTATTTTTCTTACAAGGAATCTTTGTGACTATATGTCTATTCCTGTGTCTTGCTTGTAACATTTGCATTGCCTTACTCCTTGGTAGCATACCACTTTTTCATGTATGTTTGTCAATATCGTGATATATTTCAGATTATATTATTCTGATGTCCTGTGCAAGTAGGATTTTCAAAGCATAGTTGTAATGACTATAAAATAATCAGATGGATATGTGATCATTTATTAGACCCTTCAATGTTACTGACAGGATTCTTTCCCCTATCTTTTCAATATTATAATATGTATTACACATCTTGTGATATAAATCTTAAGAAGGGAAGAAGGGTGTGGTTAAACAGTTTCCTGGTGGTGCAGTCCTAGAAATAAAGCTATCAGGGCACACTTCTGAATATGCTTAAGGCTCTGAATCACCTTGACAAATTGTTTCCCAAAATGGTCTATTAATTTAAAATCCTACTGAAAATGCATGAGACTATCTCATATTTCCAGCCTTGAAATTTTCAATACTGTATGGATTTTAAAGCTTCCTGGTTTTAGATGTCAAAATTATAATATTTTAGCTTTCATATGTTTATCATAGTGAATAAATGAAGTAGTATATTTTCTAGACTATCAATCTCTACTCTTTTGCAAGAACCAGATGCCTTATTTGCCTATGGAGCAGCTCTCTTATGATTAATTCTATTATAATTTACTCACCTGGGCTGCAAAATGAACTTTAAAATCAGTTTTGTCAAATAAATAAATAGAATATCATTAGGCCATAATAAACTGTGGATAACCTTGAGAATAATGAGAATTCCAGAATACTTCATTGCGCTCATCTAGAACTTGTCTCGGTGTTCTGTTGGAGCCAGAGGCAGTTGCGTGACCAGAACCAGGGGATGCTGCATGGGTTAAAATCAGAAAAGGTGAACATCAGGGTTGTATTGTCTCACCAATGTGCTCAGTCTGTGTGCTGAGCAAATCACCAGAGCTGGATTATATGCAGAAGATGCGGCATCAAGATTAGAGGAAGGTTTATCAACAACCCGCGGTGAGCAGATGGCACAACCGTGCTTGCTGAAAGTGAGGAGGACTTGAAGCACTTGCTGATCAAGAACAAGGATTGTAGCCTTCAGTATGGTTTGTAACTCAATGTAAAGAAAATCAAAATCCTCAGAATGGCACCAGTAAATGTTAAATGGAGAAAAGATTGAAGGTGTTTACGTTTTAGTCTTGCTTAGGTCCTCAAGCAACGCTCATGGAAGCAGCAGTGAATTGCTCAAACAACACACTGCACTGGGTAAATCTGCTTCATAAGCCCTCTTCAAGTGTTGAAGGACAAGGATGATATTTTGAGGACTAAGGTTTGTGCCTCACCTAAGCCAGGGTATTCTCCATTGAACATTGGACATCGAATACGAAAGACTGTAGAAGAATCGATGCATTTGAATTGTGGTGCTGGAGAAGAATATTGAAAGTGTTGTGGAACAAACTGATCTGTGTTGGAAGAAGACAGGCCAGAGTGCTCCTGAGAGACAAAGATGGCAAGATTTCATCTTACATACTTTGGACATATTGTCAGGAAAGACCAATCCCTGGAGAAGGATGTCATGTTTGGGAAAGTGGACAGGTGGTAAAAAAGAGGAAGGCCCTTGACGTGACGGGCTGGCACGGAGGCTCAGGCATAGGGACGATCGTGAGTGCGGCATGGCACCGTGCAGGGCTCCTTCCGCTGCACACTGGCGCTGTGGGTGGGAGCCGACGCCGTGGCATCTAACACTAAGCACTGGGTCTCCTTTCACTTCATAACATTAATCTCTTTAAAATGTAGGAAAAAGTACACCTTCACAACATGTAATATTCTCACAAAGTATATATATATATGTTTATACACAGATATCCTTCATTATCTTTGTAAAGTTTTGCTTTTGATCTAGTCTTGTGCCTGCACATTTTAACTTTATTCTTAAATATTGTGGCTGCATCTGAAACCCACTCCCACTTTCCTTTTCCCTTTCTCCCACCTCCATGAATGCGCCCCTGTTTTTTGCTTTCCCCCCATTGATTACGCCATGGTCTGAATTTCTATAGTGCTTACATTCCGATCATACACCATAGCATTTTATTGTAATCCACATCAAACTGTGATTTCTCTTTAAGTTTTAGTCTTGCTTTCAGTAACTCATTAGCTCTTTGAATAAGAACCAGATCTTTGGCTACTTTCTGAGCATAGCTGCGCACTGAGAGATCCAGACTGAAAGGGACTTCTCAGCTAGGACAACAGGCCTGGGCTGGAAGTCCCCTCCTCGCCCTATGCCTTCCTGAAGTTGACCTCCCTCTAGGAAAGCATTTCTTTTGGAAGGCTGATTACAATGAACAGACCAGGTCAAGGGCGTGGTGGCAGGATGTACCCTCTGCACCTGGGTCCTCAGTCATATGCTGTTGTGTTGCAGGCAAACTGGCACAGACCACAGAGCGTCCCCGGTTCAAACCTTGCGGACCAGGTTACCCCCGATAGGCTCCGAGACTGGGGAGCAGAATGCAGCAGTTCCTGGATCGCGGCCTGTGTCTGTAAGACCGAGTTCCTTATCTTTCAGTGCCTCCATACGCACGCGTTACATATTAGCAATATCTAAATAATGTTCTCCAGTGAGTGAGTGAGTGACTGGGTAAATGAGAGAATGATCGAAGCACCCGTGTATCTGTGTGTGTGTGTGTGTGTGTGTGTGTGTGTGTGTGTGTGTGTGTCTAAGAACTTAAGAAGTGCATTCATTTGAAACAAGAATGGGTTGTCCTTCCTTCAGTACAGAGGGAGGAATCCACAAACTCGTGTGTTCAGTGCAGTACCTGACGGTATGGAGCGTTCGCCTCGCCGAGAAAGAACTGGTGCTGGGGATCAGTTTTCCAGACCAAGCACAACCCATGCTTTCCCAGTAGGTCATCTGTTAACAATAAATTAGATTTTAGAAAAATTTTAGGGGAAAAAAAGCCATTCCATCATTTTATTTTTCTTTCCACAGTCAGACTCACCTCGAAGAAGTTCACTGACCTCAGTGGAATTTGCAGGTCACTTGTGGACAGGTCAAAGTTTTCTGACAGGTCAGTCTTTCTTTATATGTAAATGCAATGATGTAATTCGAGGAATCCCGATTTTACGAAAGAGGCGCTAACAGTTATCTGTTTGAATACGCCTGCACGAGCCACATGCAGGGATGTGGCAGAAATGTGAGGTCTGTGGACTGACATTAGGGACAAATCGCAGTTCTGCGGCGACCAGCATTTAATTCCTGTTAAGTCATAGTGGGGAAAAATGTTCACCTGCTCCTGGTCCGGAAACAAAGGAAATACCATCATATGGGAAGCCACTCTGCATTTCTGCTACACAGATGACATGCTTTTCTGCGACATGAAATTTTATGATTTCTCTCCCAAAATCTAGTTATTAAAAGGCATGAGACAATTAGGAGGTTTACAGGGAAATACTTATTCTCAGCCTACTATACTATTTGGAAAATAGAATTCTAGTTTGAATACAGAGCAGTATGGTTCCAAATTTCAAAAACAATGATGGACACAGCATAGTCTTGGGGTGAAGTGAGCAGCTCCGGAGGCAGATATCCTGTACGGTCCTGCCTCTGCCACTTAGGAGCTGTGCGGTCTTAGAAATGCTGGCTACTCTTCGTGCCTCAACTGTTTCTTTGATGACCAGGCACATGAGTGAAGTGGCTATGGGAAAATGTATGAAAAGGATCTAGCTCAATCCCAGGTGCATTGTTGCTGCTGTTAGTTGCTACTGAGTAGGTCTTGACCCAAGGGGCCCTGGTAGGCATAGTAGGTTATGCATTGGGCTGTTAACCGCAGGTCAGTAGTTCAGAACCACCAACTGCTTCATGGGAGAAAGATGAGGCTTTCTACTTCCATAAAGATGTACAGTCTTGGAAATGCACAAGAGCAGTTCTACTCTACTCTGTAGTGTTCCTATGAGTTGTCTATTTGAATCAATGCCTTTGAATTTGGTTGGTTTTAGAGGGTATGACCCGCAGTAACCCCATGTGTACTCAAAATTGATCCAGAGGGTTTTTAATGGCTGTGACTTTTCAAAAGCATCTGGGTAGGCTCGAACCAGCAACCTTTCAGCGAACAGCCATGTACTTACCCATTTATTCCACCCAGGCAGCGCCAAGCATACATTACTCAAAACTTGTGAAGACTACTGGAAATTTAAAGGATGTTAAATGTTAAGATAAGAAATTCTAATATAATCCAAGAATAACTAGTAGAATTTAAACATTTTGATAATTTGGGGTTATCGCTTTTTACATCACTTTGCTTCCTGTTCTATACTGTGATGGTATCTGGCATTTTTTAGCCCTTTAAGATTTCTCCGTAGGCTAATGCCTCTGAACTCTTATGCCATCTAATTTTCTTTCTCTTATATGTTTTCTCACAGTGTTAGTTATCATGTCGGTGACAGACAACTGTTCTTTCTCTAAAAATTAGCCTACATTACCTGGTGATTACCATAATTGTGGACTGAGGGGTGGGGATAAAGCAGCCATGCCCCTTTATATTCACTATGTATAGGGTCACCATGAATCCGAATTGACTCAATGCTAGTGAGTTTGGTTTTTGTTTTATGTATCTGGGGCTTACTCTGTACAAAAGCCTGTGCTCAATGCTGACATCCAAGAATTAAAATGGGTGTGGCCTTTGCTTCAAGGGACATTCAGTCTGGTACAGAAGATTGAAAAGGGTGAGGGGAATGAGTGGGTTAGCGGGACCACCCAACTTAAGATTCAGGTGGCCTAGTGGGTAGAGAGGCTCCCTGAAAGAGGCGTGGACTTTGGAGTCCAGATGGAACCCTGTAGGATCTGGACAACACCGGCGCTGAAGACTGACAAATATGGCTTTGTGAAAGGGCAGTAGATGACGCTACTGGAAGGGAGGCTGAGAAGTGTTGAAGAATCCACTATTCACGCCAGAGTACGAGATTGCTGGGCTTGCAGATGTCAAGGTTTAGAGAGGAAGTATACTAGTTAAATCTGCTATCTTCATTTTTCACCGAATATTACTCTCATGACCCTGTTCAGTCTCTTCTACCAGACTGAGTATTTCTTGAGAGGAACACAATACTACTTTCATTGGGTCTTGGATTCTAGTCAATTAATTACCATATATACTCATGTATAAAGTCAAGTTTTCCGGCACATTTTTAATGCAATTTTTGTGGTAAAATTAGGTACCTTGACTGATATTCGGGTCGGCTTATATTCGAATATATACTGTACTTGGTAACAGCCATTGCTTTTCATGGTCAGAGCTCTTTTTTTGGTTTGTTTTCATTCTCTCAAAGTGACCACCACAGACACACAAAAAACACAGAGATTTCTTTAGAAGGAATTCTAAAGATTTCTTTTCTTTTTCTCTGACAATTAACTGGCTATACGTCTTCTTACCTACCTTTGGTTATAAGTCAAAAGCAGTAGGAGCTACTGCACTGTCGACAGTTGTTCTGTGGCTGAAAAAGAGTCAAGGTTCGGAGAGGGCCTTCCAGACACTAGGGAACATCACTGACCCTCCTGCTGTGATAGAGCAGAGCTAGCACAGGTCCCCTCTTCCCTGTCCCAGGACTTTGCGGTAAACGATATAACCTTGCAAATTGGACTCCAACCTTCAGCACTGAGGCTTTGGGATGGGGCACTCCTTGTACTTCTCTGGACCCTTAATGGCACTGTTTGCATATGATTATTTCTTTGTTTAAAAACATTAAAATTGATGGACATTTCTCTCTCAATGACTTCAATGTACCATCTACATGGAAGGTATATACCTTTTGAGAAGTCGCATTTGCACGCTTTTAGTAAGCATTGTCGTTTGGTGCTTTAGGTTCACAATACCCGTCTAAATCATTCCAGAGGACAACACTGACTTCAAGAAAGAGATTCCAAGTGGCTTCTTGACATTACTTCATTGGGACTCTGAACTGCCACGTCGATTGGCCTACTCAAAGCAGAGCACGCGGTTTGTCACTCGACAAATGGAAGACAAGTATTATCCGGTGTCTGTTTGTCTGGTAGTCTGGGATCCAGATGAAATCTACCTGAGAGAAATGCAAATAAATAAACAGTGTCATTTGGAACTGTAGAGGCGTTGGCTTTGCATTGCAAGGAGAGGGCAAGTCAACCCATCAGCTCTCTACTGGGCACATCTAAAGGGGACTGTGTGTGTTTGTAACCCATTCTTTTGCCAGTTAGGCACACACAGATAGCCTCTATGTGTGTGTTTTCAGACACTAAATAATATTACCCAAGAATAACTCATTTTTGTGACTTTCTATGTCAATAAATTTGCTATTTCTTTCTATTAATAACTCTGTCGAAACCCTAGTCCCTAATTGATATTATATCCTTTTTCTTAAAAAAAAGTTCTAAATGTTGATCCACTATGCCAGTTTGGATAAGGTTTTTGATGGTTCAAATCTAATCATTTTATTGATTGACATTACCTTTGTTTTAAAAGTCATAAGTCCCTTTAAAGGATGTCGATGGCTAATTCTCCAAACTTTTGATTTTTTCCCTTACTGGTTTTCATTTTCAAATTCAGCAGTCCATATAAATGATCCCAATTGTTTTGATATTTGAGCTGAATCCAAGCCTCTGAAGTAAAACGCACTACATGTGGCTGACTGGCTTTGCGGCAGCTCCTCCTGCTTTCATCACCGTCTGATAGGTCTGTCCTTTGCAATGACGCTGTCCCCATCCCCTCCATCGAGACTAGCAGCTCTCTCCCCTCACCATCCTTGTGCCCTGCCATACTACTATTATTTTATAGGGTGTATTTTTATCTGTTATAAAGTAGAAAATGGAGTAGAGAATGTGGTGGGGAAATTATCAGTCAGAAGCAAGGCCGTTTTTCTTTACTCTGCTATTTTCTTCATAGTGATTTAAATCCTTTAACTAAATAAAGCTAAAATAATGTATTTTAGACATCCAGTCAATTTTTATTAATCCAAAAGAAACATAAACACATTTACCCTCTAAATATAAAATCAAATCAAACTCACTGCTATCGAGTTTATTCCAAATCACATGACCCTCTCTGGGATTTCTGAGACTGTAAATCTTTATGGAACCAGAGAACCTCATCTTTCTCCCAAACAGCGGCTGATGGGTTTAAACCTCAGACCTTGTGGTTAGCAGCCCAACACTTATCCCACATTGCCACCAAAGCTCCTTATATAAATGAATAACAGACTGTTTTCAGTCTTACCTCTGGCTGCAAGAACAGGGATCCCTGGGATGTGGAAATTCATCAGTGCATTGGGACTGAAATTTGTGTTGTTCACCACAGATGGACAAAACAAAAATAAGACTAGCATCTTATTTCTGATGGGTAATTTTCCCTTTACTTTCTCTCCTATAATTTCTATATTAGTGGGATATTTTAGAAAGTAGGGATGAGAGTTGTCACTATGTTCTACCTCTCACTTGGCCACAGCCACCTCGCCATAGGGAATGTTTCTAGTGTATTAGTACCTGCACACTATAGACAAAGGAATTCAAAAAGTATTTCTAAGCAGTCACAATGAAAACTTTTTTTTCAAATTTTATTTTAAATATTACTCATTTTATTCTGAAAACAATTTTTACTTATATATTCAAATGATTTTTTGAGATTTTAGTGATTTCAAAGCACAGATATTATCCATATAAATTTAGTAAGCACTAATGAAATAAATTATTAACATATCAATATTTAAGGGCTTTCACATAATCAGACTCTTCCAACTTTTAAAAATATTTCTCCCCCTCTATAAACCAATTTATCTCTCTGTCTTTTGGGATAATCCAATGTACATATAAAAAAGACACATGTTTATCAATTGACCATGAGTTTAAACAGTACAAAGTGTCCTCTTGATACAATTAAATTTTCAGAGGAGACTGATTCAAATAGGAGCAACTAAGCTGGTTTCTTAAGTAAATAAACTAGATGAAAATTAAGAAGTATAAAACGTGGGGAAGATGATTTCTATAAATCTTTGCCTATTCCCTTTTTCCTCATTTTATTGGGGGATCTTACAACACTTGTTACAAACCGTACATCAATTGTATCCAACATCTTCATATATATATTCCACTTTTCTTTTCTAGACATTTACTTTCCATTGAACCCTTGGGATCAGCTCCTCCTTTTTTCCCTCCCTCCTTACCCTCCACGTCCCGCAACCCTCATGACCCCCTGATAGATTGTAGATTACTTTCAAATCTCACTCTGACTGCTGTCTCCTTTCCCCTCTGGTCTCTGCTGTTCTCCCCCCTGACTGGGGGGGTGTGGTTATGTGCTATTCATTGCGATCGGTGCCCCCTCCCTCCTCACTTCTCCCCCGCCTTCCCATACCCTTTTGGTATCTCTTTTCCCATTCCTTTTCCTGAGTTCCATGTGCTGTGAGTTTTATCTCTTGGCTACACCTATGTACATGCTCCCATCTAGTCTAGATTGGGAGACGGCACTGAGGTCATGATAGCTGAGGGGGAGGGAGGCCTCCAGGGAACAGAGTCACCCATTAATGCTCTACTGCACCCTGATCGACTTACCCCTCCCTGCGACCCCTCCGTGGGGGGAGGTTCCATTGTCCATTTATGGACTTTGGGTCTCCGCTCCACGCCTCCTCCATTCTCACCAATGAATTTTTGTTTTTGAAAACTTTTAAAGACACATTTCCCCATAATTTGGCAGCCATCAAACTTGGCCATGTGAGCAAGCTGGATTGGAACCCCTGCTCCCATTGCATCATTGGTTAGTGCTTTTGGGTCCAGACTTTGTACAAAATGCACCCTTTTTTGCCCTTCCTGTACTTTTAAGAGCTGCTTAGGATGTTGATATCGCTTTATGTGGCCTATTTAGTTCCTCCCCTGCTCAGCTGTTGTCATTAAGAGCCATCGAGAGGGTTCCCCCTCACACAAGGAAACACCACCCGGGCTGTGCTGTCCTCACCATTGTTCGTGTTCGAGCCTGTTGGGAACACGACTGGCATGCAGCCTAAACTAATCTGAACTTAGGGCATCCAAGAGCAGTCAGGGTTCCTTCCAGGACTACTGAGTCCTTGGTATGGTGGCCTTACATGGCTTGACCTGAGAGTTTTACAAATAAAAACCTATCATTATAAATATTGTAAAATCATTCTTTAAAAGGCAGAAGCAAATACCATGACTTAAAATCATACATCCTAATGATCTTTGATTGGGAAAGAAAGTACCAGTTTATGGAATACATGAGGTCTTGACTGTGCCACTGACTTTAAAGATGACTTCCTCATGGAACATTTGAACACCTGTATTACAGATGATAATGAAATTTAGGTTCAGGTGGTGCTTTGAAACTGATTAGGTACAAATGAAGGCAGTGTTTTTATAATAATCTACTTCAACTCTGACCTGAGGATTTTCTCTTAAAAAACAGAAAAATAACAAATTATTTTTTACATCAGTTTTTAAATTCAAGTTAGTAACTAAACTAATTAAGTTTTTTGTTGTCTTATACAAAATAGGAACAAATGAACTTAAAATTAATCTAGCTAATAAAATGTAAAGTCTATACCAAACTACTAGGTGTTGTAAGTAAGTTTAATATAAAAGAGACATCAATGTAAATGTTCATTTGAATTAGAAGGGGAATTCTATACAATTACAGGATTCATTTTATAATATTCTGAGTCAATTGGGTATTATATTTTTTATTGTAAGTGTTTTTTATGACTACAGATCATTGTTCAGGTTTAAAGTTTTTATTTTCAATAAAAGTTTAAAATACTGAAGTAGTTTTCAAAAGTTAATTCCGTGTGTAGAAACTTCCTTTGATTACTAATTTTTATATCATTTTCACAAATGACTCTCTCTAGTTTGTACTGTCTAAAACATAGATTATTAATTCATTTATTCCTAACTTGAGTAAAGACTCCCCCCAAAAAATGAATTTAAGCCATGTAGATATCTGAGAAACACCCACTGTAGACAAAGGAAGAAGTACACAGGTCCACAACAGGCACATACCTGGAAGGTGTGCGAAAGCACAGACATGCCCAGGGACGTGGTGGGGAAAGAGCAAGGCGATGACTAATAGGAGACGAGATCATCAAGGTAGCAGGATCCAAGGGATTGTGGGAAAGCGTAAGTGATCTGAGATAGGAAGCCACTGGAGAGTTTGGAAGTGACATTACCAACAAGAGCTTGCCATGATGCTCATCGAATGGTGGTGGTGCAGATGAGAAGGAACCAAAAGATTTGGCATGTGTTTTGAAATCAGAGCCAACAGGATTTGCTCTTGGATTAGACATGGAATGTGAATAAAAGTCAAGAATGACTTTTGACCCCAAATCTTTGGAAGGATGTTGTTATACTTTACAGGAACAGGGAAGAACGTTTGGGGGTGTTTGGGGACATGTTGGAAAGACCTACTAAATGCCTCTTTCGTGGTGGGTCCGTGGTAGGATTCTCTCCTTCCGTGTGGGAGATCCATGGGCTGGTAGGCTGCTTTGATGGGGAACAAGTTGCAGTGGAGTTTCCAGACGACGACATACTAGGATGAAACCAGATTGTTAGTTGTCCTCAAGGCCACTCTACCTCATGATGACCTTAGATATAAAAGAATAAAAAATCACTGAGTCTTGTGTGCCCTTCATGATTACTAGTATATTTGACTTCTCAGGGAGTGCCGTTGTGGGTATCCAAGGTGGGTGGAATCATGGCAGCTGGGCCGGGCACAGAGTCCCAGCAAGCAGGAAGGCAAAAAAGGCCAAGAGAAATAATCTCTGTTCAGTCTTGCTCTCATACAAAAGGCCACAACCCCAGGAGCCATCATTGAGCCACCATTTGATTGGCAAGTTTAATTCCCACCCCACGCCGATGCGCACCCCCAACGGCAGCCAGGAGTGTCTAATCAATATAATCCTGAATGATCACACTTCCCTAAATGAATTATTAGCACACCTGATTGCAATAGGGTTGACTCTTGGCCCTGAAAAGGAAGAGGGAGGGGAGGGGTGTGAGAGGGTAGGAGCCAAGTAGGAGCACTCATTGACAGAGTGGGTGTGGCTACTGTAATGGACAGCAGTCAAAGTAGCGATCAGAATAGCCTGACTCCAAGGAACTATGGCCTTGATTGTTCCTAGGAGTTAGACAGACAGGAAGCCTACTAATTATTTACTTGACCTGCGCAAGCTGAAAGGCTAAAGCTCATGTGAACAGCATCGCAACTTGAATTGCCAGGACAGTCAGGACCCCAACTTGAGCCAGTTTACAGACTCACGACTCCTTGAATGGCTGGGTCCTTTTGAAGAAGGACCACCAGAGATGTATACTGTTAGTCTGTCTCCGGGACTTCCCACCTTTCACAAAGTTAGTGCTCATTGGGGTAAAGGAAACAATAAGATTGGGGCAGGGGGCGGGGCAGGGAATGATTGGACACCGGCTCTGAATTGACGTTAATCCCATGAGACCCAAAATGTTTTGAAGGCCCATCAGTCAGAGTGGGATTGTATGGATGGCAGGGATACTTCAGAATACACCTGATGGGAGTGAGTTTTCTTTTTTTAATGGTAGGAAAATCGAAGTGGAAGCCAATAGAACTGCCCTGCCTAGGAAAATGATAAACCCAAAGCAATTGCAAATTCTGGAGGAATTACAGGGATCAGTGTCACCATCAAGGACTTGAAGGAGCAGGGGTGGCGATTTCCACCACTTTTCCATCCAACTCGCCTATGTCCTGATGCGTTTGAGATGGAGGGCTGGAGATGAATGTTGAAAGTATCGTGGATTGCTGAAAGGACAAACATCTGTCTTGGAAGAAGTTTGGTCAGAGCGCTTCTTCGAGGGAAGGATGGTAAGACTTTTTCGACACATTTTCCACTGGAGAGGTCATTCCCTGGAGAAAGACATTACGTTTGGTAAAGTAGAGGGGCAGCAAAAGAGAGGAAAATCCTCAAGGGGACGTGTTGACACCATGGCTGCAAACAATGGGCTGGAGCACAGGAACAACGGTGCGGGATCCGGGGCTATTTCTTTCTGTCGTGCACCAGGGTTGCTGTGGGTCTGAACCAACTTGCTGGCCCCTAACAACAACAACAGCATTTTGCCTGTGCAAAAATCAGCTTGATCTGATTGAATGACAGTGGATTATCATAAAGTTAGCTAAGTGGGTACCCCAATTGCAGCTGCTGTTCCAGATGTGGTGTCGTTGCTTTAGCAAATTAATAAACATCACAACAAACACACAGCACAAGACAAAACAGATCAATTGAGTGTCATAAAAATTACAAATGGGCTCATCTAATGCTTTTTCTAAGAGGAGTAAAAACAATCTGGAGGAAAAATATTTAGAAACAATATATCTAATAAAAGTTTAATCTTTAAAGTAGACAGAAGGAAGGGAGATAAGTCAGAATACACTTGATGGAAGTGAGTTTGCTTTTTTAGTGGTAGGAAAATTGTGGTGCTGTTGTTTTGTGTCAACACCAAAAGGACAAATGGCCCGGTTATGAAACGGTCAAAGGACATGAACAGAACATTCACCAAAGGGTACATCTGAGAAGACAACAAACTCATAGGAAGATGCTCACTTTCATTCCAACCCCAAACCAAACTCACTGCCATTGAGTCAGTGCTGATTCAGCAAATCCCTGTGTGCTTATAAGACTGTTTACTGAAATAGAAAGCCTAGTGTTTTTTTCTCACTGTGCTGCTGGTGGTTTTGAACTGCCAACCATGTGGATCACTTTAATTTGCCCCTACAAAAAAGCCAGTCCATACTCCCTGCCTTTGAGTTGGTGCTGACTCATAGTGATTCCCTGTGGGTTTCTAAGGCGGTGTTTCTGAAGTAGAAAGTGCAGTTTTTTCCTCACTGCAGTAGTGGTGGCTTTGACAACTGACCTTGTAGTACCCAACTCAGACCACAGCACAGCCAGAGCCCTTCACTGGTCATTAGAGAGATGTACCTCCAAACTATGAGCTATTACCTCACTCCAGTTAAAATGGTACTGATTTTTTTAAGCAATAACTCTTGGCAAGAATGTGGAGAGATATTAATTGTTATCTATTGCTACTGGGACTGTGAAAAGATACAAGCACTGTGGAAAACAGAATAGCAATAATAATAATAATACTAAAACTAAACTAAATATAGAACCACTACTGAGGCAGCAATCTCGCTCAAGCACATACCCCAGAGGCTGAAAGAAATCACACCAAAAGACATGCCCTCCCTATGTTCATGGCCGCTTCAGTCACAATGGCAAAAACAAACAAGCAAAATGGAAGAAACAGAAATGCCCAGCCGATGAATGCTTACGCGAAAGGAACGTATATGCAATAGAATACTATCAACCGAAAAATCCTGTAATGTGTTCAAAACATGTTATAACATATGTGGCTGGACCTAGAAAATATAATGTTAATCAAGAAAAGTCAAGCCATCAGGGCCCAGATCGGATGAGCCTCTTTTAGAAGAAGACCAGGAGAGCTGATGTCATGTGGCATCACGGGCTTGGCCGTTCATAAAACACGTTTCCCTTTGCAAAAAATGGCTTTAAAAGGAAAGAGGTTTGATGAGGAGGCAGTGTGGCAAGGAGTTGAAACTGCCATCTTACCCATGCTGCATGTGACTTGTCCAGCATTCTAGAAGCTCCTAGAGTGTATTTACAGATGCCTGGCTTGTTCCCCTGTATGCTGTTAGGTTTATATTTGAAGCTGTTTGGCAGTGTGTTCAGCATGAAAATGTCCTTTTTGATGATGAAAATTTTTGAAATGTGTGTGTGTTTTGTTTCCCATGATGACTACTGGACCATTCCTCTCCACTCAAAACGGTCAGCAGCAGTCTGATTCAGCTCACAAATACATAGGATGTGTTTCCTGAGATGGGTAGTTGCACCTCTTATGGGGCACTGGAATGGTAGGGCGAGGGGGGTATGCAAAAGCTAAAACCTGCACGTTCCCCTGGGTTACGGGCTATAAGCATCCTCCGGGGGGGGGGGGACACTGAGTCTTTTTTTTTTTTCTGAAAAGGAGCTGGTGTTCAATGCTGTCAAGGTGGCCCCGAGTCATCGTGACCCTGTGTACAACGAAAGGAAAACAGCACCCGGTCCTGCGTCGTGCTCTCAATTGCGCTTACGTGAGAGCCCATTGCTGTAGCCAGATGTCAGTCCCTCTCATCAAGCGCCCCCCCCCCCGCCCCCGCCTTTCTACTTTACCAATAAGTCTGTGTCGGGAACCTGTGATACAGACTTTCATTTTTTTCTTTTCATGTTGATGACTTTCCATTTTCATAGACTAGCTCTTTGTATATTCCACATTCTGATGACCAGTGGGTATTTGCAGCCATTTTGAGTCCTGCCACGTCATGAAATGAAGCTCTTGAAAACTTTATTTTGGGTCATTCATGTCAACTCGACTTTGAGGAAGCTGCCCTTTCCTGGTCCTATTGGGAGCGCCGTCCAACTTGGGGGCTCATCTAGATAAAAAGTGGCAAGTTAATCCAGTTGAGCAAACCAGGAATCCAAAGCATTCTCGTGTGTGTCATCTTCCAGCGCACTGGGGGCACAGCTGTGTGGCTGTGTGGTGTCAATGAATTCCAACTTGGGTCAACCCTATTTGAGCAGACCGGCCCATAAAGCCTCAAAAGGGATCAGATCGAAGGGGTGGGTCTTTTCTCCTGCCGGTGCTTAGGGGCACACTGTTAAGAGCCTACCTAGCCTAGGTACTGCGTAGTAAGTAAGTGTAGATATGGGAGCCATTCAGGATTGGCCACTTCCACCGGGAGGAAACAGAAACTGGCTCAGGGCACCTCGCCTTTGGGCAGATTTAAGGCATCATTCTCACACTCCAAGGACCCCCAAGGCACAGTGAGCTAAGCATGGGGCTGCTAACTGCAAGGTCAGAGGTTCAAACCCCAGCCCCACTCCCCAGCCACTGGGTACGAAAAAGATAAGGCTGTTCATTCTCATGAAGACTGGCAGTCTCTGAAACCCCAGAGGGCAGGTCTCTACCACCCTACGGGATGCCTGTGACTCGGGGTGGACTCCAGGTCATGGCAGCTGGTTCTTCAATGCCCTGTCCTTTGCTAAGGGGGTTGCTTTGCTCCCCTTTGGGACATGCCTTACCCACTATCTCCAGTCAACTGTTCCTTCCAAGGGATCCCTTCTGACCCCTTTTCAAGACTCAAGCCCTTCCTTCTCCCCAGAATTTTAAAGATATCTACATCACAACAACCGAATTTAGCTCTTGTGTTAGTCTGGGTGCACTGGACAAACAAGTTCATACACACACATATGTGTATAAGAAAGAGATTTATCTACAAGAGCAATTGAACATTGAGAAAACATCCCCGCCCAGTCCAGCCCAAGTCCATAAATCCGAGATTAACCCATATTTCTGATATCAATCTATAAAGTCCTCTTCCAACTCACGAAACACATGCAATGATCACAGGCCAGTGGTAGACAGTCTTTGGATCCAGTGTCACTGGCTTGTCTTCTGCAATGTGAGGAAGTGCCAGATTTCCCAGAATTCTCAGGAGAAGGCAATCCCCGCAGAAGTCTCATTGGCTATCTCCAGATTGACAGCCCAGACTCCACTCTTCATCCTTAAATTGACACCAGAGTAGGTCACTACCACAGATCTCTTGTGACTCCCCTGCTTTTCATGCAGCAACTGGGTGTCTATCCCTCTTTGGTTGTGTTCCCAGGATTATTCCAGGTCATAAAGTATTTATTATAGAACTACTTTAAGTTGTTGAACTACCTACCTTGCAAGATCTAAACATGAGAAACACCATTTTGGAAAAGAAAGGAAGTATAATATTTTTGGCCCAATTTAAATGTTGAGCTGCTGCCAAGAGCCAACATAGGGTCTAAAGAGCCACCCCACAAAGTCTGGGGGACCCCGATAAGCCGGGGATGGATACCGCAGAATTTCCAGAATGACACGAAGGAGCCAGCTGAACTGCCTATATCAACCTGGGCAGAGACACTGACTTTTCGAAGAGCTAGGAACCAAGGCGACATCAACTCCTGCCCTCTCCAACTCCACCCGGGGAGCCCACCGATAAAGGCAATGTTTACTGGGACCGTGATGCTCAAAGAATAATGCAGTGGGTTGCCCCTATAGACCTGATATTTGCTTGAAATGATATTATAGTTTGAGTTAACATTAGGATTATTAGATTGTTTGATGTGTGTTTGCAGTGAATGAACCGAGCATTCGAAAGTATCAAAGGGCATGAGGTAATTATTGATTGCGCCACTCAAGACATGCTCTTAATAACACTGATGCCAAGTCCAGGGTCAAAGATCAATTGCGCATCCTGGCAGATGACAACAGGGATGACTGTGCAAAGAAACGGGAATTTGGATACCCAGAGGGGACAAAAACAGCCCTCAAAGGCTGACTTTCAAACCAGATGCCACTTTATGTTCATTTTAAAGCACGTTTCTAGCCAAACTTCCTCCCCACCCCCTCACCGCACCAAGGCTGTGGACAGAGAAAGAAGTTGGACCAACCCCCCCCCCGCCCCCCAAACCTCAAGCATGGAACCCACCTCGCCCACCCCCGCTCCAAACAACGTGACTTCAGTGGCCCTCAAATCAGCCTGCTGGGCTCCTAAAACTGTTTTCCTGGGTTTCGCTTTCAGCTTGAGCCAAACACAGCGGCCCGCGAGCATGACGTAGGCCTCCCTCCCCCCCCCCGGTGACACCCCCGCGGGGCTTTCGTTCAGCCTCCCCCCCCCCCACCTCCCTCCATCCCGTCTCCGTACCGATTCCGAGGGTTCCCCACCCCACCTCCCCACCCCCAACTGGGGCTCCCCATGGACGCCGGCGCTTCAGGGAGGTTGCTCGGCGCGCACCGCGGACCCCAGGATGGAGACGTGAGCGCGCCTGGCTCCCGCCCCTTCCCCTTTGCACCCCGAAAGCACCAGGGGCGTACGTGAGCCCGGGAGGCCGGCCAGAGCCCCGCCCCGCCCTCGCCTGCAGGCCCCGGGTCCCCGCCCGGCTGTTAGTGCGCAGACGGAGCCAGCGCGACGATGGAGCCCTGGCTGGTGGCCGACGGGCCGAAGCTGCTGCTGTGGGGCGCCGAGACGGTGGCGTACCTGGCGGGGGCCACCCTCCTGCTGAGCCTGCTGCAGATGCTGGCCAAGTACGCGCAGAAATGGCAGCAGATGAGGGCCATCCCCACCTTGCAGTACGCCTTCCCGCTGGTGGGCCACTCGCTGCTGATGAAGGCCGACGGCAAAGGTAGGGGCCGCGCCCAGGAGGGCACGCCCGCAGCCCGAGGGTGGCTGCACCCTCGCTGGGAGCGCCCCCCAGATGTCCCTCCTCCCGCAAGGCCCCTCAGACCCTGTTGGCTGTCCCATTCCGCTACCATTCGCTTAAGGCGTTGGTTGATGAAGAGGCAGAAAGCTCATTTACTTGGTCAACCCCACTAGCGCCCCTCTCCCATCACCCCATAATGAACTTTTGTGTCTACCATAGAATGCAGTGTTTCCAAACGCTTCCCCTTCTGCTTTGTCTCTTCCCCTTCCCTTCCTGGTGTTTGCTGTGGTCTCAGAAAGGCTGCCTGTCTGAGCTCCTCTCTGAGCTTGCTTACAAACACTTCTGCAAAAACTTCCTTGCAACTCCGCAAATGCTCTCGCATCCATCGCTTGATTGCCCTCCAGACCCTCCCTTCTGTTTGGGAGAAACAAGGACCCGGATGTTTGGGTCCAGTTGGGACTTTACTTTCTTTCCCCCACGATTTCACAAGATTTGATAAATAATTTCTTCATGACCTGCATATTTTAGCCCTCTTGAGATTTTGTAACCACAGTGGAAAAGCTACCATGGTAAGATCTTTTGCTAAATTATTCGGCAAATTTCTAAATCCTTATTTCTGGAAGAATGGATTGTTTTTCTTTTTAAACTAATTTTATTGGGGGCGCTTCCTGCTCTTATCACAGTCCATACATATATCCATTTTGTCAAACACATCGGTACATATGTTGTCATCCTCTTTTTCAAAGCATTTTCTTTCTACTTGAGCCCCTGGCATCAGTTCCTCATTTGTTTTTCATTGAAATTTTTCTCTTTTAAAAAGATAAACTTCGACTTTGTTTTGTTAATTGAAAAGAAAATCATTTTAATCTAGAAAACTCTGCAGAGTACCTGGAGACCACTTTTGAACTACATTACCCCATCCACGAGAGTGACTCAGTCCACGGCACTTCGTTTACCCTGGACTGCCAAAATTTGCTGGGCACCACATCCTTTAAAATAGACTCAGGACCACAACTCAGTCCCTCCCCAGGTTAATGGATAACAATTATCCGGAAGGCAAAGCAGTCACTCTGCTGGAAGGATTACTTGACCCTTTACTACTTTTATTCCCCAATAAAGATAATGCGACCATTCCAACTCACAGGAAACAGATGAGACCTCAAGAGAACATGTTGTTAAAAGCTATTGAAAATGTGTTCCAGGAGAAAAGATTCAAGAGAACTCTTTACTCGGTAAACCGAGGCATGGAGACGGGCACACTTAACTAACAGGACAAAGGAAGGGCAGAAACAAAAACCGCTTTATTAGAGTGAAGCTCCCACATGAGGTTCTGTGGGCTAGCAAATAGCCTAGGGATGGGGTGCCCAGTGGACTGGGTGTAGGCTTTTTAAAAGAAGGTGCCTGGCGATGGGGAAACCATCAGAGGCGGCAGGGGTTGCAAGCCGTCTGAGAAGTTTGTCAGCTTCCTGCAGGCCTTTGTGTACCAGACCATGAGGTTGCATGCCCTGAGCCTGTTGTTCCGTCTTGGCTTTGTTTGACCTGGCCAGTTTTCAGCTTCGAAGGGGCCCTTCAATTTGCCCTCCTGACTCCGTCCAGATACTAACCAGGCACTCCCGAGACTGCCTGTTCCAAGTGATCCAGCCACACATTCAAAACATACAAAAACAACATATGAAAAGGTTATCTTGGTTAATATTAAAAGCAGAGATAACCTCCCTTTATAGCCTAAGTCTTCATCCCTGAATTATAGACACCACTGTCTTCCTCCTGGAAGTGAAACAATTACGATGTCTTATCATCTTTTGCTGGGGAATTATTTGTAAGACTTGAAATCTCTGTTGAATAAGGCCTGTTGCAAAATAAATTGTAAGCATAATAGAATCTCTAAATTAATGTTATTTGAAGTTACTATCTTAGGGGGAAAGAATGCCAATACACTGTCTTTTATCAAAGGCAGACTGTCCAGCAAGTACTGGATTTAGGCATCAAATGACCCCTTTGTTCTATTTCCAACATTGTAACCAACAAGTTGTTTAATTTTGAGCAAACATACCAGCGATTAGGAAGATGGCAGAGGAGTGGGTTACAGTTTCCTCTGTCCTGCAGAAGGTCAGCATGAGTTGGGGCCTATAATAGCAATAGTTATGAGAGAGTTATTATTGGGTTTGAAATGTGTCATTATTACAAGTCACAGCCGTCCCTGAGTGACAGGCATCCCCCCTGTCCTTGGAGCGGTCTCTTCTGGACCCCAGGGGGAGCTAAGCATGGCTTTTGTGTACATTTATTGATGCTGACAGGGAACTGAACTTTTCATTGATTAAAACAATCAGCTATACTTTACTTCTAGAGCAGTTTCCAGTATACAAGAGAATTGTTCAGAAAGTACAGAATACCCATGGATCCTTTTCCTTCCTTCACATAATTTCTGCTAATAATAACAGTAGCACTTGTCACCAGCGATGAACTAATCTGGGTGCGTTATTACTACCCAAAGCCCACAATTAGTTGAGGCTTCACACATTGTGTTGGGCTTTGACAAATGCATCAACCCCTGTGTATCCCATTATGGTATCAAGCAGACTGGTTTCATTGCCCTTAAAGGGTACAACTAATCTAGGCCACTTTCAGATACTGCTTTCGGGGCAGGGCAAGCCCCTTGTAAGAGAGTATTTCCAATCTCTCCCTTCAATCACAGTAACATTTCTGCCATTTGCTGTATTATTGCTATTGTAATGCTTTGTTTTTTGTACTGTGTTGATCTGTGCCTGGGCCCAAATTACCATGTCAAAACAGCTCTGGACTGTTTCTGTCCAGGTGACACTGGCCAATACAATAGTGTCTGACTGTGTGCCTCTCCATGACTTCACCACACCAGTCAGACTGCACTCCCAGAGGGCATGGGCTGGGAGTGCATGGATGCCCACACACCTGTGTGGGAAGCTCAGCTGATGCCTCCGATATCCACATGACTTTGTAAACTGTTTATCTTTGCTCTACCACCAGCACAAGCGCCTGCCATGAAGAAGGGACCCTGTTCCTTAGCTGCCCACGTTGAATTCTGGCCTTTGTATCAACCACACCAACCTCTTATGGTTCCAGCCTTCCCAGATTACACGAGGGGCTTCAAGAATGTGGTGGGGGAGATTCCATTATCTTTTAATTCCATTTTTCATGATTTTTCTGAAGCCCCCTCTTATGCATTTCCTTAGATACATTGCTGCGATTGAACCAACATACCCCTCAAGGAAAACTATTCCTCTCCATAAATGTTCAGTCGTGCCCTGCAGGCTATAGAAGAAAACCAAACCCATGGTTCTCCAAGGGCTCCAGTTTCACCTCCCACCGTTATGAGCCCTCCCTCACCCCTATGCATTTCCTACATCATACTTCGTGATGTGGTACACGCTTGCACTGATGCTGGGTTCTGTCTGCTGACAGGTGGGTCTTCTCCCTCGTCCCCCAGCGATTCTCTGCTGCCTATCTAAATTGACTGTGGTCTTCTTTTGTGAAAGTCCTCTATTTTTCCAACCCAAACCACTAACTCCTCAGACTGAAACTTCCATTTTCACACCCCTTCCATTTGTCTAGTATTGGGAAGAATTACAAAGGCGACTCTTCCTTGAAATGTTCGTTGGGGTAAGCATCATATCCTTTTGAGAAATGCCAAGGTTGTAGGAATGCATGGGTGACCTAAGATGCTATGTCATAGTCATTCCTCATGTCGAGAAGTGGAACAGAAAACTGATGAAATTATCATATGTACGCGAGTATCAGCCGAGTTTTCTCAGCACAGGCTTTATGCTGAAAATGCTCTTCAGTTTTTTGGATTAGGTTCCTTGACTTATACTCAAGTAAATACAGTAACTTTGAAACCCCACTATCAAATCCCTACATTTCCCTCACTATTAATTGGCTCAATTCGTCTTATGTTCACCTCCACATTTTGTTCCATTTCCAAAGCCCTAACTTTACCTTCTTATCTTATAACCTATTTTCTGTGTATTAAAGCAGAGAGGGAGACAGCTAATGATTTCTTTCTTTGTGTGTCGATGTGTGTGGCCTCTGTCATTTAACATTTTGAAACCTGACTGCACTTTTCCGACCCACAGCTCCAGAAGCGTAACACTCTTCTTGCTCAAGTATTTTGAAATCATTTTAGACTTACAAAATCATTATAAGTCATACAGGGTCTCACGTGTGCCTTTCACCTAATGTCTTCTACTATGAACATTATATATACATATAAGAAATCGATGTTAGCACCCTTGTGAACTACCATCTTTATTTGAATTTCGCTAGATTGCCCCACTAATGCCCTGATTCTGATCAGGACTCACTAAAGGCTCTGCGTGGCATTTGCTGATTGTAGTCTCTCAGTCTTTTTCTATCAGTGACAGTTCTTTAGTCCTCCCTCTCTGTTATAACCTTGGGATTTTCCATTGTGCTGTGGTTGGCTAGCTTTAACTCCTGTGTACCAGGAGAAAGCATTGCCTGGCCCCATGTTCTCTTTGTGATTCTTGGAGTTCTTTAGCTATTGTGCTAATCGTCTTCATTTAGGGTTTCCCTGCACAGAGAGGGAGAAAAGGTGGAACAAACTTTTCAATTATAAAAAGTTCAGGCTTATTGGGTAACTAGAGACTGGTGGAATCCCTGAGATGGCCCTCTGTTAGTCTTCATATCCAGAAACATGCCCATCCCCATGGCTCAGATGTCAGGCAAACAAATGGCAGGTCTGTAAGGGTTGTGATAGAGTCCCGGAGTGTCCCTTAGTCGGCATCAGCGATGGAAGAAATATCTCAGCAGTCAGCGATCATCAGTCTCAGGAATCTGCGAGGTCTTCTTGATGTTTTGGGTAAATTCAGTAAGTAGGAAAGGGTCAAGTCACGCAACAGATTCCCTTCTTTCTTCTGGGCCTTGCTGGCTGAAAAGAAATCCACCTATTTCCTTTGCCTGTGAAAACATAAACAAACAGCCCCTCTCTTCCCGGTGTCAGCAACCTGGAAACAGAATCATGGTTAAGATTGGGTGGCTTCTCCATCTTTTCCATGTTCATCTTCCCCCAAACATGATTACATCCTTTTAAAGGGAATCCATCAGCATTATTCTGCAAAAACATAAATGTATAGCCTTTCTCCAGGTGACAAATGGACCTGGATCCCAAATGCGATTTTCATCTTCTAAGGACTCCTTAGGATCAGCTTTTTCTGTGGAAGTGAAATGTGTTTATCTACCTTAATTTTGTTACAAGGTTTTAGCAAGGAAAAATTTTTTTTGTTGTTAAAATGACTAAATGAAATTTGTCAAACATAAGGTTCCTCTTCTCCTCCTTCTGTTTTAACAATGGTCCTCAGGCAATAACCCCTATCCAGAGTTGAAAAACCCTTTCCCTCTAATTTCTAATCCATGTGGGGCATGGTTGTTTCTCCACAGCATTCCCAAAGACCCCTTGATTTAACATAGGGTGGTCAGACTTCTCAAGTACTCTTCCTGATAGGTATACATTTTTACTCTAGGAATGCAAGGAAGCAAAAATTGGCTTAAACGATCTTCCTTTATAAACCATGGTATATCAGATTTTATCACTGCCTTAATTTCTTCATAATCCTGATTCATAATTCCAGCAACAATCTGAACAACTTGAGAATTTAGATGAGAATTTCCTAGTAAACATCCCATAGTCCTTTTAGGTAGTAGACCCCAATTACTGCTCTTAAAAATTTCTGATTTAATCGCAGCTTTTGGCTTTTCCTCACAACTCTGATCAACTCCAGTATCAATTTGAATTCCTTGAATACTTACCATATATATTCGAATATAAGCCGACCCGAGTATAAGTCGAGGTACCTAATTATTACCTGGGAAACCAGAAAAACTAATTGACTCAAGTATAAGCCTAGGGTAGAAAATGCAGAAGCTATTGGTGAGTTTCAATAATCAAAACAAATGAAAATAAAATTACTAAAAATGGAGACATCAGTGGGGTAATGTATTTAAATATTTATTTTAAATTAAAAACATAAATAAAAGGACAACAAGTCATTTAACATTAGTAAACCAGCACAGTAAGTGGAAAATAGGTTCAACCAAAACAATAAGGTATCAACAATGATGCCTTAAGAGTACTATTCCCTGAGCTCAGTCAGCAACCAAGCTAAAATGTAAAGAGTTAAAATCCTTCAAAACTGGATTCTTCCTCATCATCCGTATCCCAATGCAGAGCTTCAGCTGGTGTGAGGTCATCATAGACGCTGTCCTCACTGAGATTGCCGTCATCACCATCACTGCTGTCATTTTCAGACAAAGTGCAGTCTTCACTGCCATCCAAAGCATTACTAATACTACATTTCTGGAAGGTATGTCACACCATGTCTTCTGGAATGTATTCCCATGCATCTCGAACCCACTTTGCTATTAACTCTATGTCAGGCTTCGTGAGATTTCCTCCTTTTGTTAGTTGGGCTTGACCAGATGATATCCATTCATGTCACATCCTTCACACATGGTTTTTAAAAGGCTTATTCAAAGATACATCCAGCGGCTGCTGTACAGATGTAAGCCCACTTGGAATAATGGCTAAAGTAACTTTACTAGGTTTTGTAAAATTTTTATGTCATCCAATAGGTGGGCTCTGAACATATCCCAAACAAGTAACGATGGCTTTTTCTTTAAGGCTGCTCCTGGTTGTTGGTTCGAAATTTCTTAGAGCCATTTTTTTGTTCCGTCTTTATCCATCCAGCACGCACAGTAATTTTTGGTGGGAAATTGATCCTTTTAGGCAAGGTCTTTCTTTTAAAAATAATGACAGGACGCAGCTTAGTTCCATTAGCCAAACATGATGGAACAACTGTAAAGGTTTTTTTTTTTCATTTCCTGTGGTTTTGAGAAAAAATGTTTTTGCCTCCTAAACTTGCCACAGTTCTGTTGCTTGGAAGATCAAAAGATCAATTTCATCCATATTCCCAATATCTGCCAGGTCATAATTATAAATGACTGGAATGACATACGGTAATTTTTTCTTCAAGGTCTTATGGCAAATTCTGGGAAGTCTTTGTTCTCTGTCTCAAACATAGTAAGCCAAACCTATTCATGAAGCGGGTACACCATCCTGCTGACGCAGCAAATTTTTCAATGCCTGGTGCTTTATATTTATCATCCTTAGCCATTTGTAGAGCGGATTACCATGTGTGTTATGCAGTAAGCATTTTGATGACAATACTTAACCCATTTATGCAATTCACTCTCTAGAGCCCCATAAAAAGACGTTAAACCATGACGAGCTTTTTTAACTTTTGGAATCTGTTCCAAGTCAGTCTTCATTTTCCACCACTCCCTCACTTGCTTTTCTTCAACACAGAATTCCCTATTTGCAATATTGTTATTGCTCTCTTCTGCTCTTGACACAACATTCATTTTGAAACCAGCCTCATATGACCGGCGTTTTTGTTTTTGGTTCAAGAGTATCCATTTCTAATAGGATAAAAAACAAGACTTTGAAAAAGAACTTTCATGGTAATGCCCCCCAAAATGATGTGTTAGCCGGGAGGAGGGGGAGAGTCCGTGTGGGTGGGGGATGCAGGATGTGAATTAACACAGAGACCAGAGGGGAGAGACGGAGCGCAGCCACAGACACATCCTTACCAGTTCAGGTGCTAGCCTAAGTGAATCTCTACGGGTGCTTCTGCGAATTGGAGCCGTCCATGTCAGTAGGAGGGCTCTGATTGGTTAGATGTGAGTAAACAAACATTCAAAGCCTGCAGTGTCAGCAGGGCTTTGAGTGAACAGCAGAGAAATGGCAATCACCCACGAGATAACCGGTGCTTGTCCCATTACCTCTACCTTGGGCGTGGGGGAGAGGGGTGGGCAGCGAGATGTTACACCTCACTGGGGTACCACTGACCCGTGTATAAGCCGAACCCCAGTTTTTCAACTCGGTTTATACACTAGTATATACGGTAGGTTGAATCTTCCTGATAAAAACTGTATTACTCTCTTAATAAGAGACTCCTGCTTTTTAGGGTCAACAAACTGTCATGATGGCTTCTGAGCCTTTACTTGATTAGTCAAACTTACTGCAGCAAGAACAGAGGTTGGGCTTTTGCAAGTTTGGTTAGGTCTGGTCTCGTGCTGTGAAGTTGGGGAAACCTGTGGTTTCGGTTTCTGCCATTCAAAGATTCTTTTGCTGGGTTAGGCAGAGGCTTTGCCTTCTGTGCTCTGTTGGGCGGGACTTGGATCCAGCTCCTTTCTCTAGTTCCCTGCTGGAAGACCTTTGCTAATGGCAATCCTTTACTGTTGAATCTTGAGCGATCCATTGACTGGCCCAGTGAGTTCCTTTCCTACAGCAGGGGCAAAGTCCAGGTTCTTTTAAACACGAACTCGGTGAGCCTGGTCCATGCTCAGATGCAGGCTGCCGCTCGCTCTTTCTGGCCAGGGTGATTTTCCATACTCTCTTTGAAGATGACCTGTCTTTCTGCAACTAAAGCACCTTCTTCTTGGTCTGGTGTAATTTTCCAAGGCAGTTGCCATGAGGCTGGCCTTGTATTCCCTTGTCTCTACATTCCTGCGTATTCTGAGATAATCTAACAGTGTGCCCTGTTCCCTGTAGGGATGCAAGGCATTTTTACAGTGTTTATTATAGAAATCATAAGATAGCTTATGCAGTAGGTCTCTTCCTACCTGGACATTTTTTTACACATTTGGAAATAGAATTTTCCAATCGGGACACAAAGTCAGCGTAGGATAATTCTCATCCCCTAGCAATTGATGAATTCCTATATCTATCCCATCCTCGGCATTCTTCAGAGGTTGTGAATGGGTTGTAAAATCCCACTACATACAATATTGTAAGAATTCTGAAGGGTAAAGACACATTTTCACCAGGACTCTCCAGTCAGTAGGGGTCCAGCTCTCAGACTCCCTAAAACCCTTATCATGCTAATTACAAATGTGAGTCTGGGTCATAATCATTGACTGCCTGCTTGAGATCTTTTAGCAACACAAAGGGGAAGGCACTGTGAATTCCTTGTGGGTATTTCCCATAAGGCTGTCTGTTAGCAACTCTAACAGGATAAGACATTCTAAATTCTAAATCTCTTTCTTCTGAAATCCCCCTTTCTACCCTTGAAAGTAAAGGTGCTTTTATATATTTTGCCTCTTTGCTTCTATTTTCTTCGCTGGTCTTCTCCACTGGTATATCTTGAAGCTCCACTTCTCAAGCTTCACCTTCCAAGTTAGCTCTCTTAGTTTGCATTTCTATGGAGCTAATCCCTCTACCTCCAGCACTGGTTTGCTGGATTGTTTTACAATCTCTGGTCTTTACACTAAATTCCAGCAGGGGAGCAGATGCTATTAATATGATGCCTCGGTTCTGACTCAGGCTTAGTTTTCTCAGCTCTGTCTAATATCTTCTCATCTGCCTGCTGATACCCATTCTGCCTGCCTCTCACAGATTTAATTTGGGGTATCTCAAAGGTTTTGTTAAGTAGCTAGCATCCGGGATGGGAAGTCCATTGACGCATGCCCAGGAGAGCCAGCATAGGACAAAGCTGGATTTTCCCGCCGGTGGGCGCTGATGGGCGTTACACCTGGAGCAGCCCACCTGGGCCAGGTGATTGCAATTCAGCCAATGGGAGCGACCTGGGTTCGTTCACCACGCCTCCCCTGGGAAACCTTGAAAAGGCAGGGATCGGGAGAGAGAGATAGGGGTCTTGTCTGGTCGTCTTCGTGGGAGAAAACTTGGGAAAGAGATCCTTGCGTGACCCTGAGCAGTCTCTGCCAGGCCGCATGGTCAAAGGAATCCTATGGGTGCTGCGTAAAACCTGAAGCTTCTTTTAACTCTCATTAAATTCACTTGGATCCAGAGCCCGGCTTCGGCATGAAATCTTTCTCTTGCGGAGCCAAGGACCGAGGCTGAAATCTAGCCAAGAGAGAGACCTTACAGTTTCTCACTAACTTGCTGCTTTTGTTTCTTTGCTTTTCCTACCTTTGAAAGCAAGGGAACTTCCTTGGATTGTTTAATAGCCTTGCTTTGGGTCTTGGAATTCACTTCCTCTAGTGCTTTATCACCTTAAAACCTTCGGAGGCTGCAGTCCCCCAAGGCATATAGGCTTTGGCCATGGGGTTTCGCTTATAATTGGAGGCCTTGCATAACACATCAATTCCAGCTTCTTCAGTTTTTCCTAAAGTTTTATTACCTAATTCATGCTCATTCAAAGATACTTTAGCTTGCTTTTCTAAAGTTGGATAGACACAAGACTTCTCACTAGACTAGACTGATAATCCTCATTCTCTTCCACCTGCAAAGGTACTAAGACCATCTTAATTTGAACCCACAGAGACCATGTCTCCACAGGGATAGTCTCCCCATCTCTGTGTGCTTTCTTTAAGTTTACAATGGCTTTTTCCCAGGTCTCTATGTCAAAAGTTCCTTCCTCTGGGCACCATGGATTATACCTTTTTGCTACTTTTAGAAAACAGTGCATCCTTTTCTTCCTTTACTTTTTCCACCCCGCCTTGTCAGGAAGTGGACGAGCGGAATACCATAAGTCTCAGGTTTACTTTTCCTTTGTCCCATTGTCCTCTTGAAAATACCCATTCACTATTTCCACTACTTATCTGCTAATCCCCACACCAATTCCTCACTTCACACAATTTTCCAATTCACGCTCCTTTCTGGTGGGGCCGGACAATTGTTAAATGGGGTATAACGCAAAAGAGTTTTTTTCATAACTGCCCCACGTTGGGTGCCATTTGTGGGGGAAATGGCCAGCCCCCACAACTAATCACAGGTTCGATAGGTACAATTGTATGTTTAAGATATATAAAGACTAAGAGGACCTGATGCAAAGGGCTTAAGTAGAGAGCAAATGCTTTGAAAATGATGAGGGCAAAGAATGTACAGATGTGCTTTACACAATTGATGTATGTATGGATTGGGATAAGAGTTGTATGGGTCCCTAATAAAATGTTAAAAAAAGAAAAGAAAAAAAATATATATAAAGATTATAGTAAAGTCATAGAAAGAATGAGAGAAGAGAGAGTCAAATAAAGAAGTCAGACACATTCCATGGTAGCATGCTCAGCTTCTGGATGGCCATGATCTTACCAGCCAGGTCCGAGCACAGCATGGGCAGAGGTGAGGTGGGGCGGAGCAGAAGAGGTGAGGTGGGGCAGAGCAGAAGCCAGAGAGAGCCAGCCAGGGACCCTGTTTATTGCTAACCAAGCGTGATTACAGGTAACCACATGTCACAGGTAGGTGTTGTACAATAGACAACACAAGCAATAGGAGGGGAGGAGTTAGGGGTGTACACATGATAGGAAGGGGTGGAACTACAGGTATACATGTGACAAGAAGGGTGGACCCTAGATTCATGATAGCAGCCTAACTTTGATCACCCTTGGGTGGGCTTGACCTCTCTGGGTTCTTCTACAAGGAAAGAGTCAACTACTATCCTTATCAGAAAGGAGTGGGCCCTACGTGTGGGATACACAGTGGTGTCGGCTTGCTCTGGATGACTAATAACCCCTAGGGAGAATAAACCCTGACCTACTTCTGTTGACCTCCAAGTGTAGCCATTAACCACATGTAGCAAGCAGCTAAGATAGGCATATATTAGGGGAGACAACTTGGGAGAAATGCTTCTGTTTCCTACACTAACACAAAGATAAAGAGCCAAATATCTGGTTTGTGGTGTCAGCCATGGTTTTTCAGAGAAATCTTTAAAATGACACTTAAACCATAAGTCAGTATTGTTAGGCCAAAAGCAAGAGCAGTTTCCTCTGAAAATACAAGTATGTGGGAGCTTTGAGAATTGGAAGATAGAATATTCAGCACCTTGGTGTCGGTTTTGGCCACTATGACCCTGTAAGACAGAGTGGAACTATCCCTTGGCATTCCTGAGACTTTCAGTCTCTACAGGAGCAGACAGCCTCATTTTTCTCTCTTAAATTGACTGGTGGATTCGAACAGTTGACCTTGAGGTTAACAGCTCAATTTGTAGCCCACTGTGCTACCAGGGCTCCCTTCTGGAAGATAGGTCCAAACCCAAAACCACACTCACTCATATCCACCCTCTAGGACATGGTTAGAACTGCCCTTGTGAGTTTCTCAGACTGTAACTTTTGATGGGACTAGGAAGCCCCCCTTCTTTCTCCTGAGGAGTGGCTGGTGGTTTCAAACTGCAGACTTTATGATCCACAGCCCCCTGTGTAACCACTGCACCACCAGAGCTCCTATTGGAAGATAGGTAGGACAAGAACCTGTATGTAGAGTTTAAGAGAAGCACACCGTAGGTGGAGGTGGGAGGATGAGCAGCAGGAAGCAAACCCAGGCGTTCCTGCGGTATGAGCACCATGGTGATGCTGATGTCATAACATGGTTCCCGTTGCATGGTTAACCAGGCTGTCTTCATCCATGTGTGTGATCTCACTTAATGCTCTTAGCTCACTCCTTAGATCACAGGATAGGGAGGGTTTGGTGTCCCTTTCGGGACTGAGACACCTTGGAGTGAACAAGTGATCTACCTGATGTGAGAGCCCTTCCTTCTTTTCTTTACTTCCTTCAATTGATCCTTTAAGGATTCACAACAAGGAACTTACTGCAAAATTAGTTTCTTTTTTTTTTTTTAAATTAGTTTCTTGATTGGATTTGAAATAAAAAGTTTTTCTCTCAGAATTTTTTCAGCAGATAATTGAATATTCTGAAATATACCGAGACAGGCCACTGCTGAAACTCTGGATCGGACCAATTCCAATGATAGCCCTTTATCACGCAGAAAATGTGGAGGTGAGCAAGTGGTAACTATGAACAGTGTTTTACTAGATATTGCATGGTGTAAGACTCTCATCAGAATAAATATAAGAAAGGTGTCCTTTTTAGAAACTGAAATCCTCTATTGAATATTCTTTAAATATTTCAGGTTCTGCAGGTGTCATAAAGGCTCTTAGATATAATATGCATTCCGGAGAGGATGATACCCCCAGATACATGCACATATCTATTATCAAGTCTTATTTCTTTTCTCTGGAAAATCTGCCGAAGGATATAGCTTTACTAAGCCACAAACAGGTTATTCTGAAAGGTAAATCCAGATGATATGCCAAACACTGTTTAAGACTCCAGAAACGAGAGTTATATGACAGGACATGGCACAGTCAATACAGCAGTTGGCTCACACTAGAAAAGATTGTGAGGATAGGACCTGAGCAAGCGTTTCTCTGAGTTGGAACCAATTCAGTGACAACAAACCAAACAAGAAGATAATGGAGACACGGGTGTTTCCCTTAAGTTATCCAGGGTCCCATCTTATAACCATTATAATTAAAAAATTAATTCTGCTAAAGGAAAATACTAATATAATATTGATAGGTCCAAAGACAAACTCACTGCCATTGAATCGATGCCAAATCATAGTGACCCAATAGGACAGGGTCGAACTATGCCTGTGAATTTCCAAAACTGTAACCCTGTCTTTCTCCAACAGAGTGGCTGGTGGTTTTGAACTGCTGACCTTGTAACCAAACTTGCAGCCAAACTTGTAACCACGACACCACCAACTATGCTTCACTTTTAAAACTCACAGCATATTTTAACCATTGGCTTGAATTTCAAAGTATAATTTGCAGTGTTTTGTAAAAGAGATTTCTCATGTTCTCTTCATCATCATTATACCATGATAGGAACAAATTCTTCTTTTCTGTGTGATTGAACACTGGGGAAATTATCTTTTGATATGATAAGCAAATTTGGATCAGAGGGTGAAAATGAGATAAACAGAATTTCTCTTTATAGAAAAAATTAAAAGCTGAATCTCCTAAGGAGTAGTTCAGGGCCTGCCTTTCTTAGTTAATGTGTTACAAATGTTGGAATTTCTCCTGGACCGGAGGAATCTTAACCCTGAGAAGAAAGTGAGAGGACTAGACATAGTCCTATAGCACCTGCTGTCCTGGAGTGAATCCGTTTGGTCCCTGTGGGTAGAGATTTGCCCAGCATAGGGAACTCAATCAAGCAACATGCCAGTTTGTGTTCTGTGTTCTATGCTAGATGCTCAACTCTCTCCTCCTTCCCCGTGGACTCCAGTGGTCTACACTCATAGCCCCCAATAGAATTTGCATGTTCTCAAAAAAAAAGAAAAACTCATCACTGCTATTGGATCATGCTCAGATGCACCCAGTGAGACAGGGTGGAACTGTCTCTGTGAGGTTCACTCAAATGCTGGTTTTTCAACTCAGGCCTTTGTCTTGAGCTTCCTTCCTACTTTCCATTGGTGACCACGGGAATTCCTCCAGAATCAACATTCCTGATAATGAACTCCTAATTTCTATCCACTCAGATGTGATCAGCCTTTAGAGTCACCTCCAACACCAATAGACTGCTTTCAGGTTGGCTCTGAGTTCAAAGAAGTACCTTGGAAATCATTTCAGGTTTAAACGTCTTCCTTTTGTTCTCAAGGCTCAAGGACAGTTCACAAATATCAATTACATTTTTTCTTTTAAGTGCTGGAATAAAGCTTAATCTCAGTGAAAATCATGTCTTCAAATCCATAATGAAAATTGTTTCTCAAAAATGGTTGTATCTTAGCCAGGTATTCTTATAACTAAGGTTTGTTGTTGTTTGCTTGTTTTTGTGTGTGCATGGCTCAGATTAATGTTTTCTTTTCTTTTTCTATTTCCCAGGTAATTTTAACTAGTTCAAAGCAAATTGACAAATCTTATATGTACAAGTTTCTAGAGCCATGGCTTGGCCAAGGACTTCTTACAAGGTAAGCCAGCATAAGTTTAAAAGTAACTGTCTCTTGGAAACAGTTTTTTCCATGTGTTTTCAGGTAGAGTTGACACAAGTTCATTTTCCCTTGGCAAGACTGTGCTAACTAGAAATGAGAAAGAAGTTGGAAGGAGAGGTCTGGCTAACAGTGAAACGTTGACAGGGATTTTTAACAAGAAATCCAGGTTATTAGGTAATCTGCAGCTGCCAGATTTAAAATGATTTTTAAAAATCATTTTATTGGGGGCTCCTACAGCTCTTACCATGATCCACACATCCATCCATTGTGTCAAGCACATTTGTTGCCATCATCATAGAATTATTATTTTTTTAACCACTGCTCAGAATTGCAAAATTCTGATATGTGAGAGAAGTTTGAAGCAGAGTAATCTTGGAAATCCAAAGTGTGGGTAGTCAGAAACAGAGACAGATATTGAGCATAGTGAACTCAATCCTTCAACTGGCAGCCCGAAATAGGACTCCGTCCTCCAAGAGAAGGCCTGCCGGGAGGAAAGGCCAGGCATCTGTAAGAAACATGGAGCGCTCGGGCACAGTAGCGATGCAAGTAGTATCCTGGAACATGTGCGCCAGCATTCCTGTGGTGAGAAACTTGTTTATGAAGGTGCTTCGCAAAGTCCGTAGTGAATTGATAAACAGAGTGATTTTGTTTCCCAACAGTAGCTCTATCAAAGTCCAGATCCTTTTGTAAGTGAGGAGACCAGTCTGTCTCTAAGTATCTGAGGTTCCTGGTAATTTAACCACCTTAGTGCAGTCTTTGTTACAGTATTAACTGAAAAATCATTGGTGCCCTTTAAAAAAACCTTAAGATTAGGAAACAAAGAGTCAGAGGGAATCAAATCAGGGCTGTAGGGTGGATGCCTAATGATTTTCCATGAAAACCTCACAATATCCCCTCTTGTGTTAGTCTGGGTAGACTAGAGAAACAAATCCATAGATGCTCATATATGTGAGAGAACTTTATATCAAAGAGCAGTGGTACATTAAGGAAACATCCCAGCCCAGGCTAGATCAAGTCCACAGGTCCATTATTAGCCCATATGTCAATACTAGTCCATAAATTCCTCTTTAGACTCACACAGTCGTGCAGCAAGATCACACGCCAGTTGGTGGAAGGTCTTGTGGATCCATTGGTGGTGGAAGCATCACAGTGCTAACATGAGTCTCCACGTGGCTCCTCCAGCTCCAAGGCTCCGGGTGCAATCAGAATAGCTCCATGTGGCTTGTCAGCAGGAAGACCACACTGAAAGAGAGTGTGCCTGGCCTCAGTGTGTGCTATTTTTCTCCTTCCCACCTCCAAATGAGGTCATCAAGCTGCATCCTGATTGACAGGCTAGACCCCCGCCTCTTCACAAGTTGACAGGAGATTATGTAACTGCCACACCTTTGATGAGAAGAATGTACAGGAGCTTGTTGGGGTGCAGAAGAATTATTTGTTGACGCTTTCACAAGTGTTTCTTTTCTGCTAACGCTTCCGCTAGCTTTCTCAAACACTCTCACAATAAACAGATGTTACCCTTTCTTTTGACCCTCCTGAAAATAAACAAGCAAAATGCCTTGAGCATCTCCCCAATCTTTTTTTTTTTTTTACATTTTATTAGGGGCTCATACAACTCTTATCTTATCACAATCCATACATATACATACATCAATTATATAAAGCACATCCATACATTCTTTGCCCTAATCATTTTCAAAGCATTTGCTCTCCACTTAAGCCCTCTGCATCAGGTCCTCTTTTTTTCCCCCTCCCTCCCCGCTCCCCCCTCCCTCACAATCCCTTGATAATTTATAGATTGTTATTTTGTCATATCTTGCCCTATCCGGAGTCTCCCTTCCCCCCTTCTCTGCCGTCCGTCTCCCAGGGAGGAGGTCACATGTGGATCCTTGTAATCAGTTCCCCCTTTCCAACTCACTCACCCTCTACTCTCCCAGTATTGCCCCTCACACCCCTAGTCCTGAAGGTATCATCCACCCTGGATTCCCTGTGCCTCCAGCTCCCATGAGCATCTCCCCAATTTTTGTCATGACCTTTGCTCTTGACCAGTCTGCTTTTTGCTTTGGCTGGACCATTTCCATCACTTGGTAGCCATGGCTTTGATGATGCTGTGAATTCAGGATCATGATTCATATTCTGTTACCTTTTTTTGAAGAATGCTTCAGGATCTTGATCTCACTTGTTTAAAATTTCTATGAAAAGTTCTATTTTGCCTGCAGTTGGTCAGAGTGCAACAGTTTTGGCATCCCTCCAAAAGGCAGAAAGTTTACCAACTTTATCTTTCAGTCAGAATTATTTTAAAAGAACTGTTTGGGATGTCTGTGGTGCTGGCTATTGTTTATACTGTTAATCAGTGGTCCTCTTCAGTCACAGCACAGACAAATTTTTAATTTTCCTCCCAAATTGACAGGGATGACCTGCTGCTTTGGGCTTTGTTTCATCCCGTCTTAAAAAGTTATCCCTTTGTAAAGTGATAATTTGGGCATTGTCCTTATCAGCCTTTTGTAAAGCATTAATTTCACCATTCTTCCACACAATCATCACCATCAATTTGATGCTTGTTCTTGTTCCAGTTTTAGTATAATTTGTGTTGTTCTGCAAGGGGCTTTAAAAACTGTCTTATCCTTCTTAGTGCTGCAAACTAGATCCAATTCAGACAGGTCACAACACCTTAGTATGAGTTTGTTTGGGGAAAAAATATTTTGAAAAAATATGTTATTTTATGGTAAACATTTTTTCATTAACTTTTGGAAGACCCGTTGTACATAAATTTTCTAGTTGTTATGCTATTTTAAATATTAATATTATAAGATAAAGCCCCAAAGATCCACAATCTGTCAGTATGTATGAGTAGTATACATGTGTTCTCTTGTCATTCTGGGCAAAGCACTGGGCACTCTGCAGATTAAGTTGTTTTAGAAGAGTTTGGTTGGCTTAGCTTTGTTTGTGCATTGTTTGTCATGGATGTGGCTGCTGCCCTTGCGGGTTTTTTTGTAAACTTATACCCATGTATTGGATTTCTAGTACTGGAAACAAATGGCGTGCCAGGAGAAAAATGTTAACTCCCACTTTCCATTTTACAATTCTGGAAGATTTCTTAGATGTTATGAATGAGCAAGCAAATATATTGGTTAAAAAGCTGGAAAAACATGTTAACCAGGAAGCATTTAACTGCTTTTTTTATATCACTCTCTGTGCCTTGGATATAATCTGTGGTAAGTCTCATTACTTTGTTTCTAACCTGCTGGTGTAAAGATAAAATTGACCAAATGAAAAATAACATTCCATTTGGAAGGCAAATAAGTAGAGCCTGCATTCTTGGGGGTGATCCCATTGTTAATGTGGAAGACTGAGGACCAGTAGTCATTTCTAGGAATAGGGCCAGAGCCACAGGGCCAGGGAAGCCAAAGGGAAGAAGGAATAGAAATGGCAAGGAAGAAGAACTAGGGAAGGCATGGGAGAAGAGATTAAAGGGGGGGAAGAACAATTAAATATATATAACGGATTTTTGTCCTTTTAAAAGCTTCTGCCACTGCAAAATAAATATCAAGTATATGCATGTATCAAGTGTATGTCTCCCACCCATATTTTATAGAAACAGCGATGGGAAAGAACATCGGTGCCCAAAACAATGATGATTCTGACTATGTTCGTGCTGTTTACAGGTAAATGAAGTCCTTCCAGTTATTTTTTAAGTTGTTAGTGATCTGGGCTTTAAAGTTACTGCTAGTAATTTTTGTCTGGGTTGTCTTTTTTATTACTTCAAGTGAAACATCACACTAAAAATTAGCTTTGTCAATGAGGCATGTATTTTAACAGTAGAAGAATGGCTATGTAGAGTACAGACCATCCAGAGTGGAATGCATTATAAGATGATGATTTAGTGATATATTGAGAGGTAGAAATTTTATAATGCTGAGGGATGAAATAAAGTTATAAACAATGTACTGTAGCATGATAAACACTAAGTATAAAAAGTATACATAAAAAATTGGAAGATATTATACCAAAGCGTTAGCTCTGATCATCATTGTTTCTGTGTGCCCTTCCTTTTTTAAAATGTGTTTCGTTTGTTCTTTTTTCTACTTTCCCATATTTAAATAGAAATAAATAAACAAATAAAACCCATTGCCTTTGAGGGGATTCTGACTCATCACAACCCTAGAGGACAGAGCAGCCCTGCCCAGTGGGTTTCCAACACTGTAACTCTCTGTAGGAGTAGGCCCCTCCTCTCTCTTGAAGAACAACTGGCGGTCCCAACGTTTTACCTTGTGGCTAGCAGCCCAACGCGTGGCCATGTTGTTTTTGTAGTTTAAGCCCTCATTTTACCTTGACAGCTGGTTGTAGTTATGCAGCATCATGCATCCCATCTTTGAGACTTGGCACATTTTACTTTATTTAAATATGTACTTACCGAGCATCAACAATATGCCAACAATTGCACAGGTGTTTACTAATTGTCGTTGTTGGTTGCCATCAAGGTGATTTGGACTCATGCGGACCCCAGATGTACACCAGAGCGCTGCTCCAGAGGGTTTTCAAAGCTGGGATCTTGTGGAAGTAGATTACTAGGCTTGACTTTCCAAAATACTGCTTGGTTGGTCCAAATCACTAACCTCTCAGCCAGTAGTTGAGTCCATAACTATGTCTGCCATATAGGTAGTCCACTACTTAGAGGTTGTGTTTGTGGGCATTTGGGCCTATTCAACTCAAGCAATCGTACAGGACAGAGTAGTGCTGCCCTAGGTTGTAAATCTTTGTGGGAGCCATTCGCCAGGTTTCTTCTGTCCCAGAGCTGCTGGTGAATTTGAACTGCCAACCTTTCCATTAGCAGTTGAGCATTTAACCCTTGCATTATCAGAACTCCTTCAACTAGCTATATAAGTGGCACAAAAACAAACAGCCACATGAGAAACAGGCAATGGACAAATAAATATAAACTTATAAATTGCAATAATTGCTTAGAAAGATCAGATCAAGTTGATATTAGAGAGGAATCCAGGCATAGGTCCTGTAGAGTGCGTGGTCTGGGAAGGCCTCCATGCTGGTGCCGACAGGGGATGTTGCAGGTGTTTTTTCTGCTCCATCACTGGAAATGCTGAGGAAGAAGCTCAGGAAAGCCATGTTGTTGCTGTGCATCTTGGAATCACTTTGAATTCCTAGCCACCCAACCACTCCATAGCATTCCTAAGGTGCAAATATCTGCAGAAACTAGCTGCCATACTTCCTGCTATGGGAGAGCTGTTAAATTTGAACCACTGACTTTTTGGTTAGTGGCCAAGCTGTCTCAGCACTGTATAATCCGCTCCCAAGGTTGAGTGTGTGACAGGTGTGTATTCAATGAACTCCTTCCTGTACAAGAGATCAGCCAGTTGTTTCTTTTCATTCGAAGAGTGTGACCGAAAACAAATGAGTGGACATTTAAAATAACTATATAAGCCAATCACAAAAAGATAAAAATTGTATCATTTCATATAAGTATGATATACCTAGCTCAAAGAGGCAAATGTATGTACAGAAATCATAGCTTAATAACATTTAGGGACAGGAGGGAATGGGGAAAAGTGGGGGGTCATTGGTTAGGTAGCATGGAGCTTTTGTTAAAGAAGATGAAAAATTTGATGATGGATATTGGTTATGTCTACACAATGAGATTGATGTCATTGGTCTTACTGAATTGTGTACATGAAAAATGTTGAATTGCCTTGTTATCTATATTTTTACCACCACAACAAAAAAGTGAATTTCAACTCAACCTGTGATACAAGAGCCCTGGAAATGCTGGAAGGTGTCGTTGAAGAAATGGAAACAGAGACCAGATGGTTACCTAGTAAGGTCGCTTTAAAAAGGATTCTTCATTATTCAAACTATTTTTTAAAGCTTCATTGGATAATTAATAGCACAGGCGTCATTCATTGCTAAGCATAAAGCATGAAGTTCCAAGTAGCGTCTTAACTCATACCATCATCATTCCAGTACTGGAGTCAGACACCAAATAGTAGATGTTAAAGAAAAAAGACAATTATTTTTATCACAGCGACTATATTTTTACCCTATTTATAGAATGAGTGACATCACACTCCGAAGAATGAAGATGCCCTGGTTTTGGCCTGACCTTTGGTACCTAATGTTTAAAGAAGGACGGGAACACAGAAGGAGCCTTAAGATCCTACATAGTTTTACCAATAATGTAAGCCTGTGATTTTTTGTATTTTGTTAACATACTCTGTTTAAGACTATAGAGTTTGTGTCCCATAAAAATAAATGTTTATTTGAATAATAATGGTAAAAACCAGATTACATTTAAATTATTTATTCAACAAATATTAATTGAATCCTTACTGTGTGTCAAAAACCTGCCCAAGTTTGAAAGTATAGTAATGAGTAAGAAACATTGTTTCTACCCTAAAGAGGTTCATCTAGTAGAGGAATTTGTCTATAAATAGACAAATGCAAAATATAACCTTAGCTATAATAATAAGCAGAGTACTGTGTTACAAAAAATGAAGTGACAGGGATCTGCATTATAGGAATGTCCTAAGAAATATGGTTTAAATAGTAGTTTTCAAAGACAGAGCATCTTAACTTGAAAAACATTAAAATTTTAAGGAAATTGCCATTTCATTACCCATAGAAAAACACAAGGAAACAGTAAATTCTTATATAGGACGCCCATTTCTATATTAAAGGTGTTTCATGAAAAAGCAAGATTTCATTGAAAAGATGTCTGTGAGAGTTAGGTTTATTGTGCCGGTAGGAACATGTGGGATTAATCAGGTTACAGTTTGATTGGAGAGCAAAGAGATAAATGGCTCTGCAAGGCCCATCCCTCTCTCTTGCTCTCTCATGATCAGAATGTGTTGCTGCTTTGGCTAGTTCTCAGCCTGTGAGCTACACTACCTGTAGGGCAAGCCAACCCATGGACCATGTTGCTAGAGCTTGAGGCTCCTTTGAGACCTGCTTCCCCACACTGCTGGTGTGTACATCACTTGCGCTTGAGGCTGGTTGATCCTGTCGCCTTGCATTGCTTGCTTTCAATATCCCATCAGAGCCTGCTTTGCTAAGCACCCGAGCAACTACTATTGGTGACCCACCCTGATATTTGCTGCCTATAGGCAGACTCTGCTTGCCTTGTCTAAGGGAAAACTCCGCTGTCTGCTTCGTTGACTTAGGACCTAGCAGCCCACATGAGCTGAAGGACTTCCAGTATATTCACTGCTACATGGAAGTGAGTTGAACTGAACCCTCTGTATTGCTAAGTGGACTAATTAGCTGTTATATTCCTTTTTCCTGCATAAACCTATCCTCTTGAAAAATCATTTTATTGGGGGCTCATACAACTCATCACAATCCACACATACATCAATTGTGTAAAGCACATTTGTACATTAATTGCCCTCATCATTCTCAAAACATTTGCTCTCCACTTAAGCCCCTGGCATCAACTCCTCATTTCCCCCCTCCCTTCCCGCTCCCCACTCCTTCATGAACCCTTGATAATTTCTAAATTATTATTTTGTCATATCTTGCTTTGTCCCAGGTCTCCCTTTACCCACTTTTCTGTTGTCTGTCCCCCTAGGAGGAGGTTATATCTAGATCCCTGTAATCGGTTCCCCCTTTCCAGCCTACCTTCCCTCCACCCTCCCGGTATCGCCACTTTCACCACTGGTCCTGAAGGGATCATCCGCCCTGGATTCCCTGTGTTTCCAGTTCCTATCTGTACCAGTGTACATCCTATGTTCTAGCCAAATTTGTAAGATAGAATTGGGATCATGATAGTTGGGGGGTGGCGGGAGGATGCATTAGGGGACTAGGGGAAAGCTGCATGTTTCATTGTTACTACACTGCACCCTGACTGGCTTGTCTCCCCCAACAACCCTTCCATAAGGGGATGTCCAGTTGCCTACAGATGGGCTTTGGGTCCCAACTTCACACTCCCCCATTCATACTGATATGATATTTTGTTCTTTGATGCACGATACCTTATCCCTTTGACACCTCATGATCACACAGGCTAGTGTGCTTCTTCTATGTGGGCTTTGTTGCTTCTGAGCTAGATGGCTGCTTGTTTACCTTCAAGACTTTAAGACCCCAGATGCTATATCTTTTGATAGTCGGGCACTACCAGCTTTCTTCACCACATTTGCTTATGTACCCATTTATCTTCAGCAATCATACTGGGAGGTGAGCACACAATTATATGATTTTTTGTTCTTTGATGTCTGATAACTGATCCTTTCGGCATTTCATGATCACACAGGCTGATGTGCTTCTTCCATATGGGCTTTGTTGTTTCTGAGCTAGCTGGCCACTTGTTTAGCTTCAAGTGTTTAAGATCCTAGATGCTCTATCTTTTGATAGCTGGGCTCCATCAGCTTTCCTCACCACATTTGCTTATGCACCCACTTTGTCTTCAGTGATTGTGTTGGGAAGGTGAGCATCATGGAATGTCAGTTTAATAGAAAAAAATATTCTTGCATCGAGGGAGCACTTGAGTGGAGGCCCATCTGTTACCTTAATACTAAACCTATAAATATATGCACATAGATCTATTTCCCCATCATCATATATAAATATATTTACATATGTACCTGTCTATATTTAGAATTCTACAAATTCCCTTAGCCTCCTAGCCTTTGCCTCTTTCCTCTTTTTCTTTTTCTTTTTCTCTTTTCCCACTATCATGCTCAGCCTTCAGGGTAATGTAACTGAGGGAAATGCAAATGAAACCTATCTTCTTATATGTGTAGAATCATAAGTGTTGTGGTTTTGTCTCTCTAGAGAACCCTACTTAACACAATGTCAAATCATAAATTAGATGCACTAACAACGTTTCGCTTTAAAAATATTGTAACTTTGCTGTTAGTGTTTGTTTTAGCTCTATTGGAATTACTTTCTTTCAATGAATCATACCCCACCACCAAGAGACAGAGTGCGTAGTAAGGCAGTAGATGTTAGAGGTGTGAGACACTGACCGTGGCTGACCACAGTGAGTGAATTCGCTAAGTGGTAGAACAGTCAATGGTTTGTATGCTATGAGAATAATTACATTTTTCTTAAATACCTCATATAAAATATTAATGCTTAATACATCTCAGGCTCAACAAAAATACATTTGATAGTATTGAATAATTGCATATGGAGCACCACGGCCATGAAGCCATTCCGAATCGTAATGCCCTACATCATGTTCCTCAGGCAGTTCACTTGTGCAGGACCAGATAGCCTCATCCTTCTCCTGTGGAGCAGCTGGTGGGTGCGAACCTCCTGACTAGGTTCGCAATTCAGTGCTTACCTTACAGCACCACTAGGGTTTCTTAAGCAGAGCACCTGGCACTGGGAATTGCTTCCACTAAGAATAAGAGAAAACGCAGCCTTTTGCCCCTAGAGTACAAAGGACCCATTAAAAACAAAAGGTAGTAGCATATTTGGTCAATTGCCTTATAAGAGGGAAAAGTTGAAATATGCAACCATATTAATTTGTAGACTTTAATTTTTTTATCCACCCATCAAAATCTAATGAACAGTCTTGAAATGCATGACCGTGTTCTAAAGTATGGAAAATATATCACAAATAATACAAATTCTCTATGACAGGCATAGTCATTTCGAGCTTGAATAGAAAGACAGTAAGTGCATTTCAGGCGGTGATGAGTCAAAAGGAGAAAAATAAAACAAAGTTAGGAAGATAGCAAATGCTAGTGACGAATGGAGCCGTCGTCAGGGAGGATCTCTCTGATGGAGGAGCAGTGAGCCGAGTGTAAAGGAGAAGGCGAACTGTCAGGACAGCATAGGAGGACAGAGCGGTCTAGGGAGAAGGCAGCGCAATCATGAAAGGAAAAGTGATTAAACACCCTTGCTGTTTTATTCTCCCAGTACAGCATGCGATGAGCGGTGATGTACAATGGTCTATTGTATAATGATTGCCCTTCTTCTCACTACTTGAACTTTTTCTCGCCAGCTCATTCAAGTCTCACGGTACTATTTAGTAGACTACTACTGCATTCCCCTGTTGGAAAGTCTTAGAAACTACTGCTTAGAAACTGTGGATTTGCTTAATTAACATTACATTGGTTTTTGAAGGTTTAACCAAACTTGATGGCGATATTTGGGAAAGGATAGGAGGAATGATTGTACAGCAGAAAGAATGTAATCAGTGTCACCAAATTAGACATATAGTCAGTGTTGAGATGGTGTATGTCTTGTTATGTATCTTTTTACCACAAGAATAAAGAGAAAAAGAATTTCGCCGCAAACTGCCCTACATGTTGTAGGGAAGATCTACTAGAATCTCACAAGAGCCTAACTTGTTGTTGAGTTAGCAGGAACAGGAAATTTTAAAAAATGTAAGACGAAGAAAATAATATATTTTTCTTTGAAAAGTTGACTATATTGGATTAAAACAAATAAAAAATGTGACGGTGGCTTAAATCATGCAGGTCATCACTGAACGGGCCAGTCAAATGAAGGCGGAGGAAGAAGGGAGAGACCATAATAATGGAACTAAACGCCGGGCTTTTCTTGACTTACTCTTGAGTGCAGTTGATGAGGAGGGGAGAAAGCTCAGTCATGAAGACATTCGAGAAGAAGTAGACACCTTCATGTTTGAGGTATTGCTCTGTCCTTTTGGGTATCAAAGTCCAGTTGCTTATAGAATATGTAGCACTGCTTTTACCTTGGTAAAATTTAATGAAGGAAGCTCATCATCTTAAGAAATTACAGTAAAGTCCCCTTAATAAATGATGTCCACAAACGTGGATATCCATTTGCAGGAAAATGAAGCAGGACTCATAGCGGATGCTTTCCAAAAACAAATGTAAGACTTAAATGTAAAACCTAAAATACAAAGAACATTAAAAAAAGAAGGACAAAGTTAGGAGCGCTAACACCTGGCATAAATACACTATTGAACAAAACTGAAAACACGTAAGCAACAGCAAATAAGGCTGGGGCCACCTAAAAATTAGGCATGTAGACACATTAAAATACTCCATCAAAAATCTGAAAGGAGAGGTTCAAAATGGCCAATTGATCACCTAGAGAGTAATTCCTTTCCCAAGAACCAAGAGGGAGACATTAGGAAAGAGAAAATGACATGCTAACTATTAGGGAGAACAACTCAGTAGTAGTAACCCCAGTCCTGAGAGGTCCAGAGACCGTGGGAACTGCGGAGGGCAAGAGCAAAGGCGAGAGGCACAGCACTTCTTGCAGGACTAGACGCTGATTCAGAGGGCTCTTCCCTTCCCAGCAGGCGTCCACTCCATACACCAGACCTCCCCCCTGTCCAGCAAACGCCCCTAGGCTAGTGCTCTAGTCTTATGCCGTGGGCTCAGTGGACAGTTGTTGTTGGGCTGATTGTTTATAGTCTGTCTTGAGTGTGTATGTTTCTCTGATATGAAACCCAGAGTAGGTAAACCTATGGAGACAACAACTGGATTAATAGGCTCCCAGGGACATGGCAGGGGAGGCTGGAAGGAAATGGGTACTAACAAGTACAAAGATGAAATTTCCTAAAATTGATTATGATGGTGGCTACCCATTTCTTATGAATGTGATTGAACTATTGAAATAGATAGTATGTGAATTGTATGTCAGTTAAACTGTTAAACATAAACAAATTGAGTTAAAAACAAGTGTTACAAGAGAACACACAGCCTGGGGGGACAGATATTTGGCAATAACCTACAGGACAAAAGGATAATCTCTAAAAATGAGAGAAAACATCAACACTTCAACAGCTAAGAGACAAAGAGTTCAATTAAAAATGGGTGGAGAACATGAACAGAAACTTCACGGAAGAAGACATCCAGGTGGCCAACAAATACATGTGATCGCTTGTCATTAGAGATGTGCAGACCAAGACAGCAATGAGACATCCTCTCACACCAGCATTAATAGCAAAGTTAAAAGAACAGAACAGCAAACAACCGCCATGGAGTGAACGTCCTGACTCACAGTGACCCTATAGGACACGCTGGGCCCCCCCCAGTGGGTGTCCAAGACTGTAATTCTTTAAGGGAGTAGAAAGCCTCATCCTTCTCCCGAGGAGCAGCTGGGGGATTCAAACTGCAGACCTTGAGGTTAGCAGTCTAGTGCATGCTCCATAATAAATCTGATGTATAACTATTGCATGATTCCCCAATACCACCACTAAGGACATATCCTAGAGATGTGAGACCCGTGGCAAGAAGACAAATGCACACCCAAGTTAAACACAGAACTGTTCACTATAGCAACCAGGTGACCACCGTGGAGTAATGGATAAATAAACTACGGTACATGCACACAATGGTCTATTAGGCAACATTAAAGCAAACGGTAAACTGCATAACACCTCATAACATAATGAACTTGAAGGACATAATCCTGAGTAAAACAAATCAATCCCCAAAGGACAGCTATTGTATGAAACCCCTTATAAAAAGTGAGCAAAATGTTTTCATACATACAAAGAAGCAGTCTCTGGCAGCCGTCAGGGTGTCAGGTATGGCAGGTAGACCTCCAACGATCGCATTAGACAGATTAGATTCACCAGAGTGAAGGGAAAGGCAATGTTTAAGAAGAAGAAGGTTAGCAAGCATTAAACGATGAAGACAAAGGCACGTACTGGGGAGAATGCAAGAGTAAAAGGTAACAGAAATAAATACTGTCCCCAGTAACAACACTCTCCGAGTGGCTGCAGAGTAGACATGTAGGTTGGACAGGTGTGGAAAGGAGAATGGGGCTACAGCCATGAAGGTAGGTGAAGTCTATTGACATGGATTCTTGAAAAAGTCAATGTCATAAAATTGTTTAAAGGTTGGGGAGGAATTATTCTAGATTGTAGGAGGTAAAGAGACATCAAAAGTAAATTCAAAGCATAATCATTCATTTGATCCTGGGTGGAAAAAAATCATAGCATAAAAAGTCATTATTGGGTCAGTCAAGGAAAATTGACAATAAATTGTATAATAGATCAGTATTTTATTGGGTGTGATATTATGGATTAGTATAATAATACCTTACTATTTCAGGTACATACAGAAGTACTAAGGGTTTAATTGTCATGATATTTATAAATGATTCAACACAGAGATAAACAAACTAAAAAACCCAACTTCTTCAAGTTTTAGAACTGTAAGTTTTACATTTAGGTCTACAATCTATATTGAATTAATTGTTTATATATGGTGTGAGTTTTAGACTAAAGTTCATTTTTTTGCGTGACTATCCACTTGTTTCAGCACGATTTATTGAAAAGACTAGTTGTCTTCTACTTAATTGCATTTCCACCTTTGTTAAAAATCAGCTGACCATATATATGTGGGACTATTTATTGCCTCTCTGTTTTTTTTTTAAAAAAAGACAGAATGAAATTACAGTAAAATTTGAGAACTGAACTAAATAGCAGATGAGTGTCCGTCTTTAGAAAATCATTGTGACTATCGGAGGGACCAGCAAGAAACCTGTTTTCTCTGAAGAAACGTAAATTAAGTCAGACTTTTCCCATGCCAAAGAGTAGGTGGATAGCTGGAAGTTATTGCCTCTTCGCTATATTGATTCTTACTTCCTTGTGACCCCCAAATCCACTAGTCTATTTCTCACCGCCTCCCTTTGGATGTCCCAGCAGATAAGAGGTGAGCTGCAACTGGGAGTTCTTTGGGCTAGGAGGATAATGGAAACATCACCATAAAGAAGTGAGCCAGTTTGTGATTCCAAGGGGATTCTGCCCTTTACAAAAAATAAGTAGCTAAAAATACTTTTTACAAAAATCTAAGGAGTCTATCAAGTATCTACAAAGAGTAGATCTCTTCTTTATAGATTGTCAATTAATAATAAAGAAAATTTACTGGCATCGAGTTGATGCCGACTTCTACCAACCTTATCAGACAAGAAAGAACTGCTCCGTGACTTTCTGAGACTATCACTCTTTATGGGAGTAGAAAGTCCCTTCTCTCAGAGAGCGGCTCATTGGATTCGAACTGCTACCTTTGTAGTTAGTAGCCCAACTCATAAACACTGTGTCCCTAGGGCTCCTAAAGCTAAAGAAGTCCTTTTAATATGTGGTCATATTATTATTTGATATTGAAGTAGAGCAGCCTAATCTTCTCTTTGCTCAGCATATATGCATATAGACCTATATACATGCATTTACACATGCACACAGTATATGAACATATACACACATACATACACACATATACATGCATATGTAGTTATACAGTCATATGAACATACCTAAAATTTAAACCCTAACTAGTTGTGGTTACATTGCTTGACTCTTAATTACCCTTTAGGACAGAGTAGAACTGCCCCAAAGGGTTTGTAAGACTGCAGTCTTGAGGGAAGCAGACTGCCTCGCACTTCTTCCACAGCCACCGGTGAGCTCAGCCACTAATCTTTCGTTTAGCCACTGAGTACTTAATCACTGCACGACCAGTCCTCTTCTGGCATATCCAAGAGGGTTCAAAAAGGTTGTGAAAACTTGCATTGTCTTTTCATTTCATTTTTCCATAAACACTTTCAAGCCCCCATGTATTTTCTTATATGCACATGCACCCAGATACACATGCGCACCGCCTTACATCTATACACGTATGCATATGTGTACATGCATGCATACCCATATACGAGTCCTCCAGTTTTCTAAGTAATTTTTTTCTGAAGAGATCACCATTTGGGAAAGTATAAATGTCCTACTGAGCCGAGGCAGGGGCAAAGAGGCCAGTGCCTGACACATGGAATGAGAGTTGAGTGGAATTGCTGTTGATGTTCACATTGACACTACAGATGGAGTCTTCTCACCTGGATGACTCCACAGGTGGAGGGAGGAAGAACATTTCCTATGCAGGACTCTAGAGTTCATTTCTTTCCTCTGCCTCCTATGAAGTGTTGTGGCACTAATAAAAACTAATAACATTAACTTTTTTTTTTTGGCTTGGAGTGGGCAGAGGACAGGGGAGGCTGGAAAATGTGAAATGATAAAGAGAACATGAAAGAGGCTTTATGATGCTTAATTGAGATGGCTTCTACAATATGCTCCATACTTTTCATAAACTTAGCAAATATTAAGTGATACTATAACTTAAGAGAACATTACTTAGAATGAGACATTTACTCCCTGGAACGGAGCATCAACTGACAACGCCTACATTGCAAATCAGGGAATATAGAGGAGCGTAAGTTGGTTTATGAACGTCAACCTTGTTTCCCTTAAACTGGCTCCCGCTCACCTAGATCCCTCAGAAAGCCTGCCTCATCGTTCTGACCCCCGTTAGCAGGGCCCAGGCACTTCTCAGAAAGGGTGTAACATTGTGCCATGCTGTCTCTAAGCATGGGCCCTCTCCTCTTAAAAAAATGGTTTTCTTTCTTTCTCACTGAGATGAGGTGCTACACAGAGTTCATTTATTATGTTGTGTAGTTGCAGATGCTGAATCTAGAGAAAAGTCAAAATAAACGTATGACAATCATTCTTCACCTTCTGGTTTTTGAGCTGTTTTTTCCCCCCCTTATACTTTTAGGGCCATGATACAACCGCAGCTGCAATAAACTGGTCCTTATACCTATTGGGGTCATATCCGGAAGCCCAGAAGAAGGTGGACAATGAGCTGGATGAAGTGTTTGGTACGTTTTGGCCCTTCATTCGCTATACTGTGGGTGCCAAGTGTACTAAGGCTTGTGTCATTCTTTTCCACGGAGGGCAGGCAGTAGGTTCGTTCTAAATGCAGAATGCAGGATCCCTTCCAGTCCTGGTCTCTTTTTCATCTATCTTCCAATGCCTTTTTCTAAGATAAATACTTAGATCCAGACACTCATCTATCCCTTGACATGTGACAGTGGCAGGCTGGATTCTGGGAGTGCTCAGAAAACGTCCTTGGACTCAAGGATCAATGTGCTTACAGGTGAAACCAACTCACACACATACTGCACTTCATCAGAGTGTGTGTCGGAACGCTCTGAGAAGGTCCTTTTGGGGAACACAGAAGAACAGTGGAAGCAAGGTAAAAGGGTTAGAGAACGGTGTGACGACTGCCTCGGACTTTCTCTGGTTTCAGTAAGGAGGAAGAGAACCCAGTTTCACACCGGTCCCGACATGATTCCCACAAGGGAGCGGCAATCTGGCATTTCTCCACCATCTAACTCCCTTTACCATAGTCTGACACTCATCTCCCTGATGGCCCTCTACTCCTCCGTGGGGCTCCATAATTCTCTGACATGGCCACACACAGTTCACAGCTAGTGCTCACGATTATAGGCCTTCTCAGAGAAGCGAGGAGTTTCTCAGTTATTCAGTGAGAAAGTTATTCAGGATCAGAAATGTTAAGAATGCAGTTATTTGTTTACAGCAATGCTTCTTCTCTGCCAGGCTTCCCTTGGCCTTTGACCTTTCAGCCATGCAGTGTCTTAGCCTATGTCTTGCTTGGGCAAGTGTTAACAAAATTCTTTTCCATAACAACCAATCTCGCTACCATCAAGTGAATTCTGACCCATGGGGACCTTATAGGACAGGGTCTAATTGCCCCTGTGATAAATTCCCAAAGGACACCCCACTCCATAAACCAGCCTCCTGCCCAAAGGCATTCAGGGTTCCTCATTCCATGGACCAGGCAGCCTGTCCCCCAGCGCTTCTTCACACCCGGCTGCTCTTTCTTCCTGTGAGATTCTCTATTTCTGCCTTTGGGATGGCTTACTTCATACACGGTGAAATGGCAAAACTCACCAATCTCCTCCTAGGTCTCCTAAACCCCGGTGATCTAATAGTTATGCGTTGGTCTGCGATCCGCTTGGAAGGCAGTTGAAAACCTGGTCAGCAGCTCCTCAGAAGAACGACTGGGCTTTCTACTCCCATGAGCACTTACCACCTCAGAAGCCCACAGTGGGCCACTCTGAGAGAATTGGCTTGATGGTGACGAGGAACCATATTTGCATGCAGCTGCCCCGTTATGTGATGGGAGTTACAAAGACCATTCATACAAGAGCCATATCAAGTAATTTCACTTCACCCCAAGTGGTGAAGAAAAGCTTTTTCCTGTAGGATTGAATCTTACCACAAATTAAAGTCAAAATGGGTCAAACCGATTGCAAACACATTTTGTCATGTAAGTGATTTGGAGATAAGAGTCCTGGGTTGACGGCTATAGGTTTTTGTTTGGGGCCCAAGCTTTCTCTTTCTTATCCTTATCACCTTTACCACATTGGTTTCATCGCCTTGATTACTGGCTCAAGCTCAGGAATCATCAATGAGCCCCATACTGTTCATCTTCAAAGCAAGAAGAGAGGATGAGAATGAGATGAAGCTATATTTGTTTCTCTGGCTGCTGTACTCAATTAATACTAACCAAGTGACTTGAATGGAAAGAAATTTATTCTCTCTCAAAGCTGGTGGCCAGAAGTCTGAAAGCAGTTTTACCGAGTCTATCTCAGGTGTCATAATAATCATACAACCACCCCCACTCAAGGCTTTAGGGAAGAATAAAAGCCTTGCTTTTTCTAGCTTCTACCTGCTGCCAGCATGCTTTAGTTCGGCGCTTCTCAACCTTCCTCATGCCGCGACCCTTCCATACAGCTCCTCATGTGGTGGCGACTCCCCAACCATCAAATGATTTTCGTTGCTACTTCATCACTGTCATTTTGCTACTGTTATGAATCGTAATGTAAATATCTGATATGTGGATGCATTTTCATTGTTACAAACTGAACATAATTAAAGCATAGTGATTAATCACAAAAACAGTATGTAATTATAATTTATAAAGTCATTTTACCTCCAATATTTCTGCTTTCAACACAGTAGCTTCTTATTTTTTAAACCTTCTTTTTTTTTCTTTTCTTTTTATTAGGGGCTCATACAACTCTTATCACAATCCATACATATATATACATCAATTGTATAAAGCACATCCATACATTCTTTGCCCTAATCATTTTCAAAGCATTTGCTCTCCACTTAAGCCCTTTGCATCAGGTCCTCTTTTTTTTTCCCCTCCCTCCCCGCTTCCCCCTCCCTCACGATCCCTTGATAATTTATAGATTGTTATTTTGTCATATCTTGCCCCATCCGGAGTCTCCCTTCCCCCGCTTCTCTGCTGTCCATCTCCCAGGGAGGAGGTCACATGTGGATCCTTGTAATCAGTTCCCCCTTTCCAACCCACTCACCCTCCACTCTCCCAACATTGCCCCTCACACCCCTGGTCCTGAAGGCACCGTCCACCCTGAATTCCCTGTGCCTCCAGCTCCCATATGCACCAGTGTACAACCTCTGCCCTATCCAGTCCTGCAAGGTAGAATTCGGATCATGGTAGTTGGGGGGAGGAAGCATCCAGGATCTGGGGGAAAGCTGTGTTCTTCATCGGTACTACCTCGCACCCTGACTAACCCATCTCCTCTCCTAAACCCCTCTATGAGGGAATCTCCAGTGGCCGACAAATTGGCCTTGAGTCTCCACTCTGCACTTCCCCCTTCATTCACTATGGCATACACACACACACACACACACACACACATATATATATATATATACACACAAATATATATAAACTTTTTTTTTGCATGATGCCTTATACCTGGTCCCTTTGGCACCTCGTGATCGCACAGGCCGGTGTGCTTCTTCCACGTGGGCTTTGCTGCAGTAGCTGCTTTTAACAGAGTAGCCGCTTTCAGCACAGCAGTTGCTTTCTACACAGTAGCTGCTCTCTACACATGTGGAACTGGTCCACTTCAGTACATTATGGTGCCAATCCTGTCATATACACCTGTATTTGTATGGGATATATGTGATGGGTTGGTGCAATGATGTCATCCTACCAGGTACTCATATGTGGGCATATCAGCATGTGGGTGGACCCGCCTGGATACGAATAGAGGAGTGGTGTCTCAGTTCCTAAGACCATTGGAAATATGTGTTTTCTGATGGTTTTAGGTGACCCTTTGAAAGGGTAGTTTGACCTCCAAGGGGTCACAACTCACAGGTTGAGAACCGCTGCATTAGCTTGTGGCTGACTCTCCATAACACCTTCTCCATGTGCTGATTCTCTCTCTCTCTCTCTCTCTCTCTCTCTCTCTCTCTCTCTCTCTCTCTCTCTCTCTCTCTCTCTTACAAGGACACTTATGATAGCATTCAGGGTCTACCCTGGATAGTCCAGGAAATACTACCCATCTCAAAATCCTTAGCATCATCGCATCTTCACAGACCCCTTTTCCAAATAGAGACACATTTACAATTTCCAGAGAATAAAACACCTGGCCATCAAATGTATTCTGACTCATAGGGACCCCGTAAGACAGTAGAATTGCCCCATAGGAATTCTAAAGCTATACTCTGTACAGAAGCCAATTGACGAATCTTTCTCCCACTGCTTGGCTACTGGGTTTCAACCACGGACTCTTGGGTTAGTGACTGAACATTTGACCACAGGCTCCCAGGACTTGTAGTCAACTTGAATCGGATCTATTTGGGGGCTGTTACAGCCTACCATGAAAATCATGTTCCTCTTTTGAAATTACACGTTGCTTGGCTCCCTCGACTAGATTAGGAAGAAAGCTCTGTGACCAACATTGCAGTATCTCATGCAACTTACAAAGAGACGGTGAAAGGGAGGAAATACAAAGTCCAGAAGGAGGAGAGAGAAAGCAGGTGAGCGAGAGAAGAAGCAGGCAGACGACGGCATGCGTCTCCACGCACTAAGGCTTCCAAAATGGCCTACCGCAAAGTGCACGTCTTGTAAGAACAGAAATGTATTCCTCACAAGTCTGGAGGATGGAAATCTAGATCTGTGTCTTCCCCTTCTGCTGGCTTTAAAAAAACCAAGGTTTCAGCTGCTCTTCCGGTTTGTGGGGGCTCCAGGAGTTCCTTGGCTCAGAGCCGCTCTGTTACACATCATCCTGCCTCTGTCTCTCTGTCGCTGCCTACCTTCGCCTTCTCATTTAGAGTTAGGACTCTGGACTAAGTTTTAAAGTGTGAGGGACAGATGGGCTCTTCCATCTCAGAAGTTTGCCAACCCCTGCTCTAGCAGATTACCTAGATCTAGCTCTCAATCCAAAAGGAAGCTCCACCCACTCAGCAGTTACTCCCTTTCCCCCTTTCCCTCAGCCACTGCAAACCGTCAGCCTTTGGTCTCTATAAATTTACCTACTTGGGGTATTTCATATAAATGGAAGTATATGTGATATTTGTGTAGGGCTTTCACTTAGCGTAATGTCTCGTCTTATTTTGATTTTGCACATATGAAATTAGATCTTATACATGTAGGTATTTAGTGTCCAGTGTCTTGATTAACATATTCTTTCTGACGTCCCCATGCCCCAAAGCCCACCACCCCAGAAGTTCTTGGCACTGCCATTTTCTTACGAACTTCTTTTATGCAGGAACATCTGATCGCCCTGCTACTGGAGAAGACTTGAAGAAACTGAGGTACCTGGAATATGTGATTAAGGAGAGCCTCCGCCTTTTCCCTTCTGTCCCATTTTTTGCCCGGACTCTTAATGAAGACTGCCAAATTGGTAAGTAGTCCACAATTAGAATCACAGAAGAGAGAGTACAAATCGTGACTGTCTTGCCTTGCCCCATGCTCATGGTCATTGCCTCTTCCGGACAGCGGGCTACAACGTTTCCAAAGGAACAGAAGCTATCATCGTTCCCTATGCACTGCATAGAGACCCCAAATACTTCCCAGACCCCGAGGAATTCCAGCCAGAAAGGTTTTTTCCAGAGAATGTGAAAGGACGCCCGTCATATGCATATGTACCCTTCTCTGCTGGACCCAGAAATTGTATAGGTTGGTATCCATCAGAATAGGATGGGGAGGGGGGGCTTACAGACTATCATAGGCGTGAGCTTTTCCACAATCATTTATTTCACATGTACTTACCCATAGACGGCAGTGCAAAAAACTGGTTTCATTTTTCTTCCACTTTGCTCACTATTCATTATAGTTTTAAAATATTAGTATCATAAAGCATATCAGTTTTGTAGTAGAGCTTAAGACTATTATGGTTTGGGGGCTACAGCAGAGGATAATTTGTGGGAAACTTACTTACATAATTAGTTACAGCTAATCCAATGTTTTATGTCTGTTACTTTTAAGAACTGCACTTTGCAGAAGCAAAACCAACAACACATAGCAAATGGCCACCTGAAGAACAAAATGAACGCAGGTCACCATGCATCCTGAGCCCCTTAGGCGCCAGTATCTCCAGTGTTTTTATCATATATGTAAATATACATTGACCAGTTATACAAAATGTAAATTACACAATGCAGACATTAGTAAAATAAGGTCAGATTTAAATGGGTCAATAAAGTGTAGTTAGTGACTATGTAGAAAATGAAACTAATGACCTGATTAGAGGGCAATCTAGAGGAGTGATTCTGAAGCTTGAGGGAGCCTAGGGTTTATCTGAGGCACTGTCAGAATATGGATTCTCTTGGTACGTGGGAGAGCTCGGTGAGGTGTTCAGGTGTACAATGTTTACACGGATTCTAAGTGATTCTTATCCCTCTAGGGTTTTCCCTCACAGGGCCCATTATCTTTTTATATTTGAGAAAGAGCTACAATTAAAGTGATGCCATTTATTTTCATTTGAAGGTCAAAAGTTTGCAATAATGGAAGAAAAGGCCATTCTTTCTTGCATCCTGAGGCAGTTTTGGATTGAATGTAACCAGAAAAGAGAAGAACTTGGTCTGGCAGGAGAACTGATTCTTCGTCCAGATAACGGCATCTGGATCAAGTTGAAAAGGAGAAACTAATGAATCTGCATTCTATATTTGAGATGTGCCTTCGTCATGAAAATGGCCATCCTTTGAGAAGAAGTTTCAATTTGAGATTTATAGATTTTTGCATTCGATACTCTTAATCACCAGGCCTTATTTTTTATTTTTTCATGGTCAAATCTACCAAATAACTAATTTTTGTATTAATCATCACCTGGTCTCAGTCCCAAAACAAGTTGGGTTAGCTCATATAAATAGCTGAATAAGAAAATAGTAACTTTCCCAACAGAAGGATCATAGACTGGATATATTTCAAAGGAAATAATCAAAGGATATTATATAAATCGAATATAGTGCTAGATCTCTCTGAGGGAATTCTTGTTGACTAAGGATTGTGGATATGCATGCATATGTAGATGTTACTTATAATTGTAAAAGGATGAGTAGTTAAGTATTTTGACTGAAGCAATGAAGTATTTGACCTAAGTTTTTGAATTATATCTGTGGTACCAGAAATGAGAGAATAATATAATAAAATAATATAATAAAAATAATTATGATAGCACTTTTCAGATTTTATCACCTACAGCTCATTTACTGCTCAACTCAGTTCTTCTCCAGTTTTTTCTTTCCTTGGCTGTGAACTTGATCGGACTCATTGGATTCTTCATAACATCACAGTTATCTTTATATAATACAGGAAGAGGTTTCTCTGGACCTACCCCAATCGATGAAGTCATGGGTTCTGGAGCAGCCGTGTGGAGACCTCTGCCAGTGCTGAGATGCTTACATATTCACTGATTCGACTTTCTTCCTGCAGTTGGCGTCATACTGTGTGTTTTGTGAGATGGAGGAGGACTTTGTGGATTGGAGTTGGACATATGGGTTAATGGGTTAATGTTGGGCTTGTGGGCTTGGACAGCACTGGGATGGGATGTTTTCTTGATGTGCACTTAACCTTTATATAAAACCCTCTCTTATACATGAGTTTCTGTGGATTTGTTTCTCTAAAGTACCCAGACGAACACATTATGGTACCCGGAGTCAGGTACTGGAGAAACAAATCCTAAGATGGAGAGTAGATGTTTGTTTGACCTCTCCCTCATGGTAGGTTTTCTTCTTTGTCTAGCCAGAGGTCAGCTAAAGCCATACTGTTTACTCGGTTGTTTTCTGGGGAAAATATTGGAAGTATGAAAATAGAAAGTTTGTAAGCCCACTTACTTTCAGCCATTAAAATTTAATCTTTAGACGGATTTAGGCCATGACTGTAAAGAAAGCTTTGAAAATATATGCCCCACCCAGTGCTCTGGAGTACTCAGGAACGATTGGTCTTTGTTAGAAGCTGGAAAAAATCTGGAACCATGAAGAAAACTCCCCTCTAGGACTGAATGTTAAAGGGAGCCTGAGAGCAGGCTAAAATGCTTGCTGGGTGACCACCTGGATCTACTTGTTGAGTGGAAGTGGGAGAAAAGCAGCAATAGAGAGACAGGTTGAGTTTGGCCACTGACACCTGTGGACTTGGTTTACAGGGGCAAAAAAGAGAAGACGAGAGCAGGCTGACTGGTAAAAGGTTCATGACCTAGCACGAGGGGTCTAGGCTTGTTGAGTATTGGTGAGAGCCCATGGTCTAAAGGCAAGGCGACCAATGAGCACCATGAGGAGGCTGAGTGAGGCAGCCCATATTGAGTTGACCAGAACCCAACCAGAAGGAGATTTTTGAGCCTGTGAACTGGTGCACTTTGTTGCTGACTTTATGGATGGCCTGTCCGGATTTGACTTTGCTTATGGATGCAGACTTCACAAGGTTCCAACTGGAATGAAGACTCTTCCTGTCGAAAAATATGATTGTCTCCTCAGAGCACTGGGTTGATGTAAGTGAACAGTATATAAATTGGATACCCAAAATTTGGGGATAAAGGCATGAAGTGGTTGGCTTATAAACTTTCATGGGGAAGGGGGAGAGGGGGAAACATATTCAAAGGATTAACCTGGCCAATAAACACATGTGGGGTTAATTGAAGGGTAGAGAGATAAATGGCTCGGTGAGCTTCGACTTTCTAGTTCTCAGGTCTCTTGCTTTGTGAGGTCGGACCAGAGAACAGCTGTCTCAGCTTGTTCCCTGCTTCAGCTGGAAATGCTCACTTACTGCAAGACATGCCTGAGGAGAAGCCACATGGACCTACACCAATGCAGCCCTGGGTGCTGGAGCAGCCGTGTGGAGACCTCTGCCAGCACTGAGATGCTTACACGTTTACTGATTCGGCTTTCCTCCTGCAGCTGGTGTGATAGTGTGTGTTTTGTGAGATGGAGAAGGACTTTGCGGATTGGTGTTGGGCATAGGGGTTAATGTTGGACTTCTGGGCTTGGGCAGCACTGGGTTGGGATGTTTTCTTGATGCACACTTAACTTTTATTTAAGACTCTCTTATACATGAGTTTCTGTGGATTTGTTTCTCTAAAGTACTCAGACTAACACATGTATGGTTCCTGAACCTTATCTAGTTACACTTCTTGCATTAAAATAACAAACCCAGACCAAAGAGAAACTAAGTTTTGCCCTCTGTATAGGCTGGAAATAGAAATCTACACTTTAAAGTTCTCCACTCCAAACCTGATGTATTTTCTACAACAAGATGCTATTGCTTTATGGCACTGAAGCCAATGACTAGATGTTTCATTAAAACTTGTGTCTTTTGCCTCAAATTTAGTCATATTTCTTCTAGAATTTTTCATCTTTAAGAGGAAAACTAAAAGCCATTGCCATCGAGTTTATTCCAATCCGCAGTGATGCTACAGGACAGAGTACACTGCTCCGTAGGGTTTCCATGAATGTAAATCTTTATAGAAGTAGATGGCCATACCTTTCTTCCACAGAGTGGCTGGTGGATTTGAACTTCAATTAGCCACTGAGCACCGTACTACTGCATCGTCAAGGACTCCTTCTCTAGAGTTTGTATGCAAGCACTAGCTCACTTAAGGATTAGACTTTTAGTAAATCTCACTATCCGGAACATACCTACCAGTCTGGTAACGTATAGACATTCTTTGAATTTTAATGCCATAGACAACACCTCTGTTTTCTGACTCAGTGGCTTTTACAAACATCTTTGAATGCGAAATTCTAACAAGATGGTTTTGTTTTGTTTTTTTCTCCTCAAAGCAGTAACTGACAAGATCATCAATTTTAGAGACGCTAGAGAGCTAGAGTACATATAGCCTAGTCTCAAAAACAATGAGAAACGTCAAGGAAGTATGTGATGAAAATAAAAGTGCTTTCCATCAAGTGGTAGTCTGCATGAACCTTTGACAAAATGTGATTAAAATATCACTCGAGATTTGTCTATCTAGAAGTTTGGGACTTGAAAATACAGATGTTCCTATATAAGCATCATTTGCCAAAGGTCATATTAAGAGATATTCACATCCGTGGTTTGCAAACCAGGAGCTATTAAAAATAAGGAGAAAAAAATTTTGAAAAAGGGTTAAGTTTGTTACTTAGACAATAGGTACATATAGGTATTATTCCCAGATGATTTGGGGATCATTGTGGTTTTATTAATGAAAACTGTTATTTCTACATTTTATGCATTTAAATAAAATTTGTCAATTTTTGTGATCTTGCATCAAACACTATAGTAAATTAAAATCAAGCATTACTCAAGAGTTAGATTTTCAGCCTCCAAATAAATGTTATAAATGTTTAAATAGTAATTTATTTAAGCAGTGTGAAAATTGAAATTGAATAATTATGTCATGTTCTGTAATATCAAAATGTAGATATGATTTTTAATGAGGACAAAATAGTTGTTTGCATCTCTTGTTACTTGTTCCATTTATTCTTGAAAGCACTATCTAAAGAAAAATAAATGATGTTTTAGACAGTCTGTTCTTTTTTTCTTTTTAATCATTTTATTAGGGGCTCATATAACTCTTTTTATAATCCGTACATATATCATTTGTGTCCAGCACATTTGTACATATGTTGCCATCATCATTCTCAAAACACCCACTCTCCACCTGAGCCCCTGGTATCAGCTCCTCATTTTCTGCTCCCTCCCCACTGCCCCTTCCCTCTCCCCCTTGATAATTTATAAATAATTATTATTTTAACATATCTTACATCATCTGACATCTTCCTCACCCAGTTCTCCGCTGTTCGTCCTCCAGGGAGGAGGTTACATGTAGACCTTGTCATCTGTTTCCCGTTTCTCCTCCACCTTCCCGATATCGCCACTCTCACCACTGTTCCTGAAGGGCTAATCTGTCCTGGATTCCCCATATTTCCAGTTCCTATCCGTGCCAGTGTACATCTCCCGGTCCAGCCGGTTATGTAATACCTTAGAATTGGGATCATGATAGTATGGGGGAGAAAGCATTCAAGAACTAGAGGAAAATTGTATGTTTCATCGTTGCTACACTGCACTCTGACTTGTTCGTCATCTCCCCACAGCCCTTCTGCAAGGGGATGTCCAATTTCCCCCAGATGGGCCCTGGATCCCCACTCTGCACTCCCCGTCATTCACAATGCTATGATTTTTTTCTTTTTGTCTTTGATAACTGATACCTGATCCCTTTGATGCCTTGTCATCTCACAGGCTGGTGTGCATTTTCCATGTGGGCTTTGTTGTTTTTCAGTTAGATGGCCCCTTGTTTATCTTCCAACCTATAGGACCCCAGATTCTATTTATTTTGACAACTGAGCACCATTAGCTTTCTTCACTGCACTTGCCCACGCACCCGCTTTGTCTTCAGCATTCACGTTGGGGTAGGCTGGTGTGCTTCTTCCTTGTGGGCTTTGTTGTTTCTTAGCTAGAAGACTTTAAGACCCCTGATGCTGTATCATTTGATAGCCGGGCACCATCAGCTTTGTTCGCAACTTTTGCTTATGCACCCACTTTGTCCTCAGTGATCTAGTTGGGACAGGCTGGTGTGCTTCTTTCATGTGGGTCTTGTTGTCTCTCAGCTAGATGGCCGCTTGTTTATCTTCAGGTCTTTAAGACTTCAGGTGCTATATCTTTTGGTAGCTGGGCACCATCATCTTTCTTCACCACATTTGCCTATGCACCCATTGTCATCAGTGATCGTGCCAGGCAGGTGAGCATCTCAGACTGCCGAATTGTTAGAACAAAGTGTTCTTGTGTTGAGGGAGTATTTGAGCAGGGGCCCACTTAGACAGTCTATTTTTAAAATGAATGTGACTGCAATGTGCATAAACATAAATTAGTGGGTGGCTGATTTTTATTGAGTAATAAAAGAAATAGCTCTTTTGAATTGATGTCTTCTGTGATACTGAAGCTGTCTTACAAAATGTTGCTCATGCCATTGTCACAGAACTGGTTTTGAGTTTATTTATTTGACTCTGAAGAATAAATTAGAGTTAGGGAAGGGACAACAAAGGATTTAGCTCCACTAGAATAAAAAAGCAATATCACCTAGGACTTCCTAAAAACCACAAATATCTTCAGGTCCCAGATATTTATAGTGAGGAGATTTCTCTAGATAATGGCCTACTGAATTGGTGCCCATTGATTAGCATAGACAACTGGTAAATGCCAATTTCTTGACCAACTGATCTACTTTATAATTAAAGAGATGCTCATCATAGCTATCCTTTATAGGGTTTCTATCTGTAAACATGCAAAATCAACATTATATGAAATTAAATCCATAGTAGAGACTGGTAAGATGCTCCTTGTGTTAGGCTGGCTTTTCTATAGTGACATATAATCATTGATATATACTATGCATCCATCACTGATATATGTCTCATATATGTGTGTGTGTATATATATCCATATCTATCTATCTATAGAGATCCTTAGAATCAAGATTGGCAGGTGTAGTCTTACGTACTTTGGACATGTTATCAGGAGAGACTAGTCCATGGAAAAGGATATGCTTGGAAACTTAGAGGGAAAAGGAGGAAGATCTCAGCAAGAGGGTTGACAACAGTGGCTGCAACAATGGGCTCAAAGAAAAGGACAATTAGGAAGCTGACTGGGGAACAGGCAACGTTTCATTCTGTGGTCAAAACTGACTCATGGCACCTAACAACAACAACATCTACATCAACATTGACACTTCATGGAAATGGATTAAAGGCACCAATAAGGCAACAGAGAGGAGCACATGGATAAGAAAACAGACTTATTAATATACTGTTTATAGGAAACAATCTTAGATAAAAAGAGAAAAATAATCTAAAAATTTTAAAAATACATCATGCCAATGATAGTTTTAAAAAGAACAGGTATGGCAATACTAATTTCTGATAAAAAAGACTTCAGGAAAAATATCTACCAAGAAAGATACAAATGGGCATTATATAATGATTAAAGGGACAATTGAACAAGAGGATACAACCATAATAAATATCTATCCCCCTAATGAAAGACCTTCAAAATACATAAGTCAAACAGTAGTAGAGTTCAGTAGAGAAATAGACAACTTTTCAGTAATAGGAGGAGAATTTAATACATAACTGTGTAGGAAAGACAGAAAAACTATAATGACTCTCACCCAAGACAAAGAACTAAACAGCACAATTAACCTACTTGACCTTTTAGATCCTACCCATCATTATAGGTGAAATAATCAGAAAACAGAAAAACAATACTCCAAATCCACAAGACAAGAAGTTGATTCTTGGAAAGATTTTGTACAATCGACAAATCACTGACAAACCTCACAAAGGAAAAGAGGAATCAAATATTGATTGGAAGTTAAACGGGTGGCATCATAACAGAACCAAGTAAAATATATAACATAATACTATGAAGAACTGTACTCTAACAAATTTGAAAACCTAGAAGGAGCAAACAAATTTCCAGAAACACACTACTTACCTATACAAACAACTTCTGGTGTAGAAAACCATAAAAGAAAGAAAAGAAACCGATCAGTTCATTAAAAAACTCCCAACAAGAGATAAATTTACTGGTCAATTTTACCAAACATTCAGATAAGAGTTGACAGTAATTCTACTCAAACAATTCCAGAATATAAAAATGATGGCAAACTCCAAATTCATGTTATAAAGTTAGCATAAACCTAATACCAGGGCAGTCAAAAATATCACTAGAATATAAAAGTATACATCAACATCCCATATGAACAGAGATGAAAAAAAATGTCAACAATAGCCTGGTTAATAGAATAGAGCAATATATCAATAAAATAATATATTATGACCAATTGGAATTCAAACCAGGTATGCAAAGATGATTCAACATTACAAAACAATCACTGTATTCAATCATGTAAATTAAAACAAAGGAAAATAACGATAGGATCAAAACAATTAACACAGAAAAAGGCTCATGAAAAATCTAACTCTCACTCCTCATAAAAAATGAACACAAAATAATTGGGAAATCCACATAAATAAAGGGCATATGTGCAAAGCCAATGGCCAATATCTTGCTCACCAGAAAACGGAAAGCATTCCCTTTGCACACAAGAAAAAATCAAGGATGCTGCTTTCATCATCACACTTTTTCAATATTGGGCCGGAAGTCTTAGTACTCTCGGGCAACAAAGGGAAATTAAGGAATCCAAATTGGCAAAGCAGCAACAGTCTCTCTGTATGGCGAGATGCTTGTATACATAGAAAAAAACAAATATTCGACAAGAATAATATTGGTACTAATTGAAAACCTCAGTACCATGGCCTATGTTTCAGTCCCAGCTGACATGAAAAACGCACCCGGAGGCTCTGGTCTATGTGTAAGAGAGCGCTTTATGTCAAAAAGCAACTGCATATTGAGAGAACACCCCAACCCAGTCCAGATCAAATCCATAAGCCTGACATCAGCCCATAAATTCAAAATCAGTCCATAAATCCCTCTTAAGACTCATGCGTTTGCATGCATTGATGCAAAGTGCAGGAAATCACAGATGAGTGGGTGCAAAGGATTGTGGATCCAACGGCAATTGAAGCGTCTCATCACTGGCGCAGGTCTCAATGTGGCTCCTTCAGCTCTCCATGTGGCTCCTCAACAGGAAGGTGACACAGAGAGAGGAGCTCTTACAGGACTCAGCAAATCTCTGAGTGACTTGTCAACAGGAAGGTGAAGCAGAGAGAGAGAGTGTGTGTGTGTGTGTGTGTGTGTAGCCTGTCACAGGGAGGGAGAGAGGAAGTTCCCAGAATCCTCATGAGAAAGTCACACCCACAGATAGGCATCATCAAGCTGTAACCTGATTGACAGGTTACACTTCACCCTTAACGTTTATTTATCAAGTTGACATGGAATTATGTAACTACCAAAGCAGGGTACAAGATAAATCTACAGGAGATATGCCCCCCATAACCAGAATTGCACTAGGTGGAGCAGAGCTTTTGTAGTTCACATTTTTCCCACTAGGCAAGCATGAACCCATTTTGAGTTAGTGCACTCAGTGGCATCACCTGGGAAGGTTAGCTCGGGTCCCAGTGAATCTTTTCATAAGTGCAATTTCATTTAAACCTCATTTTTTGAGAAGGCTGATTTAAGAGAAGAGCAGGCAGCTGTGAAATTTTGTTTCCTGCTCGGGAAAAGTACCACAGAAATTGATGTGATGTTGAAGCTTACAAGGGTGTCACTACGGGAAAAACTAAAGTGTACAAGTAGTTTCGTTGTTTCAAAAAAGGTGAAATGCCAATTGATGACAAACCTCATTCTGGATATCCGCCAACCTCCCAAACAGGCAAAAATGTCTACTCATAGGGCATTTGGAGTTCATTCTAACATGTTGGACTATGAATGAAGATTTTTATTTAGAAGTTCTGGAACGATTGCATAACAGTGTGCAACAAAAAAGGGTCTGATTTGTGGCAGATGGGGGACTAATTTTGCCACCATGGCAATGCACCTGTTTACACAGCCATCCCAGTGCACCAGTGTTTGGCAAAACCAGCCTGCCTCTCTTGCCCCACGCACCTTGCTCACCTCACCTCACTCAGTGCAACATTTTTGTTTCCACGAATGAAGAGGGCCAAGAAAGGCAGCGATTTGACGAAGTAGAAAAGATGAAGAAAAATATGAAGTAGGTGTTGTCAGCCATCCAAACAGATGAGTTAGAAAAATGTTTCCAAGAATGGAATTTCAGACTTGACAAATGTATGAAGTGGAGTGGAGTGGAGAGTACTTTGCAGGTGATACTGTTGTCTTATACAAAAATTGTAAAGACATAACTTTAAAAAAATTTCATTTTTGGTTGAGTACCCCTTCCTACTAAGAATAAGCTGGATCCCTGCATACTGAGAGAGCTCTGAAAAGGAAATCAAGAAAACAATATAATTTATAATAGCCATCCCAACTATGAAATATTTAGGAAAAAATCTTGCACAAAGAAAACTAGAAAACATTATAAAAAACCTACATAAATTGAAGAATATTCCGTGTTCATGGATAGAAGACAATGATGGGGAAATGTCAATGGTACCCAAAATTATATATAAATATAATGCTGTCTTGAACCAGATCTCAGCATCATTCTTTAATGAGATGGAAACAATCACCAATTTATATGGAAAAGAAACAGACTCAAGATAAGCAAAGCACTACTAGAGAAGAACAAAGCTTCCCCATCTCAAAACCAACTACATAGTTCAGAAGTCGAAACAACCTTGTATTGGTATAATGATAGATACATGGACCAACAGCAAGAATTGAGAACCCAGAAGTAAATCCATCCACCTAAAAACAACTGCTTTTTTGACAAAAAGCTGAAATATTTAAATGGGCAAATTGTACTGGCAAAACTGGTTCCCTATTTACAGAAGAATGAAACAGGACTCATATTTCACTCCATATACAAAAATGAACTCAAGATAGACTACCTACGTGTAAAATCTGAACTATAAATATCAGCAATGAAAAATCATGGGCACACTTAGGGATCCTAATACATAGCACAAACAAATGATCAAAATAGCTCATATAATGCAAAACACATAGAAGATGACCAAATTTATTACTGGAATGCCCTAAAAATTAAACACTTATATACATTGAAAGATTTCACTGAAAGAGTAAAAAGAGAATACACAGACTGGGAAAAATTTATTTGGCAATGACTTAACACCAAAGATGAATAGCTAAAATCTATAGAAAACTTTAAAACTCCAACGAGGAAAAAAAAGAACAAATAATACAATTAAAAACGGGCAGAGGACAAGGACAGCTCACAAGTGAGGTAATTCAGGTTGCCAACAAACATAAGAAGAAATGTTCATAATCATTCATTATTCAAGAAATGAAAAACTTTTTTTTAAAAAAAGATGCGATACACCACCACACACCCACACACCCACCCACCCACACACACACACACACACACACCAGTATTGCTAACACAGCAGTCTTCTGGTGGGACTGTAAGACTCTACAGCCACTGTGTGTTGTTTCCTCCAGACATTCAGAACAGAAATTCCATATAAACTACCACTTTATTTGGGATATATTCTAAAGAAATAAGAGAAGCTATATGCACCCCCATGCTCGTTGAAGCACTATTCACGATAACAAAAAGATGGGAACAGCCTCACTGTCCAGCATATTCACACAGTGGAATACTACACGGCATTAAGTAATAAGGATGAATCTGTGACACAACTCATGAGATGGTCAGTTGGTAGATGTGTTAGGGTTCTCTAGGGAAACAAACCAGAATGCTAATAATTATATATATATTTTTATGCAGATATATATATATAAAACACATAAGAAATAAACAGTTAATTAAATTATGAGGCTGTCCTTTGTAGCACAGATGGAAGTTTTCAAATTCGTCAGTCCGCACCTGAGGCACACTTTTGAGGCTCTGAGACCATCCCTCTCCTTAATCACACTTTCCGTTGTAAGAAGAACCAGCCAACTAGCTTCCCTATACTTGTCATTCTTATAAAACTCCTGGAAAATATCAAACATTCGATCACTCAGAGCCTCTCCTTTAACCAGCACCTCATCTATCGGTGGTGCTACTTTAGGTATTATCTTTGCTATTTCATGCCATGGATTAGGAAGAGTAGCAGACTTATCCATGCTTGGGGTGTTGAAGTAGCATTATTAGTGCTGTTAAGACTAATCAGCCTGGAGAGCCAATTTAAGAAGCCCATATTTATGATTTTATTTCTCTAGAAGCACTCCTGGTACCAAAATGTGTTATACAGGGTTCTCTAGAGAAACAAGCCAGAATGCTAACAATTTTATATATATTTATAAGGATAGCTATATAACATAAGAAATAAACAATTAATTAAATTATAAAGCAGTACAAATGGCTCAGTGCAACTCACTCCCGTGAGATAGCTGTGAGACACTGGCAGTCCTTCAAGTCTGGAGGGCCGCCAGGTAGTCCTCTGTGGAGCAATTCAGGCTATCCGGGCCCAGGTAGCAAACAGCAAGGGAGGTCACCAACTGTCAGCCAGATGACAGGGTCTGACAGTCCCCTGCTCAAGAGATGTAAATTCCAATGGTGTGGCGAAGCAGATCTTGAAGGAACCTCAAATTACAGCGACACAGTCTATGGGTTAGGTGTCCCACAGTTAGTGTAACTTGCAAATTGAGGCAAAGAACAAGCAAGGCAGCTGCACACTGGTTCAATGATCAAAGAGCAAGAGACAAAAAAGGCAAGGCCTCGTTGACCCATTTATCTCACCACCCTTAAATTAATCCCACATGTGTTTATTGGCCAGGCTAGCATAATAAACTAACTACCTCAATGAAGGACATTATGGTGAGTGAAATTAATCAATTCCAGAAGGACAAATATTGTATGGGAGCATGGCTATCAAAATCAAAATCAAGAAAATGTTTCTACACTAGGAAAAGCAGACCTGGTTCCTTTGGGTTCGTGGAAATCACAAAATAGAAAGTAAATAGATGTTAACTTGGGTCAAAGAGAAGGCAATGTCCCACAAGAGGGAGATGGGCACAGAACTACAGAAAGAGGAAAGTCCTGCCCAGTTGAAGTCTGTGGGTCACAGGTCAAGCTGACAAGTCAGTGAGCAGGAAATGAAGCAGCAGGACAAAGCAGGAAGAGCATGGCTGGAAGATGCAGATGCAAATGGATCCAAGATCTTGTGTTAGATTCTTGTGGCCACCGTGGGCTGTAGGCAATATGGTGGGTTGTTGGCACAAGAACCAAGAGCCAGAGGTCAATGAGCCATCTGCAGGATCCAAACAAGCAAGAAGTGAGGAAATTCTCCACAGCATCTATCTATATCGAGGGCCACGCCACCAAGGCTGTACTCTGCCTCCTCTATCAATGGCTTGGCTTCTAACAGCAGATCCCATGGTGGAGTAACTCAGATGGGGGAGGTTTGAACTTCAGAACACTGAGAATCCTGGTCTGACACAAAACTGAACTATCACAGGTGAGTTGCATGTGGCAAGACTCCAAACAGGAAGATGTTACAATATTTCAATAGACTGGTAACCTGCACTGGTTAACGTGAATTACTGGTTTTAACATGAAATAGTTAACCTACTAAAAAAGATTGCTGAACACAAGATTGGGACATTTTTGGGAATATGTTGACAGGGCAAGAAACTGCCAGGGTTGGCAGAAAACCAAAGCCAATATTGAATCCAGGCAAACATGGCCAGCAAGGCCACACAAGGGAAGCTTGAAGACCATCCTCTATTACGTGGTGAGAAGACACTCGCGCATTCAGACCACAGCAGCAATTGTGCTTTCAGGTAGATAATTTCTATTATTCTAGCAAATGGATTGTTATTTTATTGTTATTAACTGATTATACAATAATTTCTATTACTCTACAAAATAGTCTTAACAAATAAGGTGTGATTTCTTTATTCTATGAAAAAGTGATGATTTTCTAATTTCCTGAGTATTTAGAGAGTCTACAAGGAGCTGATCTTCCTACATGTGAAAATCATTAATTACAAGATATTTTAAAACAAAAAATAATGTTTGACCTAGTTAAAACTTAGAAATGAGCTTGCATAATCTCCGTGCTTTTCTTTACTTAGACACAAGACTGTATTTTTGCTATAATTGACAACCATTTGTTTGGGCTAAAACCAAGGAGTTTCACGACTTTTTTCTCCCTCTCCACCTAATTATTTCCCTTTCTAAAATTACTAGCAATACAGGATGCAAATCAATAACAAACACAGTCATAGTCTAGAGGTCTCAACTTTTCACCTTGTGAAGCATGCTAACATGTTTAAGTCTGTAGGCTCAAAAGGCATAGAAAACTCTTGTTCTCTATGCTGGTACTTGTGTATGTAGGATATATGTATATATTTAAAGTATGTGTATATAGAAGTATATATAAATTATGTACTACGTACAATTTCATCTATTGGAGTATATATAAATTATATATAATTCATTACCTTAATTTTATGTTAAACAAGGTCTACAACCAGCAGAGTCATGTTTGTGTCGTTTTCTTTTTTAGGATGATTTTGTTCTGCCCGGCAGCTTATCTCATCTCCTTATTTGCTACAATTTCCTGTGGTAAGTGGCTTATTTACAAGACATAAAGTTAAGCATGTGTAACAAAGGAGTAATTAACAAGTTAGACATCCCACTTTTGGAGAAAACGATGAACACTCAGCTACTGGAAAGAAGGACATTCCTGGTAAGGAATGACTGACTTATGTCATTTTTATGTTTGCAGTCAAATAGCACGTCCTGCATGTATTTTCCTAAGCAACTGTACCAGACAGTGAAGGGGAGCTCAGGTGTGCACCATGTCATAGGCTGTGTGGCTAAACACTGCTAACTGGAAAGGGCTCCATGCACTGCAGATCTCCAAACAAACCAAAACAACCCTCTTTTTATTACCATCCTTTAAAAAAGAATGAACATTACCTGACTGTTCAAAAGAGTTCTAGATATTTGGTAGTGTTCCCAACCCAAGTGTCCTGATAGATACATACTTAAAACAAAACAAAACAAAATGAAAGATACCTCTTTTAAGCTACTGGGGAATAATTTCAGAAATGTAATTTAATATAAACTACCCTTTTGGATATTTTTGATTGCATATTTTTCAACACCAGGTTTTCATCCCATTCTGTGTCTACTCTATTTCTTTTCTGAGAATAAAAGTGATTCTGGTTTTCATGGATCATTGCAGAGAGGGGCTTTCTCTGTGACACCGCTCTGAGTAGATTCTGGATAAATGTAAGGTGATTGTTTGCTTATGTCTGAGATAGATATATTGCTAAGATAAGTACCTCTTGGATAAGGTTTACATTTATAGGAGATTTAATTTCCTCAGGAAGAGGGTTTTAGACATTCCCCACCCCCAATGACAACTCTGCTCATCTGCCCCTCACCTTCAATTGCTCTTATGGGTCATATTCAACACAATACAAATCCTTTCGATGTTTACATGGAAGAGAAGCCAAAGAGATTGTGGACTATGGCCACTTTAATTCTACAAAGGTAGTTTTAAAAATTTTTAGAAAAATGGAATTAAAAATAATGGATTTTTTTTCATGAACTTTTTGAAGTCCCCTTATGTGCCTTGTAAAAAAAAAACCATGATAATTCTAGGAAGATTAGAGAGTGAAAATAAGCAGAAAATGAAAAAAATGACTTTATGTTAGCCCCACTATACAAACTGCTGGTGATATTATGAAAAAATATGTTAGGCAGGAATTGAGTTCCAACTCACAGCAACATGCACAACAGAATGAAACGCGGGCTTCTCCTGTCTCTTCTGATATCCCTCCACTTCATCACTGGCGACTCCTCTTCCAGAACTGTCCTTGGAACATGTGTAAGATGAAGTCTCGGGATCTTCTCGTCTGAGAAACATTCTGCGTGTGCTCCTTTCAAGACAGACTGGTTTATTCTTCTAAGTCCTTGGTACGATCAGCATTCTTCAACAGCACCATAAATCATATCCAGCAACACTTTGGAAATATTCCTTATTCATTGTCCGACTTCCGCACACATACGAGAAAGGCAGGCATACCTTAATCCTCAGGATGACATTCTTGCTCTTCAACATTTTAAAGAGGTCTTTCCTAGGAGATCTGCCCCATGCAAAACCTCATTTCATGTCCTGACTACTGCTTCTAGGAGCATTGCTTGTGGATCCAAGCAAACTGAGATTCCTGACAATTTAAAACTTTTCTCCGTTTATCATGATGCTTTCTATTGGTCCAGTTGGGAGGAATTTAGTTTTCTTTATATTGAGTTGCCCACCATACTAAAGGTTGCAGTCATTGGACTTCATCAGCAAGTTCAATGACTACAAGTCCTCCTCACTTTCAGCAAGCAAGATGTGTCGCCTGTTGATTACAAGTTGTTAACAAGCCTTCCTCCAATTCTGATGCCATATTCTTCTTTCTCTTCTCCTCAAAATTTTAGAATTACTGTTCAACATATAGATTGATTAAGTATGGTGATTGGATACAACCTTGATTTTAAGCCACATAATATCCCCTTGTTCTGTTGGAACACTGCTTCTCCATCTGTGTATTTTATCACAATGAAGTACCATGGAATTCCCATTCTTTCCTATGTTAACCATATTCTGTTCTAATCCACGCAGTTGAATGCCTTTTGCATAGTCAATAAAGCACAAATAAACATTGCTGGGAACTTCTGTTTTCAGCCGCGGTTCTTTTAACACCAGCAACGCTATTCCTAGCACCATGGCTTCTTCTGACTCTGGCTTGAATTTCTGGCAACTCCTTGCTGATAAACTGCTGCAATCATATTTGAAATATTTACAGCAGACTTTTACTTGCAAGTAATAGTAATGATGTTGTTCTTCAATTTTTGCGTTCTGTTGCTTACCTTTCTTTAGAATGGACACAAATATGGATCTCTTCCAGTCAGTTGGCCAGGTAGCTGCCTTCCCCATTTCTTGACAGATTTGAGTGAATCCTTCCAGGACCTAGTCAGGGTGTTGACACATTTCAATGGGCATTCGGTCAATTCCTGAAGCCTTGATTTTGGCTAATGCCTTCAGTGCAACTTGGACTCCAGCAATGTTGGTCCTTGATTATACGCTACTTCTTGAAATGGTTGAATATCAACCAATTCTTTCTGGTACAACTACTGAGAATCCCTCCTGTCTTTTTTTTAAGGCTTCCTGCATTATTCAATATTTTGCTCCGGGACTCTTTCTATCTTGCAATTCAAGACTTATGTTTCTTCGTCTTCATTCATTTTAGTTTGAGATATGTTGAGCATATTCTTCCTTTTGGTCTTTCCAGGTCTTTCTACATTCCCTTATAACACTCTACTTCCCCCACCCCACCCCCACTAACTGTTCCTTGAAATTTTCTGCTCAATTCTCTACTTCATTTTTTTCCCATTTGCTTCTGCCACGCTGTCTTCAGAGTATCTTCTGACATCCACTTTGGTCTTTACTTTCTCTCCTGTCTTTTTAATGACCTTTTGCTTTCTTTCTTCATGTAGGATGTTCTTGATGTCCTCCCACAGACCCTCATGTCTCCTCACATTAGTATTCGATGTTTTCAATCTGTATTCCATCTGGAGCACTCCATTTGTATAACCACAGTTTATATTGCTGGGGGCGGGGAAGTGTTTGCAATAAAAACGTTGTGGGACTTACCAAATTCTAGCATGTAATCTCCAGCTTCTTTTTCACAACCCAGGCTATATTTCCCAACTACTGCCCCTCCCTCTTTGTCTCCAACTTTTGCATTCTAATTGCCAATATTGATCAATACATCTTGATTATGCGTTTGAACAATTTCATCCTGAAGAAGTTGGGAGAATTCTTCAATGTCTTCTTCAAACCAGTAGTGGTTGGTGGACAAAGTTGAATGTTATTTATGTTAATTGGCATTCCTTATAGGCATATAGATATTATCCTATCACTGACCGTATTGTGCTTCACAATAGATCTTGGTATGTTCTTTTTGATGATGAATGTGAAGCCATTACCTTGGCTGTTATCATGCTGACATGGTAAACTGTCTGATTCTCACATTCATAATGGTTGACATCAGTCTATTTCAGATCACTAATGCCTAGGATATTGATCTCCGTGTGCCTGCTTCATTTTTGATGACTTCCAATTTTCCTGGTTTCATACTTTGCACCTTCCACATTCCAATTAATAATGAATGGCTGCAGATGTTTCTTCTCATTTTGAGTCATGACCCATCAGCAAGCGAAGGTCCCCAAATCCTGATTGTTTCCACGAAATTACGGTTGGCTGTTGTTTGTGAATGCCACTCTTCCTTAGTTGTAGTCTGAGTGCCTTCTGACCGGAGAGCACTATATCAGACATTGTTCCTCTGTGATTCAGAAGACTTTCAGTGGCTAATTCCTCAGAAGTGGGCAGTGTATTCCTTCTTCCTAGGGCATTCCTAGTGTGAAAGCTGCTGTGTAAGCGCCCCCATTGGCATTTGAAATAGTAGCAGCATAGCTTCCAGCGCCCCAGCGGCACACATGCCACCACAGCATGAACAACTGAGAGATGAGTTGTGGCTTTAGAAGTAGCCATGATTAAAAATGTTTGTTCTGGTTTTCAGATATATGTTTTGTGTTTCTGAACCTACCTATTTATATATTTTACAACTATGTTAATTATATATACTTTTAAATCACGTATGTTTTCCTGCTCATGACGATGTTTCAGTGCAAATAAATATTTATCTTTTGTTGTTGTACTAAGCAGTTTTCCCTGTTATTCTTCCTCTCCTCTGCAGTGTCTCCTGCAAAGATAAGCTTCAGTCCTAGTCTCTGTACCTGTAAATATGACCTTATTTGAAAATAGGACCTATGAAGATTTAATAATATGTACTGACAGACAGTCATTAACAGGAAAACATAAGTATGAGAAAGTAACAAGATTTATATTTTTTGACATGAAGTTCTCCAAAAATAGGCTGGGTCTTAATCTAACATAACTGATGAGACACAGAGGTAAGCAGAGTTGATAGCCATGTAAAGTTGAAGGTGAAGGTAGAAATTAAATTGATGCTGCCACAAACCAAGAAATGACTGGGAATACCAAAAGGTGAAATAAATAAAGGTGGATTTTCCCCAAGTATCTCAAAAGAAACCATAGCCCTGCTGACACCCTGAATTAAGATTTCTATCCTCCAAACTGGGAAAGTATAGAATTCTGTTATTTTTAATCATCCAATTTGTGATAATTTGCCATTATGTCTTAGGAAAGTAATACATCTTTATTGGTGCTATTTTATGTGTATATTCTTATACATATTCCCACTTCTGTTGAAAAGCAAAACAGAACAACCCCCCCCCCCAAAAAAATGAGATACAAAGATGTTCATCTTTTATAAAGTTTCATTATCTATATCATGAAGTTTTCAGTCAGATTTTTTTTTTTTGGTAACATTGACTTTTTCTACCCATCTAGGAGCATGCTCATTGTCCCACCCTTAGGCCTATCCTCGGGGATTTGTGCTGCTCTGTGGCCTAACACTTACCCATCTTTCTGCAAACAGTACTCTCACTGCTGTGAACTGCTTGCCTTCCCAGTTTTAGGCCCTAGCGATTCTGATGGCACTGACCTCTTGGGAACTCCAGGCCTGGGGCTGAGACCCAGCAAGCCTGAAATGAGAGGATTCACATCTTCCTGGCAACAATGACACCCTCAGAGCCAAGGCTTGGCAACAGGATTTTCACGCAGATTTCTATAAATAAGCATTTCTCCCCAAACCTCCCCCTGCCCCCGCCAGACTTCAAATGTCAGTGAGTGCTGAGCCCTGAGCTAATAATACCATCTTGCTACTATGTGGTATTGGAAAGTAACAGCAACACAATACACATTGTTCTTGAGTAAGTTCCAAGGAATGGTGGCCCACGAGGGCACAGTAGAACTGCCTCACAGGGTTTCCAAGGATGGATCTTTCTAGAAGCAGACGGCCACTTCTTTCACCCACCACATGCCTGGGGAGCTTAAACTACTGAGCAGCTGGGCGTTAGCCACTGGGGCACCAGAACCCTGTTGCAATAGCATTGAACAGAGAAAAAGGATGAACTCAAATTGCATTATGAGGGAATCAAGTAAGCACTACAACCAGCCCCGTTACTTCTGAAGCCAAGCCACCTTAGGCCTTTTGTTTCCATCTCATTTCTGCTTGTTGCTTTCAATTAGGTTTTCTATCATTTGTAGCCTAAATCAGTCCCTCGACACTCGTTGTTTACATAATTAACTTTTTTTGGGGTAGGTATAGCTGGTAACTAGTTGTTTAAGCTTGCTTATATTATTGATTTTTTAAAAAACACTTCTCATATGCCTGCTATTGATATAAAGCGTCAACTGGATTGACTCAGAAACCACATGAGACAGCGTAGAACTGTCCAGGAGTATTTTCTTGACTGCAATCTTCATAGAAGTTTCTCAGAAGGTCTTTCCTCTGTGAGACACTCCTGGATGGGCTTAAACCACCAACCTTTTGATGAGGAGCAGGGTGCTTGGTCCTTATTCCACCTGGGCTCTGGTGTGGACTAATCACTTTGATTTATTTTATAACATCATTGACTTGAAACACAGTTTTAAAAAGAGAGTGATTTTTCTTCCCTTCATTGGTCATGGAATTATTTTCTTTAGAATGTTTTTTATAATAACTGCCCAAAGATCATGGCCACTGAAGCCAATGGGAAAGTAGGCACCATCGTAGAGAATGCGTGTAGCAGCGCTTTACATACATTGTAAAATACAACACAGACTAGCCCATCGTCATTATCATCACAACCACCAGCTTCCTAGAATAAGCACGAGTTTGACCTTTCTTCTCATTCAATCCCAATGTTGGTATATCTTGAGTTATCCCCCTGTGTGTGCCCACTTCCACACAATCTCCCCTCTGCCACCAACAAGATTCCGACTTCGATAGGGTGAATCTACAGAAACAGGTGACTTCCTCTTTCTCCCTCAGAGCAGCTGAGGAATTCGAACCTCTGACCGCATTCCCATTAGGAGCTCCAGGCCTCATCCCCTCCACGGCCGGGGCTCCTTGCTGAGTTCACAAAGCTCATGACAGAGCGGGACTCCTGACCTAGCACTGGCACCTGTTTGTATGCTTGTGTGTCCCTTGGGATAGGTTTGGGAAGCAAAACCGTGATCATTTTGAATCAGCCCCAAATATCAACTTCCTGTAAAATCAACCTTTTTACAGCTAGTATTACTCATGGTCAATTCTTGCGGTGTTTGTGTATATATCAAATCGATATCAACCACTTAGATTTCTACAAGAATCTTCCTGAAGATGTCTGGACTGTTTCTAAATATAAGCCCTTCCCAAGGGGTAGTCATCTGAGCGGCACCTTGGAGAGAAAGATGAGCAATTTTGCTACGATCAGAAGTCACAGTGGAGCTCAAGACCAGAATCCCTGGAGGGGTAGGATTGTGCAGAGAACATGTTACTCTTTAGTGCTTAATGAAACACATGTTGTCTAAGCTGCTCGTTCCCTCGACGACCATGTAAAAATGGATGCTTTTAAAATGGAAGCGTAGAGGATGGGCAAGCCTGCCATTGGGATGTGTGTAATTGATGGACCGTTGACTCTCAACGGTGAATGTGCTACCTGAGTGAGTTGCTTTTATGATAGACTTTGAGGTGGGTCTTTGAAGGTAAATTCAAATTCATATATTAAAGTCAGTAACGCTAACACACAATTATCTAATTGTATGTGAATTCCCCTTTGGAGCTGTGCATAATTTTGAAGAGCAAATGGTTAAAAATGTTTTCAGTTTGACAGTAGCAGGCATTTGCTTAAACTCTCTTTCAAAATGAGCTGATCGATATTAAACATATACTGCCTCTTCTGCTTTCGCCCCTAATGTAATCAACCCCCCAAAGTGTTACTTTGCTTCAGGTGAACCGAGGTGAGGAACAATGTTAGTATTTCACAACAGAAACAACTAAAAGACAATTGGGAGTTGGAGAGCCAGATTCATGCCCCCCTGGGCCCAGAGCATCGTTAATGGTGTGATTTGGGGGCAGATCCCGAACCACCTTGAGACTCAAGTAACTTCTTTTCACAAAAACAAGAGCAGATAATAATGCTTCCCTTCTGGGGAGGTTGTAAAGATCGAGTAGGGAGGTTTATCCTGAACGAATTTAGAAAAACAGGTGATGTAGTTGTTTTTAAAGGATGATATCTTCGTAGCATGTTACCTCACAGGGAAGAATCACGCAGGAGTTGTATGGACGCGGAGAGAAATTACGTGTGATTTGTTATTGTGTGACTTAATAAAGATCAGCTAAGATTTTCAGATAGAAATACCCAGGAAATGACATTAAATAAAATTACTTATTGTTCAAACGATTGCCTTAGTTGTGGTCTTATTCTACAATGAGTAACATCATGCTGGATTACCCATTGGAACAAGGGACAGACACCGGTGAATTTCTAATAAAATTATTATGCATCTACTGCAAATTAATGTTTGGGATATTTTTAATGATTTTCTCACAGAATGCCTGACTCGGCGCTATAAGAATACCTTCTTCCGAGGAGGAGATGTCACCTCCATGTATACTCCGAATGACAACCATTGTCAGATGATGTGCACCTTTCATCCCAGGTGTTTGCTATTCAGTTTTCTTCCTGCGAGCTCAACTACTAACACACAGAAAAGGTAAACATCGGCATTTCATTTTAGCCGAGGGCAGCCACATTTCAAAACGGAGTCAGTCAGACGACTGGTACAAATTGGTTTAGCATGTGACAGCGTTATATTTCTTAATAAGGGTTTAAAAAGCATTTCATCAGAATCCCTGGGAATGGCTCTTAAATATACAGATTCTTGGGTTCTACCTACTGAATCAGGGTCTCCAGGGCCAAGAAATTTTCATTTTAATCATCCACATAGTTAGGCTTAGCAGTAAGAAGTAATTATTGCTTTCTGATGCCACAAGGAAAATGCTTGAAAAACATTGGGTTAAGAGATTGTCTCAGAAAGGGCACAACAGCAGGTAAATGTAGAATGTCTACAAGGAAAGACACCACCTAGCCCATTATCACATTTACAAATGACATCTAACCCCAAATCAAACCCACTGCTGCTCGTAGTCAACTGGGATTCATGGTGATTCTATATGGAGTTTCTAAGATTGTAAATCTTTATAGGAGCAGACAGCCTCATCCCTCTCCTCCAGAGCACTTCTGGGTTTGAACCACCAACCTGGCAGTTAGCAAACTAGTCTCATCCACAGTATACCATCATAGCTCCTTACAGTCCTAAGGAAATCTAACAGCATTTTGTTGAGAATATTCAAAACTTAATGCTTTATGACCGAAGGTCCCCATGCTAAAACATGCCCTTAGATGATGGTATTTGGTGAAGCCCAAGAACCCTCATGTAAACAAATATCTATTTTCAAGGCCATGCCAAGTGTTTACAGATTACCTCCTCAGAGCTAAACATGGACAAAGCCTAAACTTTTCTTCAGACAAGATGAAATCCTTTGCATAGCATACAAATTGAATCATAATTTGTACCCTTTTGTGACAGACTAATGTAACTTAAACTTGTGCGTATGAGATCTGTCCATGTCCTTCCATGTCTCAGTCACTTGTTCTTCTCATGACTTATCTTATTGTTGTTGGGTGACAGAGTGAAACAGCCCTTGCGAGGTCTCTAGGCTACAATCTTCAGAGCAGCCGATCAGCAGGCCTTTTGTCCTGCAGACCCACCTGAGTTAGTGGGCAAGCACTTACCCATGGCCCCAAAAGGACTGCGACTCATACTTACAGTATTTTATCAGATGAATGTACCAGAATTTATATCTGTTCCCCAGTGGATGGGAAGGTGTGTTGTGCACAGGTTATGACTATTCTGAATGAAGCTGCTATAAATCTCCAGGTGCGGGTTTTGTTAGGTTTGTCTCTGGGGTAAATGTCTAGGAGAGGAGTAATAGGGGCGTTAGGACAGTACATGTTTACCTGTACAAGAAATCATCCACGTTTTTTTACCAAACTGGTTTTCAACCGTTTCTAGAGCTTTTCAGAAACTTCGCCATGGATGGGACTATTTTTTGGGTGCCTTTACCAGAGAAGTTGTTAGTTGCATTTTAAGAAGTTTGTCTCTTTGGGATGGGAGAGTAACATTATTTGTAGCAAAAAAGACCAAATAAAATGCAGTATTTTAATAATAACAACAAAAAAATCTTTGTTTTTCTCCTATCCCTAATTTAGTATTGTATAGAATGCTAGAGAATTTCTTGGTATCCATTTATGATTCTGCTTTTAAGTGAAGCCAATTTTAAAAACAGGTTTGGTTGCTTCTTGAAAGAAAGTGTAACCGGGATTCTCCCAAGAGTGCCAAAGACAGGGGCGATCTCTGGACACTCCCTCAAGCACTGTGGCCAGCAAATCACTGGTAAGTTGCATATGTTTTTAAGAAAGATTTTAATTAACAGTGAATCTATCTTGGACGAGCTTCTACTCCAAGTCTAGACTGTCATAGACTTTTGGAAGGAAGCCTTCAAAGAATTAACAAACATCTTTATTTCAACTAGAGTTTGTTAGTTTAGAGAATTCATGAGATAGTTAAGGTTTATTGTGCCAACCTGGTCAATGAACATGTGCGATTAATTGAAGGGCGGAGAGATAAATGGCTCGGTGAGCCTCGCCTTTCCAGTTCTCGGGTCTCTTGCTTACTGATGGTTGGACTATGGTGCAGCTGCCTTAGCCAGTTCCCTGCTTCAGCTGGCAAGGCTCACTTCCTGCAAGAAATCCCTGAGGAGAAGCCACATGGACCTACTCCGCTGCAGCCCTTGGTGCTGGAGCAGCTGTGTGGAGACCACCTGCCAGCACTGAGATGCTGACACGCTCACTGATTCAGTTTTCCTCCTGCAGTTGGCATCATTGTTTTTGTGAAATTGAGGAGGACTTTGTGAATTGGTGTCAGATATATGGGCTAATGTAGGACTTGTGGGCTTGGGCAACACTGGGTTGGGATGCTTTCTTAATGTACACTTACCCTTTATATCAAACTCCCTTTTCTATACATATGAGTTTCTGTGGATTTGTTTCTCTAGTCTATGTAACAAACATATTAGAACCTTTAAATGATAGAAATATTTCTATTGTACATAGTCTGTTGCACATAGAGTCACTATTCATTGGGAACCAAATTGGTGGCACCTAACAACAATAAAAACAACAAATAATGTAAATATTGTCCCAAACGGGATATCCTTTAAAATGATAAATGATCATACTCAAATGGGTACACAGTTGATGACTTGCCTCTAAAAGAGAAGATAACTAAATTGTCCCCATATGTTTGATTTGTGTAGCTTGCTATGGAGAGGTTCTTAAGGGAATCGATATGAAGGGAGTCAACCTGAATGTGTCTAAAGTTAGCAGTGTTGGAGAATGCCAGAGGAGCTGTACCAACAACATTCACTGCCATTTCTTCACCTATGCCACGGCATCCTTCCACAACACAGACTTCCGGTGAGTGAGCTGCACGGCGCTAGTTCTTGCAGGTGGGGCTCTCAGGGCTTCCTGATATTCTTCAGAATCGTCTGCCTTTCTCCTCCCAACTCGCCCTGCTTTCTCTCTCAAACCCCCAAACAAAAAAGGGTTTAGACTCACCCACTCACCTTATTTACTTAGTTTTGATGTCATTGTTCTTGAACAGAGGAAGAATCATTTGGTCCACAGATACACTGTGCTTATTACATTAGGAGCTTAAAGTCATCAAAATTTCGTGTTGTGATTTCTCCCATTATAACCTTTCTGCTTCCGAGGGAAAGGATGCCCGGTTTTTAAACACGCAAACCTCTGGTTTACTCATTATCACGATCGCTGTTTCGTAGTGTTCGTCTCCCACTACTCACCATCATTTCCCTGCTAAATATTTGTACTACGGCATGCACCTTGCAGTAGAGGTGGCAAAGTCGCCCTTGTCTTCATATTCAGGAACAACTGTTTATTAAAGACTAGTCCAAGAGGAACACCTACCAGTATAAATATGCTGGATAACGTGATATCTGGATTCTCGCTGAAGCCCTGCGCACGTTCAGAACTAGGTAATTATAAGGCTATTATTTTACTCTGCGATTATAGTAGACAGAATAAAGACATTCCCCACTTCCCTTCCTACGACCTTCTTTCCCCAAACCCCTTCCCTCACCTCCCCAAAATGTCTGTGATCTGGTTCCCGGAACCTGCGGCTATAGTTTCTTCTGTGACAAAAGGGATGTGGCAAACTTCGGATGTTGGGAAGTGACGGGTGATCCCTGGGTTATCCGGGTGCTTCCGGGGCATTTCCAGAGACCTCACAAGACAAGGAGGATGGCACAATGTGAGAATCCTGATGAGAGATTTGAATGTGGCACATGGATGGCCACCTTTGAACATGGAGTAGGAAGCAGAGCCAAGGCATGCATGTGGCTTCTGGGTTTTTTAAAATTTTAATTTTTATCTATTCATTTATTACTAAAAAGATCATTTTATTGGGAGAGGCTTCTGGAAGCTGGAAAGGGCACATCACAGACTCCTCTAGAGCAACCCAAAAAGGAAGAGCAACTCACTGACACCCCGACTTGAGCCCCATAAATCCCACTTTCAGGCTAGAACATAATACATTCGTTTTTTTTAAGTCACTAAGTTTGTGGTAATTCGCTATCCACTAAAAACCCCATTACAATATGCTTATTTTATTTTATTAACAGTCTACTTATTGACCCCCCCCCCCATTAGTCTGTATGTTACTGTAAAGATTGAGACTCATGGAAATCCTACATTAACTGTCTATAGTAGTGAAATTGTTAATTATGCTATAGTGATTTTTGGTCCAGAATTTATATATTGGGTTGTTTATTTACTAATGTATTACCTTGAAATTTTAATTAATCCCTTACTACCTTTTATAGATTTTTGTCGATTTTAATAATTTTAAATTAATTTATAGCTTACTAACTAGATTCTCTATTTTAAACAAATATTGTGTTCATAATTTCTTTTAGCTATTTACATATGGCTTCTTTTCCTTTTTAACATATTTAAAATAGCTAATTTAATATCTTGTCTAGTAAATCTAGTATGTATTTTTCTTCATGAGTAGTTTACTTCCAGTGTCACCCACCCCCTCTATATGGGACATAGTTACTTGTTTTTTGCATGTCTTATAACTTTTTGTTACAAAGTATACCTCTTCAGCAATCTAGGAGCCCTGGTCCTACACTGACTAAACACTCCGCTGTTCTGCAGGAGAAAGACTTGGCAGTGTGCTTCCATAAAGACTTACAGCCTCGGACACCCTGTGGGCCATTCTCTTCTCTCTTACCTACATCACTATGAGTCAGAATTGACTCAATAGGTGGGAAGTTTTGGGGGGAGGAAATTAAATAATATAACATGGAAACTTTGGAAATCGGATTTTTTTTTCCTTCCCCAGAATTTTTTGTTATTGATGTTGTCGCTATTCGTTCAGTGGCTTTTTGGAATGAATTCTTATGAGTCTATTTCCTGTTCTATGGGTGATGAGGTCTCTGCTCTGCTAGCATTATTGGGCGGATATTTCTTTAGGTACCTCTGGCAAAAAAAACCCCAACCTTTCCCCAGTGTTGGGGCATGCCTTTAATATTTGGATAGCCATTTACTACTCTGCATAGAGCTCAAGGTCAGTCAGACATCCCTTCTGTCTTTCTCTCTTTCCTTGGCATGCATACAGCCATGGGCATGCGTCTGGCCCTCAGGATTCCAAGAATAACTTCAAGGTTTCCAAATTCCCTCAGGGACATTTCATTCCCATAGCACTCTTTTAAAGTTTAGTCTTGGACTCCTCCCCCACCCCCTTACACACACACTTTTCATTAACAGCTTATTGTCTGCTCCGGTTGTCACTGCTGCTTCAGTCAATTGCAATGTTAAGCAATTGCCACGCATTTCCTACAAATGTTCATAAAAATAGACTGTAAGCATTGGAAAAGCTTGGAATGTGGTTAGCATAAGCTAAGTCTCACAAATGAGACTTCCTAGAAAACAGCCAGATAGTGACAATAATCCTATTTTTTAATCAATTTATTTGGGGCTCATAAAACTATTATCACAGTCCATACATATCCTTTATATGGACTTGATCAAACCCCATTCTCCTTCAGCATCTATTAAACCATGGGAATGCTCCATGATTTGGGGACTGTTGAGTCGCACATATACCACTAAATTAGGAAGAGCAGAATGGGGATAGAATAAATGAAAACACCACCAACCTCATGTCCTTATTGACACTCAGCAATTTCCCTTAAATAATTACACTTCAGATATTTTTAAACCTTTTGTTAAATTCTAAAATTATGGAAAAAATTTACTTGAATATTTTTGGTCAATATTCTCATTTCTTTTATTAAGGAGAAAACATTTAGAAGTCATAACAAGCAAAAATCAACTATTTTTTAAAAATCTTTAGAACAAAAAAGAGAGGCAATGCTCATTTTGTCCACTACACCGGCCAGACGTTTTGTACACGGCAGTGAAAAATTATAGAACTTTTCAGAGGATGACAATCAACATGGTAACATAAGGAAAAGTTTAAAAATGTTTAACATAGTGTCTAGAGAGTGATCTTAAATTTCTTTGAGAAGCTGTCATTGTAAAAAGCCTTAGACTTAAACAGTACAATTCCATAGGATATACCTTGGTAGATACTACTTTGAAGAAAATAATTTTTTAAAAATCCCAACACTTGAGACCCAAAAGACAATAGGTGCACATTATTATGATAAGAGTCCGAGCAGAAGCAGTCTCAGAAATGCTAATGAGAAGATGCATTTGTAAGTTGGCATACAGGATCACTGCTTCAAGATTTACGAAAATCATTAAGCCCAGGATTCAGGACAGGTTACTATAAAGGACATATAAAGACATGCTCTGTGAAGAAACCTAAATAGGTTAAACTGATTTGGGAATATTTTAGCAGACTTTTTTTTTTCATTTAGGCTGTTTAGCATTATGACTACCACACAATGACAATTTCCAGAGTTTGATGGTTAAGTACACCCAGTGGACGTGTTAGTCGCTGACTGAGCAACATCTCTGCTCTGGGCTTACAGGTTGCCGCATGGACATTTTCCAACACCTTGCCTTTTCCGATGTGGATGTTGCCAGAGTTGCCACTCCAGACGCATTTGTATGTCAAACCATTTGTACCTATCACCCCCAGTGCTTCTTCTTTACCTTCTATACAAATACATGGCATGTGCAGTCACAAAGGTGAGCAGGAAGCTGTACTACTGGCTGCTCTTATTTCATCACTTTCATTTTATATTTTGAATGTTTTGTCTATTTTCCTCTAGACGAGGTGCTCATCAGTTTAAGTTGCTGCTTTTCGGTTAACTAACTCACTGCCATCAAGTCAGTGCTGACGAACAGTGACCCAAACTGTAACTGGTCATAGGAGTAGAAAGCCTAGTCGTTCTCCCTTGGAGCTACTGGTGGTTTTGAACTGCTTACCATGCAGATCTCAGCCCAAGGCCTAACCACTTCACCACGAGGGCTATTGTGAATTACTTAAGAGAAGTGCAGACTTCTACCTACCATCTGCTGTTCAAAACAAATCTTCCATTGGATTAAAGAAGCCACAGTCATTGGGGAGGAGGAAATAGAGACAAAGGGGTTTTTATTCTGTCCTTACTAAGAACGACAGGGCTTTGTACTCTGAGAAAGAGTTACTGTCTCCCAAACTCAAGGGGCAGCTCTCCACTGCCTGTGGGGTTCCTGTGAGCTGACATTGACTCAATGGCAGTAAGTTGGGGGCTTTGGGTTTGAGTTTTTTTTTGTAGTGTGTCGTATCACCTTGAAATGAAAACCTCTCCCTGGCAGCACATCTGTGAAACGTACTGGCTCTCGTTTCTCTCTGATTCAGAAACCAGAGCTCGATCAAGGTTCTTGCTAGACCTCCTTGCCCACTTCTATTCTTTACACACAGCATGGGGCCAAGAGGGGGCAGATCCTTACAGAACAGCATCAGCCGCATAAAGCCCCGCATTTGTTCCTTTTCAATTAAAAGGTGCACCTTTACCATTCTTCTCTAGTCAGGCTATCTATGCTGATTAGTTTTCTTCAGAGGGAGATTTTGGCTCGACTTACATTTAATCTCTATAATTTATTAGTGTTCTGTAGTCTGAATTACCCTGAAGAGGATTTCTCAGAAGAATGAAGTTTGTAGAGCTGATTTTTTGATTAAGTGCTTTTGTGTTTGGCTAATGCTTCTAATGCTGTCTCCTTTCTCTCTTTACCTCTCCTCATTGTAATAGAAATGTTTGCTTCCTTAAGACTTCCAAAAGTGGGACCCCGAGTTTCTCTACGCCACGGCCGAACGCCACATCTGGATATAGCACTTTAACCTGCAAAAGATATTTGCCTGGTAATGTGGTTCCAGCATCATATCACACAGACTATGATGCATTTTGTGATTTCTAACCAAGTATTCGATGTAGATTAAAAATCCTCATATCGGAGGCGCACACATGCAGGTTGGTCCTTTCCCTCCTGTCTACCTTTCTCTGTTTGGAACTGACAGCACTCTGCCATTCTACCATCTACGCCGGAGTTGATTTTGGAGGGGAAGAGCTAAATGTGACCTTCGTTAAAGATGTGAAGGTTTGCCAGGAGACTTGTACCAAGATGATTCGCTGTCAGTTTTTCACTTACTCTCCGCTCCCAAAAGACTGTCAAGGGGAGAAGTAAGTGACAAGTTATTTCCCAAAGGCCGTCACCAGGACCATGGCGTGTACTTTTCATCCCGGTAGAGATTTAATCCGTGTGCTGCTTCCTTTATGTAGGTGTAAGTGTTCCTTAAGGTTATCTGTGGATGGTTCTCCAACCGCGATTACACACGGGACAAATGGGAGCTCTGGCTACTCTTTGAGACTTTGTAAAACTGTGAAGCCCTCTGGTGAGTAAACCTCATCACTTTAGTGCTCTGTGCGTGTGTGTGCATGTTAGCTTTGTCAGTCTTATATTTTGGAATTCTTTATCTTTTAAAAACGGTTTTATTAGCATATAATTCACATCTCATACGATTCAGTATGCCCGATCATATTAAAGAGGTGCACCATCATCTCCACAATCAACATTAGAACGTCCGTTCTTCCGTCTTATACTCATTGCTGTCAGCCCGCCACTTCCTCCCAGCCTCCCGCCAGGCCCTCCAAGGAATCCTCACGGCAGTCACCGTCTCTGCAGTTTGACTTCTCCTCCAGTCCATTCTCGAGGAGTCTGACTCATGTGATCACTAGCTTCTACCTCTCCTTTTAGTCTGTACATCAAACGCAAAGTCACGCATCGTTGGAGGAATTGACTCTTCCTTGGGAGAATGGCCCTGGCAGGTCAGTTTGCAGGCGACACTGAAAACCCAGAGCCACCTGTGTGGAGGGTCCATCATTGGACATCATTGGGTCCTAACTGCTGCCCATTGCTTTGATGGGTAAGTTTCAGATGGGTTTTATCCAGAGCCTTATTTTGCCATTGTATTTGAAGGATCGATACACAATCTCTCATCATCATGTGAGTTTACTGGGTTATTCTATTTTTAATAAGAGGTACTTTTAAATAGCGATGGTACGCAACATATCTAGCATCCTAGGGCCTTAGCACTGAGTAGTCTGATTCATCCGGACAAACTGTAGCCTGTGTGCAGGACCGGAGCTGGTAGGGAAAAGACGTCATGCCTGCTTTAAATAACAGTTCACATACGCCTTAACTGATGCCTGCTCCACCCCCACTACCTACATATAGTCCTTAAAGACAGCAAAGACTTCTCTAGAAATTTTAATTTCTGCTTTAAGACTCACAAGTGCTTTAGATAAGTAATATCAACAATCATAAAGAAATATGAGATACTTTATTTAGCCTTTATCTTTCAATGTATATACTATGTTGTAATATTTCCCATTTCTATTTGAAAAGTGGTACACATGATATAGTTTTAAAACACTTAGGCTTTGTCTGGGGTCTTAAAGGCTTAAAGATAAACAAGCAGCCATCTAGCTGAGAAGAAACAAAGCCCACATGGAAGAAGCACACCAGCCTGTGTGACCACGAGGTGTTGATGGAATCAGGTATCAGGCATCAAAGACACAAAACAAAAAGCAAAAAATCATATCGATGGCATGAGGGGGAGGGCGGAGTGGAGACCCAAAGCCCATCTGTAGACAATTAGACATCCCCTGTTAGAAGGGCCACAAGGATGAGACAAAGCCAGTCATGGTGCAGTATATAGCACTGACGAAGCACACAACTTTCCTCCAGTTCTTTAATGTTTCCTCCCCCCACTATCATGACCCCAATTCTACCTTACAAATCAGATCAGAGCATGTACACTGGAACAGATAAGCACTCAAAACACAGGGAATCCAGGACAGATAAACCCCTCAGGACCAATAATGGGAGTAGGGATATAAAAGGGTAAGGGAAGGGGGAGAAGTAAGAGGGAACCACTCACAATGAGTGACCTATGTCTCCCTCCCAGGGGGACGGGCAACAGAAAAGTGGGTGAAGGGTGAAAGCGATCGGTGTAAGACATGAAAAATTTTTTTTATACATTATCAAGGGTTCATGGGGGAGGGAGAGTGAGGGAGGGAGGGGGGAGGAGGGAAAATGAGGGACTGATACCAAGAGCTCAAGTAGAAAGAAAATGTTTTGAAAAAGATGATGTCAACATATGCACAGATGTGCTTGTCACAAGGGATAAAAAATAAGTATGGATTGTGATAAGAGCCACCAATAAAAAAGCAGAAACGCGTAGGCTTTGCGGATAACTAAGACAGAGGTTGAGTTGCAGCTCTGTCAGTGACCAGGCAAGTTGGGAGCCTTTCTCACCTGACTTTTCCGATGTATGAACTATCAGTGATACCAGCAACTCACTAGAAAATTATGAGACGTATTTATAATGTGTCATTTACTTTCCAGTTTTTGTCTGAAAGAGAATGGGAAGGGGGTAGAGAAACACTATTAAAGGTCAGTTGTTCTGGTTTTATTTCCTCCCTAGGCTTTCCCTACCAGATGTTTGGCGTGTTTATGGTGGCATTTTTAATCTCTCTGAGATAACAAAAGGAACACCTTTCTCACAAGTAAAAGAGATTATTATTCATGAACATTATAAAATCTCAGAAGGTGATCATGATATTGCCTTAGTAAAACTTGAAACTCCTTTGAATTATACTGGTATGTAGAATATTTATAGCTGAAATGTGTTGGTTTGAGTTTACACATCAATTTAAATGAGAGAACAGAATCCAGAGAGGATATCTTTATTATCTGGTGATTGATGTTAGAAGGCAGATTAGCAGGGAAGTTAAAAGCGTGTGACTTCACACACACACACACACACACACACACACACACAATCTTTCTATCTAAGGGGCAAGATATTTTCATTATAGTAATAACTATGCTTATCATTTTAACACCATTAAAACAATAGACAGAGCCTTTTCCATCTGGGAAACATTGGCCACCCTGTGACAAGATCAGCAGAAGCATTACTACTTTGGGCGTAGCGTCATTAAGAATAGAGAAGGGCTTTAAGAACCAGATAAAAAGATATACATTAGAGCCTTTGCCTTATGTAGAAGAGCCTGGTCCACAAAGCAGCTCAGGGAAAGTGACAGCATAATAAAAATATAACTCCAAGTATATCAAGTGCAAATAAGTTCTTCTCATAAAAAGTAAAAAAATAAATTCTTGAATCATGGACCTTAGAAGTTGAGCAAAAAACAGATGCTCTTGGTTCTACTACAGAAGGAAGATGTGGTGGGAGGAAGTAATGTATTGCTGAAGCTGACGTCCACACCTGCATTTAATTTAACTCTAAAATTATCCTTCAGAATTCCAGAAACCAGTATGCTTGCCTTCCAAAGATGATATATACACGGTTTATACCAATTGTTGGATCACTGGTTGGGGTTTCACCAAAGAACAAGGTACTTTATGGCATCTAATGTCAGTCCTACCAACTCTCACTCCAACATATGGAATGGATTATCTTAATTAGCCTCTATCTGACAGTACACCCAAACTCCCGATCTTTCCATTGTATTCATTACCAAATATTGACTCAGTGATTCTTGAGAAGATGTATTTTTGACTAGGTCGGTGAAAAAAAAACCCACCCAGAACCTTACAAGGTAATATTTTAAGCCTCTTAATTCATTTACTGGGTTCACATAAGAATTGGGCCAACATAGTGTACTCAGGACAAGCTTGTGTTCAATATTATTAGTGAATCCATTTCCCAATACTATTTTTCTCACTAGATAGTAATGACCAAGAGGATCGATAAATATGTTGTCTTTCTTTCTGACAGCTTCTTTATTTTTTAACATGAACACTATTTGAAATCTTAAGAAGCCCATGAACTACTTCTCAAATTATTGTTTGGAATGCATAAAATAAATAAGATCTGAGAGGAAATCAATAACATTGATTACTTACAGGAACTAAAAGGAACTTGAAATAACATAGATTACTTAAAGTATGTGATACTAGAGTATGTGTATTTCTTTATTAATATATTAAAAAGCAAGGTTAAGAACTATTCTAATGACTAATAACTACTATGATTCTAGTAATTAGACTTGATAAATGATAACACAACTGTAACATCATATGAAGAAATCTATGATCTCTATTGATACCAAAGTCAGAAATATTGCTAATACTGTGCTTTGTTGCCTGCATTCACAACTGAAGGATAGGATAGGTTTAGGGTAGATGTTGGTGAGAATAGATATGTATTTTGTTTCCTACTTAAGTTAGTGTACTCTGTGAATTCTTTTTATGAGTCCTGGGCTAAGAGCCCCTGCTAGTGGGTATTTGGATATTTTCATTATCCTGGTACATCTTAGGAAACAGGCTATTCCCTGTTCCAAAATTATGTTCCTGATCTACACGATAGAAAATAATATCTTCCACATTCTTTAGGCAAGCGAGTAGCTAACCCAAATATCTTCGTCTTTACTTACTCAGCCTCTACTCAGCTCATTCAAGTGTTTCTACTTTTTTTACTGGTATTTTGATACAGGAAGTAACTTTAAGGAACAGGGGACAGACCCAAATCAGGGAGTAGCTACACAGAGATGGTCATTAAATAATATTTTAAAAAGCAGTTCTTCATGGAAGACATTAACTCATAGTCCTGGAAGAACAAAATATTCCTCTTTGACAAGGATTTTGGAGGGTTTCCAGAAATAAAGTTTTAAATTATTATTTTAAATATATGAAGTTGAACACTGAAACCGAAGGAATTTTAGGCGTTATAATTATAGGCAAGTAAAAAAAAACAACAAAAATGCCATTGAGTCTCTGCCGGCTCATAGTGATCCCATAAGAAAGAGAAAAACTGCCCCTGTGAGTTTCCAAGACTAATTCTCTATGAAGTAGAAAGCCTTGTCTTTCTCCTCTGGAGCAGCTGATGGTTTCAAACTGCTGACCTTATGGTTAGCAGTCCAATGTTGAACCTCTAGGGCCACCAGGCAATAAATATGGGAGGGAATTTCTTCGGGATTTATACTGAGAGCAGAGGATGCCAGAGAATATGGAGCTTTAAGCTCTGCTCAGCCTGAGACCTGTGCTGCTCCTAACAGACAGCCAAGTTAAAACATTGCTCTCACTTGCACTCATGCTAGCGCTCACTCTTACTCTGGGTGTGTGTGTGTGTGTGTGTGTGTGTGTGTGTGTGTGTGTGTGTGTGTGTAACTTTACCCTGTCATTTTCTTTCTCTGAACCTACGAGTTAATGAAAAGTGCACCATCACTGGAGACTTTGTTATTAGTGTTTTTATATTTATGGTATTTCCTCTCTCGTTTAACATTGTTCACATCACAGGTGAAATCCAAAGTATTCTGCAAAAGGCAAAAATCCCTTTGATTTCCAATGAAGAATGCCAGACAAGATACAGAGACTATGAAATCACCAAGCATATGATCTGCGCTGGCTACAAGGAAGGAGGAATAGATGCCTGCAAGGTAGGAAAGACTGCGAGGCTGCGGGAGAAATTTCACCCTCGGAATAGAATCTAATAGTCTATTTCATTAGAGTTAAACAAAATAATTCAGAGCCACAGTGAGCTGATGACTTCAAAGGTAGCCTTGAGCCAGGTGAATATGTGCGCACCCTCGTCTTTGTGAGGGCGCGCTGTCGGTAAGGAGGACCGTTGTACTCAGGGTCAGTCGTGCCAGTGACAAGTGGCAGCCTCAGAAACTGTGCAGGGTCACCAGAGTCCAAGTCACCAGATGGCAGTGGGTAGGATAAGGATCCTAAACTATAAGAACATTAAATTGCCATGACTGACTTTAAACTATTTTTAAATTATCCTTAAATCACATACATCCCAGTATACACTGGAATGGAGAGGTCAACATTTCTGTATTGAACGTACTTCAGAATGGAAGAGGGAGTACACAGCAAATGGAATCTGGCACATTGACTTGATTGTTTCACCACATCCAAAAGCTAATAAGACTCAATAGGTAACTGAAAGACTAAGAAAATGTGTGTGTGTGTGATAGAGAGAGAGAAAGAGAGAGAGAGAGAGAGAGAGAGAGAGAGAGAGAGAGAGAGAGAGAGAGAGAGAGAGAGAGAGAGGAAGAGAGAATATGATTTTGAAAGTAATTAATTACTTATGGGAACCCCTTCTGTCATAACTCTTAATCATTTTCTCCCTCCACCCACTGTTTTGCAGGGAGATTCGGGTGGTCCCTTAGTGTGCAAACACACTGGCATCTGGCATTTAGTGGGCATCACCAGTTGGGGTGGAGGCTGTGCCCGCAAGGAACAACCAGGTGTCTATACCAAAGTGGCTGAGTATTTGGACTGGATTCTAGAGAAAACACAAGAGGATGCTGGACACTCTTCGATGAGGTCACCAGTGTGGTGACGGTGAAGAGTCAAGTCTTCAGAACTTGCTATATAAAAGAGTTTTATAAACTACGTTCAATTTAAATACTGAGCCTTGGTATCCTCAAGTGTAAAAGGCTAACATGAGACCATGTACACACAGCTACCGAGGTTAGCACCCACGCCGGCCACACTTTCAGTGTTTAATGTCTGGGAGGTGCCAATGAGAAATAATAGCTGAAGCGCTTCTCCACCTTTATTTGTTGTGAAATAAAATGATAACATAGCATGATTATAAAAATATTCCCTCTGGTTACGAAATAGAACTGAGTTGAATGACTCCAAAGTCTAGCACGGTGCCTAAGAATATTCTAATCTTGCTGCTGCCTCTGGAACGGAATAAATATTGCTTATTGCTGCCAGGCTTCCTGTCTATCAAGCCTACAGCGGCCTGCTGCACTCCTAGGGATAGAACTCGCAAACCCATTTCTCCTTCTGCCAAGCAAAAGGGAAGCAGTCTGTGTAGCCTGCACTTTTACAAGGAAGATAAAGTGTACCTGAGCCTGGGATAATTAATAGTGCACTGTTCATCGTGGCTTTTTGTCTCTGTGATCACAGAATCAGTACAAATCCCCAGGTGTGGTGGACCAGGAACACCTGTCAGGTGGTAACTACCCACAACAGGTTCATCTCACAGCGGTCGTGGATGGTAGGTGTCTGCTTTTCAGGGGTCAGTTATGCTAAGAGCTCAGTGCTACTTGGTTCCTCAAGAGTAATTCGTGAAGCATCGTTAGGTGCAACATCTTTCATTAGATTGTCCTGTAAATTCATGGTAGTGGGAGGTAACAGTGAAAAAGAACAAGAAGAAAATGTTCTGAAATTGATTGTGGTGATGATGGCATAACTCTTTTAAATAGGATCCAATGATTAAATTGAATGATGTGTGAGGTATATGCCAATAAATTACTTAAAAATTTTTTGTACAATACAAATGCCAAAGTTGCCAGCTATTTCAACAACCAACACTAGATAGCTTGGTTGAATACACCGAAGCTGTAACTCATACATAGATATGCTCATTTACAAAAGAGTGCTTAGTTTCAACACAAAACTAAGAGGGTCTAATTTTCTAAAAGAGACAGTGTTTTCTTGCATAAGGCACATCGAAAGGTAATAGAGACTAGTGGTGGGAGGAACTGAAGGAAAGCCAAGAGGTGAGCGTAACACCGCGGGAAACTGTAGAAGCAAGAGCTGCTCCAGAAGTAACTGACTTTCGTAAGATCTGGCAGTACTGATTCACAAAACAAATCACAACCCGCGACGTCTACCTCTGCTTGTGATAAAGATATTGAAGACAGCGGTCTTTGTTCTGTAGGTCCCAATATTGATCTGTATTCTCTGTGAATGTTCCTTTAAATGAGAAGCGAAAGGAAGGGGCCTGCAATGAAACTCTATCTCACTTCACAGTATTAATAATGCTCCAGGGTACTTGAACAGGACTCTGGATTGCTTGCAGGGTAAACACTTGGCCTTTTGGTTGTCAGGGAATGACCTGCTTTGGTCAAAAGTGGGAGAAGAGTTTTAAAAGGTGGGACTCCCTCAAGGTGTAAGGAAAAACCTGAGTTATTTCCAGTGGTCTATATTTTCTTCACCATGTCTTCATATACAGGAGTAGGACAGAGATCAGTTTAAGACTCTAAAAAGCAAGAGACTGGATTACCCTCAGCTTCTCAAGGCACGGAGAGACTAGAGAGGCATGGACTTTCATCAAGAAAGAGCAAGTGGACGCCCCAAGTCAGGAGGCTAGCAGCTCCCTTGCCTTTGACAACTGTATGCATGCATGTGATAGGCATGTGGTATACACAGCACAGGTAGACACTTCTGATACAAGGTTACCCAAGGGCTTGCTCATCTGTCTCATTTTTCACTCACCAACATGTGGAAAATCCTGAATTAAAGTTGCTATCATTCTTGTTTATGTCTCTCTGCCCCACTAAACAGTAAGTAACTCCACAGGAGGTCTCTGTCTCAGCCATTGTGCAGACACATAGATGCAAGTGCATTCTGTAAATGTCGAGTGAACAAATGAATGAAGTTCAACAAGCTAGAGATCTTAGCTTGACATCACTGTCAAGAACAGAGCCAGGACTCAGGCTTTCCATTCACCCTCAGGTTGTCATCCTTTGGCCCACATTAGGCTTCATCATACTAAAAAATAAAAGATGACAGGAGCATTTGGAACAGTTATTATTTTTAATATCATCTGAGGCTGTGGTTCTTAACTGGGGGGGCAGATTATGACCCTTTACCAACCAACCAAGAGTTTGTGGGTGGTACAGAGTTACTGTGCCCAGCTATACAAATACAGAGGTTGGTAGTTTAAATACACCTCGATGTGCCTCAGAGAAAAGAGCTGGTATTCTAAAAAGTCCCCCAAAGAGCCATTGGAAACACAATCTAGGCAGTTCTAGTATGGCACATATGAAGTCACCATGAGTTTGAATCAACTTGGAGCCAACTGGCACTGGTTAATCACCCAGGCAGGTGACATGTAGCAATAGACAGAGACATTCTTGATTGTATCTAGCGAGTAGACAGACGCCAGAATATGCTACATGATGTCCAACAATGCATGCCCAGGACAGACCCTGACAACAAAACATGATCTGACCCCAAATGTCAGTATCGCTGAACTGGAAAAACGAAATTCAGCGTTAAAAACTTTCATGAAAAGGAGCTGCCCATTAGATAAAGGCACATGTCTTTTCTCAAGGCAATCCTTGACGACACAGAGCGGGACTCCAAGCGAAGGGAAATGGATGTGACTGGAAGTGAGCAAGGGGTCTCAGTGGCCTGTAAAGACGTTCCTGCTACAATGCCTGCAGACTTTAGGGAGTGATATACTCGCTTATCTCTCACTGATGATTCTAATGCCACACTTGCACTTGAGTCTCCGTAGAGTAGCTTCCGTATACTTCCTACATTGGTATCTAGTAATATCTATAACTTTAAGACAGAAGTAATCAACACCAGAGTTTGACACACAATACCATTAATTAAAGAGTTGTTAGGATTCCCAACATACCTTTGAAAGAAAGCTCTATTTACTCCCAAAGAGTTTCTATGAGATTAAGCGTCTTATTTTGTGGGAGGCAGAGAACAGGAAAAGAGTGTATATGGAGGAATCCTTTATCCTCATGTATTAAGAAGCCTGGCAGGCTGGGTTTCTGGGGTGCGGGGAGGCCTTCATCCTTGTGAGTCCCAATCACATTCTCATAACTAATATTGCTCTCCATTATATCCTCCCACAATAGTGCTACCTCTTACAGGCCCATGGCTGATTGCTATGTAGCCCGCAGCTTTAGCTCTAGTGGCAGAAGTAAGCCATTGTTCTCTGGGCTTTGAAGACGTCCACTCCCCCTTACCTGACCTGGACATTGGTGTTAGGTTACTTTTCCAATAATATTCAGGGACCTTTAGGGTTAGGGTACAGCCCATTTTGTTACATATGTGGTTACCTGGAATTAGGGGGCTTGCACACACACACACACACACACACACACACACACACACACACCACATGCATATAAGTCTTGATTGGAAATATATTCTCTCTTCATGGACCTCGTTCCTGAAGTCCTGACTGCAAAGATGAGCACTGGCATGCTTTATCTTGTCTGGCGTCTCTTTACTTTACCCCTCAATTATACAACCCCCTTGGACCCATCCGACTGTGCGGCTGCTGCCCCACATCACTCCACCATTCTGTAAATACAAATGCATATTTGGAATTTTTAAACTATTCAAGGGCTTTAGAGGTCTCATTAGTTCGTTAAACACCATCTAGGACAATAAGCATTGTTTAGTTTGCCAATGAATGTCTGTCACTCAGAATGACTGCTTCCCTCAATAGGCCTGGAGGGTTACCATTGTCGTCTTTAGGATAAAGATGGGGTTACACGAAGCAAACAACACAGGAATGTAAAGACCTTATGTAACCTCGCCTCTCAGATTTCCATGAAAACCTTTCTTGGCAGATTTATAGAAAACCATTCTATAAATTGGCCTTCGTAAAAGGGAGTGCATCTTAAATATGTGCTTTCTGCGTAGCTATAATGTACGGACTTCATTTTCAATGAGAAACTCAAGAAAGCAACAGAGAGTTTTCCATGCCAGGATGGGTCATAATACACTGGCAATAGATATAAAAATATCTGCAAGTCTACTTCCAAATACAATAATGCTGCCATTCCTTAGACGTTACATAACAAGTTTCAGTCCCTTTTAAAATTCTGCTAAAGGAACAAAGCACTGGCTTCTCTGTGCTTTCCCCAAATCTCCTAATTGGTTTATATGAAGCTAAACTTCACCTTTGTCTTTATGGTACAGGACAATTCCTCATTGTCTCCTCTAGTGAATTCTTTGTCCCTACCCCGCCATATTTTCCCTTTCTGGAAGAGTTTTTGAAAGTGCCATCCAGTGTTCCTAACCTTGGATCATCTTTCAGTTTAGGGATTGAGCCACTGGAGAATGTGGTATTGCACACCTTCAGAAAACATTTTGATGAAGTCAATGGCAATGTACGTATGGTTGCCACCGTCATTGTTGCTGGGTGGTTCTGAGTCAATTCCAACCAGCAGAGACCCCATGACCCTGGCCATCTTTAACTTGTTATATTTCAGCTCATTATTGAAACCCTGTCAATCCACCTCATCAAAGGTCTTCCTCTCTTTTGCTGCCCCTCAACTTTTCCAAGCATGATGCCCTTCTGCAAGACTTGTCCCTCCTGGTCTTATGTACAAAGTATTTGAGATGAAGTCTCTCCTCTTTTCTGAGAAGCAGTCTGGCTGGTTTTCCTCCAACTCAGGCAGATTTGCTTATTTTTCCTACAGTCCATTGTGCTTTCATTTAAAAAATTTTTTTTATTATTACATCATTTTATTGGGGGGTCTTACATGTAATAATCCATGTATCTATTTTATCAAGCAGATATGTATAATTGTTGGCATGAACAATTTCTAAATATTGTCTTTTTAAAAAAATCATTTTATTAGGGGCTCATACAACTCCTATCACAATCCATATATACGTCAATTGTGTTAAGCACATGTGTACATTCGTTGCCCTCTTCATTCTCAAAACATTTGCTCTCCACCCAAGCCCCTGGCATCAGGTCCTCAGTTTTCCCCTCCTTCCCCACTACCCTCTCCCTCATGAACCCCTGATAATTTATAAATTATTATTTTGTCATATCTTGCTCTGTCTCACATCTCCCTTCCCCCACTTTTCTGTTGTATGTCCCCCAGGGAGGAGGTCAAAAGCAGATCCTTGAAACAGGTTCCCCCTTTCAACCCACCCTTCCCAATTCCCTCCCAGTATCGCCACTCAAACCACTGGTCTTGAGGGGATCATCCGCTCTGGCTTCCCTGTGTTTCCAGTTCCCATCTGTACCACTGTACATCCTCTGGTCTAGTCAGGCTTGCAAGGTAGGATTCGGATCATGACAGTGGGAGGGTGTGGCAGGGAAGCATTTAGGAACTAGAGGAAAGTTGTATTTTTCAACCTTGCTATATCACACCCTGACTGTCTCGTCTCCTCCCCTAGACCCTTCTGTAAGGGGTTGTCCAGTGGCCTACAAATGGGTTTGGGGTCTCCACTCCGCACTCCCCCACTCATTCACTATGACAAGATTTTTGTTCTGATGATGCCTGATACCTGATCCCTTGACCCCTTGTGATCGCACAGGTTGGTGTGCTTCTTCCATGTGGGCTTTGTTGCTTCTGAGCTAGATGGCTGCTTGTTTACCTTCAAGCCTTTAAGACCCCAGATGCTGTATCTTTTGATAGCCGGACACCATCAGCTTTCTTCGCCACATTTGCTTATGCATCCATTTGTCTTCAGCGGTCATATCAGGGAGGTGAGCACAAAATGATATGATTTTTTTGTTCTTTGATGCTTGATAACTGATCCCTTCAACACCTTGTGGTCACACAGGCCACAGATCTATGTGCATATACTTATAAGGTTAGTATTAAGGTAGCAGAGGGACATTGGAGCTCCACTCAAGTATTCCCTCAATGCATTCTATGATGCTCACCTTCTATTAAATTGGCATTCTATGATGCTCACTTTCCCGACACAACTGCTGAAGACAAAGTGGGTGAACAACTAAATGTGGTGAAGAAAGCTGATGGTGCCCAGCTACCAAAAGAGATAGCATCTGGGGTCTTAAAGGCTTGAAGGTAAACAAGTGGCTATCTGGCTCAGAAGCAATAAAGCCCACATGGAAGAAGTACTCCATTGTGCTTTTAATGCTTTTCTGCCAACTTTATAATTCAAATGCATCAATTCTCTTGCGGTCTTCTTTATTCCTGTCCCAGCACCCACCAGCACATGAGACTACTGAAAATAACATGGTTTGAGCAAGACGCACGTTAATCCTAAAGTGACATCTTTGCTCGTTAACACTTTAAACAGGTCTGTGTAGCAGCCTTGCCCAATGCAGTGCATCATTTGATTTATTGACAGATTCTCCCATCAGTGTTGACTGTGGACTCAAATAAAAAAAATCCTTGACAACTACAATCTATTGTGTGCTTACTATGATGATCCAGTGGTGAAGATCAATGTTTTCTTTATGTTGAGCTGTAATCCATAATATACTAATAATATCTAATTGTATATAATAATAATACCACCTTTGAGTCAATTCCTACTCACAGTGACCCTATAGGATAAGGTAGAACTATCTCTGTGGGTTCCCAACACTCTAACTCTTTACAGGAGTAGCAAACCTAATCTTTGTGGACTTTGACATTTGTCAGTAAGTGCATCAACTGCTCTTGGCTTTCAGCAAGTAAGGTGCTGTCATCTGTGTATCTCAAGTTGTTAATGAGTCTTTCTTCAATCCTGATCCTCTGTTCTTCTTCATAGAGCCCAGCTTCTTTGACTATTTTCTCAGTATACAGGCGGAATAAGTATAGTGCAAGGATTTAACCCATATGCAAACCTTTCCTGATTTTACACCATACATCATTTTGTTCTGTTCAAAAGATTGCCTCTGAAGCACTTGTGCTAGTTTGAGTAGACTAGAGCAACTAACCCAAAGAGACACTCATGTGTACATAAGAATGAGCTTTATATACAAGAGCAATTGAATATTGAGAAAACATCCCAGCTCAGTCCAGATTACGTCCAAAAGTCCGATATTAACCCATATGTCTGATACCAATCTATAAAGTCCTCTTCAGACTTTTAGAGACACATGCAATGATGCTGAATGCAGGACAATCACAGGACAGTGGGTGGATAGTCTTGAGGATCCAGTGGTGGTGTAAGCATCTCAGTGCTGGCAGGGGTCTCCACGTGGCTTCTCCTGCTCCAAGGCTCTGGCTGCCATCAACCTGTCTCCATGTGGCTTGTCAACAAGAATGTCTCACAGGGACTGAGCAAGTGTCCCGCCTCCAGAGAGCTATTTATCTCCTTAGCACCTCCAAATAAAGTCATCAAGCTGTGCCCTGATTGACAGGTAAACTCCACCCCATTCACTCATAACTCTCAAATTGACAACAGATTATGTAACTACCACAGCACTGTACAGGATCTGAATGAGCACAATTAAGTGTTCTGGAATTCCCATTTTTCATAATGTTATACACAGTTTGTGATGATGCCTACAGACTAACGCCTTTTAAAATTAATAAAACAGTCAGTATCTCTATGGTATTCTCTGGTTTGAGCCAAGATCCATCTGACATCAGCATGATATCCCATCTTCCATGTTTTTCTTTGAATAGGACTTCAATTTCTGTTGGTTCCCTGTTGATATAGTTCACAAAATTGTACTTGCGTGTGATATGAATGATATTGTTTGATAATTTATGCATTCTGTTGGGTCTCCTTTCTTTGTGATGGACACAGATGTGGATCTCTTCCAGTTGGTAGACAAAGTAACTTTCTTAGAAATATCTCCGTGTAAACCAGTGAGTGTTTCCAGTGCGGCAGCAGTTTGGGGAGAATTTCAATTACTGAGACTGAATAATACTGGCTGTCTATGTCTGCAAAGATTGAAAACCTTTGAAGGTAACTGATGTCCTTTTTAAGGGTCAGCAGATAACATTTATAGTAACAAAATTTCTATGAATAAAGGAGAATATTTGCTTTGGTACACATAATTTTAGCAATATATCTTACTGGGGCAAATTGAAATTTCATTTTTCTTCTGATATTCAGAAGTTTATTTTTAAATCATGATTTCATTTCTACACCAAAGATCATATTATGCTTTGCTATGTAAAATTCATTGTTCTCTGAGCTATAAAATACTCTTTCCTTAAAACTTACTTAGATCCCGAAGGATGAGGTCCCTGCATGGAGCTGCTAAGGCACAGAGAGGACTGTAGGACTGCCAACAACTCAAGACATGCTGTCCCCTAACTGGAGCACACGGAGACAGGGGACAATAATGGGGACCACACTTCAGGGCGATAATGTGGCCTGAATCCCCTGCATCAGGACAAACCAAGAAGGGAGCATAACAGATCAGCAATTGGAGCAAAGCCAATCCACAAAACCCCTAAAGAATTCCCCAAATAGACTTCAGGCTAGGAGGGGCAGGCCCGGAACTCCCCCAGGACCAGGGAGGAGAGATTCATAAAGTCCAGTGGATGGGCCTGGAACTATTTATAGGTTTAGGAGTTTTTATTGTTTCTCCTTTTTTCAATCTTTTGTTTTCTTATTGTTGACCTAGGACATTTCTGGTTTGCCTTCTTATATAAGACAGACATGGGGGGAAAGCAATGGGACCAACATCCCTGGAGGGTCTTGGGGGGAGAAGGTAATAGGGGGAGTGTAGGGTGTGGTGAGCAAACAATGCTACAGACAGGGAACAACTAGGGAATTAAAACCAACAACTAGGAGGTTGTAGAGATCCTGTAGGTATTAGAGCAACATCAATCTAGCTGAGAGGAAGTACTAAAAGGTGGAAGAAGGGGGAACATGACAGTGGGGCAGGAGGAGGGAAAAGGAAATGGAGGAAGGCACTAGGAAGCAAAGCTATAGATAGAGGTATAAACAAAGGTGTGTACTCATGTAAATACACTATTCCATAAAATAGAGTATTGGTCCATGTACATATATTTATAAGGCAATACACTGAGGCAGCCGATGGACCTTGGGCCTCAGCTCATACCCTCCCTCAATACAAAATACTTTGTTCTAACAAAAACAAAATGGCATTTTGTAATGCTCACCCCCTCCCCCCAACATGACCACTGAAGACAAAATGGGTGCATAAGCAAATGTGGTGAAGAGAGCAGATGGTGACTGGCTATCAAAAGATATAGCATCTGGGGTCTTAAAGGTTTGAAGTTAAACAAACAGCCACCCAACAGTGAAGCAACAAGCCCAGATGAAAGAAGCACACCAGCTGGTGCAATCATGAGGTGTCATCAGGACGGGGTTTACAGGCATCAGAAGATTCATAACAAACAAGCAAACAAAAACATGTTGGTGAGAATGAGGGGGGTCGGAGCAGAAACTCCAAACCCAACTGTAGACAATGGAACTCCCCCCACAGAGGGATCACAGGGAAGGGATGAGTCAATCAGGGTGCAGCAGAACACCGATGGATCATGTAATATACCTCTGGTTCCTCGAGGCTTCCTCAGTCCCCACTATCAAGACCCCAGTGCTGCTCCCCACTCTGGACTGGATCAGAGCATGGACACAGGTATAGACAAGAGCTAAAGCTCACATGGAACCCAGGAACAGGAATGGGAACAGCGGTGACAAAATGGTAGGGGCAGGGGGAGAGGGGAGGGAGGAAGGGGCAACCGATTGCAATGAAGGGCTCACCACACACACCCCTGCAGGAGGAAGAACAACAGAGACCAGAGGGGAAGGGAGACAGCGGTCAGTGAGAGATATGAAAGTAATTACAATTTATAATCTATCAAAGGGCCATGGGGCGTGGTGGGGATGAAAAAAGGAGGAGCTGATCCCAAGGGCTCAACAGAAAGTAAATATCTATAAAAAAACACGGGCAATATATGCACGAATGTGTCTGATGCAATTGATGTGTGGATAGTAACAAGAGTTGTAAGAGCCCCCAATAAAATGATCTTTTAAAAAAAATGAAGGACAGGTAGGGAGGAGGGGAAAAATGAGGAGCTGATACCAAGGGCTCAAGTAGAAAGCAAATGTTTTGAGAATGATGATGACAACAAATGTACAAATGTGATTGACACAATGGATGTATATATGGATTGTGATAAGAGTTGTACAAGCCCCCAATAAAATGATTTTAAAAATAAGTAAATAAAAACCTCCTTGAAATTAAAATAAATGAATAAAATTTTTTTAAAAAATGTTAAGAAAAAAAATTTACTTAGATCAGATATGTTAAAAGGTATTTTATAAACCAATTATTTAGGTAATTATTTGGGAACTACATAAAAATTCTTACAACTAGTTAGCATATGATTTTCTATATGAGTACCCTGAAACATTAATTATAAAGAATTAATTATTAATTATAACAACTTAGAAACCCACAGACTTATACTGTATCAAACTGGTTTCTTTGAAAGTAAACCAGTTGCGAGGTGGCTAATTCGGACTGGTGGTGGTCTCGTGTGAGTAGAGTTGTGATCCATAGGATTTTTAGTGGCCGATTCCTCTTATTTCATATATGGAAATAGATCACCAGACGTTTCATCTGTGGTAGAGCTGAATGGATTCAAACTTCTAATCTTTTGAATAGCAGCCAAGCTCATGAATTGTTTACACCACCCGGAGCTCTTCTTCTCAATTCCCCTGTTAGTAAAGCTGATGAATAGACGGGGACCCAGAGGACACGTATGAGCCGTCATGTACTCCATAGAGCATCAGCCTCTCAGTGTCAGTGGACAGATGTTTAACTGAAACATATGAGATGAAATCCAGAAAGACACTTCATGAGCTTTCCCTTCCACTTCCTTCAGCAAGTCCTCTGACCGGAAGGCAGTCTTCAGGACAAACTGTCCTGTTCTTCGGAGAATTAACACGCTATTTTCCCTTTGCTTGTTCAGCAATAGCCAGATATGTCACTCCAAGCTGACCACTTTTGTCTCGGTCGTCTTGCATCGAAAGCAAACTATAAATTTTATCCTTTGTTACCATTAAAATAGTTACTTTACATCATTGTATCAAGTATATTTGTACATATGTTGTCATCAGTATTTCTAAAATATTTATAAGGGCAGTAAGAGGCCCCAATAAATTATTTTTAAAAAGATACAACTAAAATAATTAAGTGAAGCTTTCAGTTTACAAAACAAGTAAACAAATCCACCACCCTCAAGTGGAAACTGATTTTTGAAGGGGGAACAAACCGCCTAATCGGCTTCCCTGGCAGGAGGCTCCTGGGTTGAATCTACAGACCCCGCAGTAGGAGACCAAAGCCTATCCATAATGCCACCAGGGATCCCGAAAGGAGGTTAAGATAAGAGCAGCTATTTAAAACTAACCTTATGGGGACGTAATATTATATGAAGAGAAACTAGATGGAGATGAGCAAGGCTTTTATGGTTTCTCCATTTCATACCCAGCTCTCAGTTCCACTACAGCTGAAGTTTCTTTCTGCACATCAGCACATCCGTCCGGCTCCCTTTGTGAAATTTTCTGTCTCTGGGGCTCAGTTCAGACTAGGATTAATGGTTAACAGTGGACACTGGAGCAGCATAGCTGAGTGGAACTTTGGCTAGCAGGTGTACTGAATGTGAATTTGTCCCATTGCTAAGGCACACAGGCACATTGACGTTCTCTGTATCTGTTGTTACCACATTTATTAATGTGCAGTAAAATGGGAGGAAAAAAATGGATTTCACTTATTGGAATAAAGGGAATCAACTCTTCTTCAGTACATTTTTGATATGCTGACATTTTAAGGACTTTAATACCCAGGCAGTAAAAAGAAACATACTGTTACATCACATTGGGAGCCACTAGCAGTAAATATTTAAACAGCGAGAATAATACTTGCCCAAGCTTATTGAGAAGAAGGCCATTTTGGAAGAAGAAATTCACCCTCACTAAGAACAGTGCTGCCAAATAAGCCAACAAAGTGTTTTCAGGTATCGTTTTAAAATTAAGATTTCTTTCTACCAATTATTATTTAGAGTTCCTTTTTTGTCATGAAACTTGCTGTTGTCTGTTTTAAGTTTTATTTGCTAGTATCAACTAATACAATAGAAGGGCATTTAAAAATTGTCAGATTTAATATTTTAGAGGGGGGGTTCTTTGAGACATGACATTGAAGAGGAGATGCAAGATGAAAGAAGAGTAGTGTTTATATAATAACCAGTGTTTTACAAATTAAAAAAATACTCAAGAACAATATTAAATATGAGATGGGACCTACTGAATGACTGATACATCAGTTTTTCATAACGTAAGTAGTAATTCAGCACTGAGTGGAAATAAATGCATTTAGGAGTGACTAAGACAAAATAATTATTTGCCGTTTTGTTTGCTTTTTAAACTTCAGAGATAAACCATCCAGAGCTCCTTGGCATATACAGAGACTTCAAAGATGGAAAGAAAGAAAATACATCGGGAGAGTAGACAAGGATGGA